>NC_087555.1:3868774-4189006 GCF_036250125.1 Pseudopipra pipra | reverse complement strand
AAAATAAAAATAATTGAGGGGGAGAGGAAGAGTCTCGGCGGTGCCAGGGAGGGAAGAGCAGGCGTGGGGTGGTGGGAAGCCATGTGGCAGGGATGCAGGATGTGACTCCCACCTCCCATCACGGTGCCCACTGAGGAAGGGATGCCAGACACCACCACGTCTGTGGGGTCCTCTTTCAGATCTGGGAGTCTCCCTGAACATCCCAGGTTTCCCGTGAGACCAGGGAGAGCCTACCTGGAGAGAAATCCAGCCTTCCACAGAGGGAAGAGGGCTCAGTCAAGCCAAGGCATGGGAAAAGATGTCACTCCTACCTCCAGGCAACCTGGGCTTAGGGCTGAGCATTCACTTCTTCAAGCTTTCACTCCACCCTGGGAGCTGAAACCAGAGTGATCTTCCTGCTCCAAGCCTCCAGCACTGAGGGATGGGGCATAAATGGTGGGATGAGTCCAGGCAGGAGGCCAGTCCAAGGGGCTCTATGCAAGGATTGATGGGGTAGGGAGCGAGCACAAGAGCTGCCAGAGACAGGGTGGGGTTTGCTTAGGGGGAGTGTTGGATGAGGGAAGCTCATCATGGGAGGAACTGGCAGCAAACGGGAGCCAAGCAGGAAAGCAGGTACCTAAAAAGGCAACATGGTCATGATAAGGCTCCCAGACACGAGGGAGGTGGGTACAGGCCTGGTGGACCAGGTCCATGGCACTCTCCAGCTATTCCAGCACCATCCTAGACCCACTGTTCCTTCTGGCTGCAGGAAATAAGCATTACTACAAATAAAAAAAAACACAGAAATTTGAAAAATCAGCATTTAGCATCATCTACAGCTAAACCTCATCCTCTGCTCTGTTCAGCCTTGCTAAAGACAAAACTCGAGCATTTGGAGCCATTGTTTTGGGAAGTCATCCTCCCACCAGGGAAAACCAGCTCCTTCCTGGGTCCTGAGCAAGAAATAAGGAGCCCAAAAGCAGGGGCAGGTCTGATCCTGCTCCCTGCAGGTGTGACAACACGAGGGTTCTTACAGACGAGCCTTGCTCCGACCCCGGGGAGAGGGGGAAAAACAAACTGGAGGCTTTTCCTTAAGAAAACTGGGCATCTGAGTGAGTTTTTGGGACAGGAATTTTCCTTCAGGCTCCGCTGCCCCAACCTCCTGCTCCTCCTGCTGGTCATTCGTAGCATCCCATTTAAAGCTAAATCCCACTTTCACAGCCTGGGTATTTTTCATCTCCACCTGAGCTACAGGTAGGAGCTCTATGGATGGGTGGAGAAGGAAAATCAAACCCAAATCATTTTCTCCCTTTTATTTGAGCCAGGAGCTCAGCACAAAGCAAATCAACGCCAGTCACCACGAGTGACTTGCCCAAGAAAAGAGACATTCAGATCTGTTACCCATCACCTGCAAATGAGTTGGGAAGGGTTTGGAAGTGAGTTTAAGTTAGTCATAATTAGGTACCAGGCTGGATGGAAAACAAGCTTGCTTGCTTTGCCACTGTGCCTCTGAACTTCTGCTGAGCTAAACCTAAAACCAGACTAAGTATATTCTTTCAGTATTCCCAGAAAATTGGAGAGGAGCCCTTAAAAAAACATCAAGACATTGCTAGGCCTTATCTAAAGGGATTTTAGTCTACTCTGATGGCAAAAAAACCCAAAGAAGTCAGAAATGCTGGTGAAGTGTTAGACCATCTGAATTCATGCAGAGAGATTTTAAAGGTTAAAAAGAGCATCCACCCAGAACCTGCTCATGCCCTGACATCCAAGCAGGAGCACCCTTTCCATCCACCAGAAGAGATCACCTCATATTTATAGTTCCTTACAAACATTCCCTCTTTGCTTAGGGAGGAGCATCCAGGGGGAAAATTCAAAATATAAACTGACTTGGGTTTCTTCCGACAAGTTGGACTTTGAACTTGATAACCAAAAAGAATAACCCCTCAGTTAAGCAGCACCTGGAAAGGATGGCATTTCCACAGAAGAACATTTGGGATGTCTAGCAGGAGGTCAAGAGGAATCAATCTCCCTGTATTGAATTCTCTGCAAGGGAAAACCCCACGGCACAGGGAGAATGCTGGGCTGGAGGGGCTGGATACAGCTCCTGGCTTTGCCAGTCCATGCTGTACCACCCTTCGCCTGGAAAATAAGGGCAGAAGAATATTCTGCTGTCTTACTCATGCAGGCGGAAATCTTCAGCCTGGGTACTCTCCAAAACCAGGGTGATGCTTATGCTCTGGGCACAACCACCTCCTTGCCTGGGAAGGAGCAGGGGTGCTTTAAGTGTGAGCTATTAAAAAAACATAGAACAAAAGGGGATTTTTCTCATGCACCTGGCAGCTGCATTTTTGCAGCCAAGTCAGAAATGTAGTTTTTTTCCATTTTTCCCTGCAGAACTATCCCTTATTTTTCCCTTGAATATATTATTTTTATTAGGTGCCATTATTAGGGTACCAGAGTTACCTGTGACATTAGGATTAAGCTAATCTGGAGAGGTCCCAAGAGAATCATTATAATTAGGGCTACAAATTCCCTGCTGACAAGGACGGACAAGACCAGTAAATGTGATGGAGTGACTGAGTGATTTGCTCTAATAACAGATCCCCACTGACAAAGTTGTAGCCACCAGCAGCAGACAGTAAGCCCCCAAAAAACCCTCAGTGAGACAAGCCATTGCTTGAGAAAGGGATTCAGCCTCCTATAGAGTAAAAAGGGAATTGTAAAGTAAGGATCTGGTGATTTTGGGGCTGGCACAACCCCACCTTGATCAGCTCACCCACAACCACATCCCCAGCAGAGCCCATCCACAGTGGATGCCTCTGGTGAGGACCAGCGAGGGCTGGCACATCTGGGAGCATTACACCTGCCCAGGCTGCAGGAGCAACCTGGCCCCACAGATCCTGCAGAAATTATTTTCCTGGCAAACTCAGGCTTGATAAGCACGAGAAAAGGAGCCCAAGGAGGTATTTGTAGACCCTGCACTGACAAGGACAGTGGATGTCTCACCAGCTCCCATCAAATCATGGGGGAGGTGATGCTGCAGGTCCACAAAGAGTCAAATGTATTATTATTATTATTATTATTATTATTATTATTATTGTTATTGCTATTGTTATTGTTATTATTATATCATTATTTTATTATTGTCATTGTCCCCACATATGGTAGCATTCATCTGTGCCAGGAAAAACAAGCAATATCCTGGCACTGTCCTTCCTCCCTGGGGCTCCTCTTCTTTCCCATCCCTGCTGCTGGAAGTATCAAGCTGGGACTTCCCTCCCCCCTCAACTACCCATCCTTTTGCTTCTGTGTCAGCCCAGAACTTCACTCAGGGCTCTGGTGACACCTGGGCTAAAAGAAAAGCTTATTAGAGGAAAATTAAAGAGACAGGGAGGGTTTAAAGGCCTGTGCTCCTCCCTAGACTCCAGCCAGCCACTGCTGAGGCTTCCCAAAGGATGGCTCTCCTCACCTCCCTGGCAGCATCTCTCGGGAAACACGAGCTCGCACGTATTCAAGGTCCAGCTTAGCTGGCACGTGCGTCTGCCCCCTCCAAAAATCCCCCCCTCTGTGCCACAGCAACGAGCTCAGCGCCGCGCGAGTGACCCCGGTTGCCGACAGCCCTGCCCGGGCGGTGACATTGAGCTGCGCCAGCCCCGGCGGCTCCCGGCAGGAGAGGGAGCAGTCACTTTGATTCATTCAGACTGCCCGATCACATCCGTTTACTCACACACACACCGAAAAAAAATAAAATAACCCCCCATCAGGGCATACCAGCCGTCTGTAACCCCCATCCACTGTCAGAAGGATGCAGGCAGAAGGCTCTGATGAGAACTGGTGTCCCCACTTTGCAGCAGCCACGACCCCTCTTTGCACCCAGGCATGGTGATGTTAGAGGGGGGATTGCTTGCCTTGATTTAGTCCTCCTGGGAACTGCAGGTGCTGCTGCTCCTTCATCACCGGGTGCCAAACAAGCCACCAAAACTCATTTCTGCGGAGTTAAACCATGTGCAAAGGTGTTTCTCTTCAGGATAGGCAGAAAACCAGGACCAGGACTTCAACTCCGTGATCCTTGTGGGTCCCTTACAACTCAGGATAGTCTGTGATTCTGTGAAACACAACCCTGCAGTCCTCTCTGGGGCAGGAGCCCAACACAAGTATTTGGATCCGTTAAAGGGAGGAGAATCCATTTTTATACCCAAGCAAGTGGGCTTAGGAGGGTGGGACCCTGGTGGGTCAGGGGGGGTCAAGGTGGTCAAGAATGGTCAAGGTGGTCAAAGATGGTCAAAGTGGTCAAGGATAGTCAATCTGGTCAAGGTGGCCAAGGACAGTCAAGGCGGTCAAGGACGACCATTCATGAATGATGCTGGCCAAGGGCAAGAGGGACACATTGCCCAAACCACCGTTGCCCCCACTGTGGAGGGCACCAGGACACAGCGTCACCCTCCCCAGCCTCTGCTGCTCCCTCCCAAAACCCTCGAGTGCCACAATGCCAGCTCTGGCACGGCCTCCACTCTCACCCCACACCGTCTCCCCTGTCACCCCTCATGGTTCCCGCTCCAGCCCACCCTGGCGGTGCCCCCTCAGCCCCCTCCGTGCAGGTGTGCCATGCTGCTGCTGAGACACGGGGCCGCCGTGGGCCTGCCGAGCACGGCGTGTGGGGAGACGGCTCTGCACGTGGCTGCCCGGCACGGCCTCAGCGACCACGCGCGGCTCTACCTGCGGCGCGGGGCCCGCGTGGACGCACGCAGCGCACGGGGGAAGACGGCCCTGGGCGTTCTCTGCGCCACGGCTCCCGGGGCCGGCCAGGATCACCTGGAGCTGTGCCGGCTGCTGGTGGCCCACGGCGCCCAGGTGGACGCGCGGGACGAGGCGCAGAGGAGCCCCCTGCATGAGGTGTGCGGGGCGGCCCACGCCAGCCTGGCGCGGTTCCTGCTGCTGCGCGGGGCCGACGTCAACGCCATCGACTACGACGGCCTGAGCCCGCTGGGCCTCGCCCTGCAGAGCACGGCCTCCAGGGCCCGGCGGCGGCCACACCTCACCGTCCAGCTGCTGCTCAACCACGGCTCCCAGAGGATATGGCCCCCTGCCTTCGTCAAGGTACCGGCCCCAAAACGGCCCCCGGGTATGTGGGATTTCCCTGTTGGGGTTGGGGTACTTTGGGAAGTAAAAGGATGGGGTGTGGGAGGATTTGGGAGGGCCTCCCAGTCCAGGCAGGGGAGTGGGCAGTGGTGCGTGGGCTGGTGGTGCTGCTGGGAATGATGGAAGTGAAACCTCGGCATGGCGTGGCAGTGGGTGGAGCAGGCAGGGCAAAGGGCAGGGTGGAGCCAGCACGGCTCTCAGGGGTCGGCAAGGAGGATGTTTTCCTGCCTGGGGAATATCAGAGACAGGCTTGATAGATCAGCCGCCTGTGCAGCCACTTCATGTCTCTGCATTCCATCGATTTTATATCAAACAATAAAGAAAATATTATCCTGGCTTGTCACGCACCAGCCAAAAATGCAAACAAGGGCTGCATGCAGAGGAACAAGTGCCTCAGCAAGGCAGGTCTTCCCACCACTTCACAAATGGGGAAAGATCTCCAAAATGTGCCAAGAGAAACCCTAACGCCACCTCATCCTGACATGGTGAATGTTCTCCCCTCTGGGATCTGCCTCTCTGTGTGACCCTCCCTTTGCCCATGGGTAGGTGCTGAGGTCCTGTGCGGCTGTGCCAGAGGTCATCGAAGTCCTCTTCAATTCCTACTCACAAATCCCTGTCTCCCAGGAGTGGGCCGAGGCCGTGCCAGAGGAGGTGTTCCAGGTGAGACAATGCTGGGCTTTGACAGGGATGGCTGAGGCCCAAGGAGGGGGGTTACCTACAGAGAGGGATTTTTTTCCCCACCCAAACTTCACTTGGATGGGGAAAAAAAGATTGGAATAGTCCCCAGAGCACCATGGCACACCTGATTCATCCAGGTTCGCTCCGTCAACATCAAAACCTGCATCCCTGCCCAGCCTGCAATAAAATCCACTCCCAGCATATGGAAGTGACCCTGGAGCCAGAGCACTGCCCAGCAGGAGCCCACAAGACTCATTTTGATTTGAAAAAGCTCGTTCCTGGACAAGCAACAGGTCTGGCCAGCCCGCTCTGGCACCATCCATGATGGTTTCCCTGTCTGAAAAACAGGGTCTCTTCTCCAAGGTCTCTTCTCATCCATTCCCGCCGGGATGATGCTGCCAGTGACCATGAGGGCACCCTCCCCACGAGGCCAGCTTTCTCCACGTGCTTCCACAGGGGAATTCCTCACCCAGCCCTTGCTTGCAGGGCCGTGTCAGTGCATGGACCCCTTAACACCCAGGCACACGTGGGTTCCTTACCTCCTTCCCTTCAGTCTTCATCCTAGAATATCTCCAGCTTGCTTAGTAATCAGGAAAAAGCTAAAGTGCTGCCCCTGTTCCCCCTCTCTTTGCAGCAGCACCGGCCGTTCTACAAGTCCCTGTTCCAGCTGGTGGGCGCCGTGCGGTGCCTGCAGCACTTGTGCTGCTCCGCCATCCGGGAGAACCTCGGCAGCAGGTGCCACAGCCTCATCCCTCTGCTGCCTGTGCCCCAGGCTCTGCGGGAATACCTGCTGCTGGAGCCCGAAGGAGTCGTGCTCTGAAGGACCAGATCCATGTCCAAGTGCAGCCCTGCCTTCCCCGCACGGAGCGAGGCAGCCTCCGTTCCTGTCAGCCGAGCCAGGGAGCGCCGCTTCCCGTGATACATGGCTGTTTTCCAGGGTTTTATAATGTAACTAAAATGTGCTTTCGCCTGTAACTTTGTATAGATTTTTTTCTCTAATTGTGCTTTAAATAGATTATAAAGAGTAATAAAATGATTAGTAGCTGTTGGGAGTCAGCTGCAGATATGAATAATGCTCATTATAGAGGATCCCTGCAAAGCAGGGGGGCTGCTCAGGTGTGCAAAGGCAAGCAGGTCACTCCCATCAGCCCACATGGGCATCAAATCCCCTTGGATAAACCTCACACAAGCAGCACTGGCAACAGAGGTGCAGCATGGAAGCCCTTAGCAGGATGCAATATCCAGGGGCATTAATATAGACCTTAAAATAGACAAAAAAAATCTATTTTTTTATGTAGAAGGCACGAAGAAAGTGCTGATTATTCCACACTGGAGGGAGTGACACAGCTCCCTGTATCTCCTGGCTTCCAACACTCCATAGAATGCACCAACACCTGCCATACCCACCATGCCTATCACTATCCCCAGGCTGGCACACGAAAGGGTTGGAAAACCCAGTGGCAGGAGTTTGGGCTTTCATTTCCCACAGCGACTCAGCCAAAGGCACCAGGAGGAGCAAGGATTTGTTTTTCCCAGACCCTCGGCCTCCCCAGATTAATTCCTGCTGAACCAAAGCATGTGCACCTGTGTGTCCCTTGGAAGAACAGCTGTGCTCATGCCAGCAGCTCTGCCACAGCACTCACCAAATCCTTCCACTGCTTAATTACACTCGTTTGGGGTTTTTTTGTATATATATAAATACCTCATTTTGCATGTGTGGCTGGACTGTGCAGCAGCACCTAACGCTATCGTGGCTTGTGGATGGGATGCAGGCGGCATCCCTGGCTCCCAGAGCTGCTGCCTGTGGAGTGTGGAAATGGGGAGGAAAAAGAAATTCCTCCCTGCTCCAGCTTCCACCTGCTGCTTCCACATCATCCCTCACCATTTCAGTTGTATATGGATGGGCAACTGCACTGCCAAGCCCACCCCATGTTCCCAGTCTTTGGTGCCCTGCCCTGGGAATGCCTGAGACCCCTTCAGACCTGGCACCTCGTGGCTTTAGTGGCTCTTTGACTTTATGGTTTGTTTTGGTGGCTGGAGCAGGGGATGAGAAGCGAAGGGGATTTAGGGGAAAAACCCATCCTGGGCGAGCTTGAACCAGCCCAATCTAAATTTTGGTGCCTCTTTCATCTTTTGTGCGGTGCCCGGAGCGGGAAGAATGACATGTTTTACATCCGTATCGGGCACTTTTGCATGGAGACAGAGTCCCACCGGGCGACCACATCCTCCCCCCAGAATCCCAAATCCCACCTCCCGCAGCCATGGCCTCGCTGCACAGCCGGTGAGGGGGGAAATGCACGTCCAGGGGAGGAAATGGAGCGGTTCTGGGGGCCGGAGGGGCCGCGGGAGGGGGACACGCGTGGGCCGGTGCGCGGCTCCCCGCGGCCCGCAGGGGGCGCGCTGGGCACGGCCGGCGGGGGGACCCCGGGCGGGACCCCCCAAAAACAGCCGGCAAAGCGGGGACGAGCGGGGGGAAACCTGCGGAAAACGGCTTTCGGGGGCTTAGGGGGCTTCTCGCCCTCGGTTTCAGCCGTTCTGCCGGCGGCGCGGGGAGCGCGGCGGTGGGGGATGCTCCGGGCGGGGTGATGGTGATGGTGAAGATGCTCCGGGTGGGATGGGGATGATGCTCCGGGTGGGATGATGCTCCAGGCTTGGGTTGATAAGTTTGGCGGGCGGGTAAAGAAGCGTTTGGCTATATATATATTTAAATATATATACACACACCAAATATATGGGGGGTTTATTTTATTTTTTTTCCCCTCCTGCCGGCGCCTTGTTTTGATGCAGATGTTACGAGGAAAGGATCGTTTTTATTATTTTTTTTTATTATTATTTTCCAGCAGCTAAAGACGGGAGGTCACATTAACTTCTAATACGGAGACACATAAAAATACGATTATGCCTGCTAAACAGAACACAGTAGGCTGCTAGTTAAGACAATGAGATTTCCAGGAAGCGATGCATAAATTCTTCAAAAAATGACACATTTTTCACGTTTCATTCCAATTAAATTACTGAGGCAGCTAACACAGTGCTGTGCACGCCATACATTTGGGGGAAATGAAGGCTTTTCTGGGTTTTTTTCTTTATTTTTCTTTCTTTTTTTTTTTTTTAAGTCTATCTGGATGTGCGTGTTTTATGAAAGACGTTTGATATTAAGCAGCTGTTAAGGAAAAAAATGTCAGAGACCTTCTCTCCTCGAGGATTTTTTTTTTTTGTGCGTGTGTGTGTGGTGGGGCTGCTCCTGCTCGTTTTCCCACTCTGCAGCATTAAACCACCGATGGTCCAGCTGCAGAATAATTTCCGAATAATGGAAATTTCCCGCCATGATGCACACACCTCTCTGTTTGCAAGGAGCTGGGGAGAATTAAGGAGTGATGCACACCCTCCCACCCCCCCCAAAAAAAGGTTTTGCCGTCCCGTCGGGTGTTCTTCCCCACAGTCGGGACCCTCTGGAGCAGGATCGAGCCCGCCCCGGGGATGCTGCGGGGATGGAGGGGGGGGTGGGTGAACCCAGTGGGAAGCCGGCTTGCCTCCCACAATCTGAAAACGGGCTCCTCAGGGTGATAATCAAACCCCGAAGTGGCCCCGGTAATGAAACAGCGTTTGGGGTTTTTTTGTTTGTTTGTTTGTTTGTTTGGTTTGGTTTTTTTGGTTTTTGTTTTGTTTTGGTTTTGGTTTGGTTTTGGGGGGGTTTTTTGTTCGTTTTTTTTGTTTGTTTGTTTGTTTTTTATTTTTTTTTTTTTTTTTTTTTTAAAGCAGGCTGCACTGGGTGATCCGCAAAGCAATACAAATCAGAAATGAGATTTTTGAAGTCCTAATGAACCTGATTGCAGGAACATTTATAATCCCCCATGGCTTTAAATGAAATCAGATATAATCAGGAGCTATGGGGAAAGGGAGTGTTTACAGGCAGAGATTGGGAAGTGCTGCTGTATTAGTAAAGATGCTATTCCTTCTATTGATGTCTAAAATGATGGATAATGTGAGAATGGCAAATATACTATTTGTCTAATGGCTCTGCAATTAAATTCCCCTGTAAATGACCCATGCCTCATTTCATCCTAATCTATGGAATTTTGATTGAATTCGTCAGCTCTAATTGAAAAATACTGCACTTTAATGTCTGCAGTGCAGTTTCAGGACCGCGCTGGTTTTAATGAGACGGTGGCCCTCTGACCTGGGAATATTTTAGACTTTTATTCGGGATTTTTTTTTTTTTAAACTGCCGGATTTCTCAACTCGATTCCACGAAAAGCCGGGAATGAGAGCGCGTGGGGTTTGCCACCACTAATCTCTCCGTAGCCATGCATTTGATTAAGGTCTCCTTTAAGGCTCTTAAAATATTTGGACTCCGGTTATTTAAATATGTATCCATTTAAAATAATTTTTAAAATAGCCTACTTCCCCTTATCCGAACGAATTTTGGGATATGAGCCGGGATTATGGAAGTCAAAATTTTTCTCTTTTTTTTTTTCTTCCTTTTTTTTTTTCTTCTTTCTACCTGCACGGTGTTATTTTTACCCTCTTATCCTATTTTTTTTTTTTACCCGAAAATCCCGAGCGCCTTCGAGTTTGTTTTTTTTTAAAAAAAAAAAAAGGAAGCAAGGGAAAAAGGAGGGGGGAATGAAAAGGAAAAAAAGGAGGGAAAAAGAGGAGGAGGGGGGGAAAGAGGGAAAAAGAGGGGGGGGAAAAGGGAGAAAAAACACATAGAAAAAAATAAACCGACAATAAGAAGCGGCACATCCCCGGTGCTGGGGGGAAGTTGTGGGAGAACCCCCAAGGATGGGAACCCCTCCCCTCCGGATCCGCGACCGAGCCGCGGTGCGGGGACCCTGCGGGGGCGGGGGGGCTGGCAAGAGTTCAAATGGGAACACGCGAAGGAGTTAATGGGATTAAGCGACGAATGAGGGGTTTGGGGATTGTTTTTTGTTTTGGTTTGCCTTTTTTTCCCCCGCTTGGGAAGCGGAGGGGGAGGCGGGAGGGGGTTCCCAGCGGGCACGCGTGGGGCGGGGGTCTCATCCCGCGGCGGGCACGCTTCCATGCGCATCCCTATTCCCACAGCCAAGGGGCAAATCCTGCCCTCCCGCGTCTCCGTCCCTCTTACTCCCAGCTCCCGCAGCCCAAAACCGCTGAAATGAACCCTGAGCCACGCACAAAAACGCATCCCCCTTCCCCGCAGAGATGACGGGGGGGTAGGATGGAGAGCCCTGGCTGCATCCCTAATTCAGTGCTCACACCTAATCCCTGCATCGTTAAATATACACGGATTTTTTGGGGGTAGTTCTGCTCACGGTCTCCCCTCTTGCTCAGCTCCCTTTCCCAGGGAAAAAAAATCACTTCAAAAGCTCAGCGGGGTGAGATGATTTTGGTGACATTTCCCACGCAATTAAAATTTCCCCAGCGGATGCAAGAATTAGCTCGGCAGAGCCTTTGCAAGCCTGAGTTTTGGCTTTGATAAAGTCACTGGTATTAACATCTGCTGGAAAACAGAGCTGCCCCCCATCCCTCCTCACTGACCTCGGGCACCAGCAGCAGCACAGACCCTCCTCCAAATAATGCTCCTCGCCAGCACAGCCCCCCAAAGCCCCATGGGAGGACACCATCCCATGTGGTCCATGGAACCCCCCAGCACAGCTCCCTGCCAACAGCCTGGAGGTGCCCAAAGGGCTGGGAGCAGCCATTGGCTCCCCAGCCCAGGTGGAGGGATGCTCTGACCTCTGCCACCCTATGGATTCCCACGTGGAAGGGCTCAAGCACATCCCACTCCTCCTCTTCCTTCATGGCTCCCTTCTTTCACTTCACTCCAAAAAGCTGCACCCCCTCCCCACCCCGATTTGGGGGTTTATTTAGCCCACGCTCTTTCCCCCCAGCCAAGAGACCACGAGAGTCACAGACACTCCCCCAAAATCTGCCCAGTTCAAAGATGCCTCCACGTATCTGCTGCTCCTCTCCTGAGAAGGTTTTTGGGACAAAACCTGCTGGAAGGCACCTGCTCTTCAGCATTCCCTAATCCAGGTGACTCGGGAGCCTCCTGCAGCAGCATTTGAGTGCCACATTTCAAGCTGGGTCCATGTGGGACCTGCTTTGCACCCACACCACGGCCCAGCCAGGCTGCCCAGGGGGAAAAGGGGCTCCTCCCCAGCCAAGCATGACCCTCCAAAGTATTGATTTAGATTTAGACCCCTTGGGAAAGGCTCCCGGCGTGTCCCCGTGGCAGCAGGGGTCTCTCCGGGGGCTCCCCTGCCTGCTCTGCCCTGCCCCTTGCCTCCCTCATGCCTGCTACACTTCCCAGGCACAATCACGCTCCGATTGCTCCTCCGACAATCAGAGATCGCCGACGTTTTTCTCCGGGAGAAAAATCAGCTAATTATGTGCCGAACAAAAAGCCTATTCTTGCCCGAAATAATGCTCCCGTCTTGCAAAGGCACTTGTTTGTGGGCAAATTTTGAAGGGGGCTGACAATACAAACAGCTGCAGGAGCTGGGTGTTGGTACACATTTCCATGCCCTGCCGGATTACCGTGCCTAATTATCTCTCCCCTTTCCGCAATCTAACGTGGGTTCCTGAAAAGAGATGATTTTTTTTCCCCCCTCTCTCACTCGCTTTTCTATTCCAACGAAAGCTTTGCTTCTCCACACGGCTTTCCAGCCCGCTCGGGTTGGTTTGGGAATGAGCAGGGATGCTGCTGATTTGGGGGGCTGGAGAATTTAGCTCAGCTCCATCCATGGTGGATGGAAGGAGAGGGAGGCAGGAGAGGGCTGTGATCGGGTGATGCCTGATGGATCCCAAGGAGGGGGAAAAGGGAAAAACACGGGAGAGAAACAACCACACGCGCGGCTCCGAGGCATCCACAGGGGAGATCCAGCCATGATGGGAAAAACCCCGAGCGCTGCACTGCTGCACATATGGTGGCCTCTGAGAGGGGAGTCTGGACATATGGAAATGAGCTGGATAAGTAAACTTCTCCCAGTCCCTTAAAGTCAGAGACGGGCCCCAAAAGTGTTTGCGCACACACCACACAACCCCCTCATCCCCAGCAGCAGCTGCTTCCGTGGCCATCCACCCTGTCCCACGTGCCATACCTCTGGGAAAATTGGTTTCTCCGGCAGAAGTGCAGCACTGGGGAAGAGGGAACCCCAGAATTCATGCCAGGGGGACCGACAGGGCTCGGAACCCCAAAAGCTACACCGAGACAGGGAAGGGGAGCCACAGGCAGGACTGGCCGGCACAACTGCGCCGAGGCCCAAAAGCAATAACCCCCCTCTAATAGTTTTGCCAAGAAAAGAACGCTTTCAGATGTTGGCTGGAGATGTGGAGGGATAAACTGACTCAGATATCCGGGCATGGGTCGGGGGGCAGCCCCAGCCCCCCGTTTCAGGAAGCCAGCGAGCTTCAGTGGCGGGAATGAGCAGGGAAAGGGGTTTTTGGGAGGACTGCAAATGCCACTTGCTAAGGGCTGGCAGGGAGGTTGTGATACCCCTGCTAGGACAAACCACAAAGGGAACTTCTCGGGGGGGGGTGGGGGGGTGGGTGTAGAAGCTCGAGGGGGGTGTCCTTTGGGATGCACAGCTGTGCCAGTGCTGGAGGGATCACTCTCACCGTGTGTGCCTCTGAGCTTTTGATCGCCTGGAGGGGTAGGATTTGGGGGACAGAGGATGGTTGTCCCAATCCTTAGCACCCACCAGCCACTGCCATGGGCAGGTCACCTTCCTCCTGCAGTGCGCAGTGCCCAGCCTGACATCTTCCATCCTCCCCTGGAAAACAGGAGCATCCATTAGCTAGAAAGGAGCTGTGTATCAGTAAGAGCTTCCCAAGCGGACAGGCCAGGCAGGACAGGGATCGCCTGTTGGCCCTTGGTTTTGGGGGAGCCACCCCTCTGCCAAAAGCCACTTTAAGTCAGGGCTTGTCTGCAGAACCCCCCCAAAGCCAAGCCCAGGGGCAAAGCCAGCACCATTGTCCCAGGAAGACTTCAACTTCCCAGAGGCAGGAGGGATCCCACCCCCAGCCAACTCCCCTCCTTTCTCTTTTTTTTTCTCCCCCTCCCTTTTTTTTTTTGCGTTTAATTTTATTTTCCAAACCACTTGATCTTTGCTTGGGAACCTCTATTAATTGCCTGGGTTTGCCTCTTAGCCTGGTCCCTTTATCATTATTTATGGTCTTTGAAATTGTGTAAAGTTCCCTTGACGTTCAATTTACAAGTTTGGGGGCTTTTTTTTTTTTCCTTTCCCCCCCCCTTTTTTTTTTTTGTCCCAGCTTTTGTCCTCGCCAAAGACGTCGTGTTGGAAAAGGCTTTGAGCCGGCCGACATGAGAAGCTCGCCGGAGAAAAGGGAGCAGCCCTCCATCGCTTTTAATTCCGCCGTGTTGCTGAATGGCTCTTTTACATAATTGCAGAAGCAATTTCAAAGCCAAGCCAGGGGCTGACTTTACCCAGAACCACATGGAGCCTATTTGGGGGCTTTTCAAAAAAAAAAAAAAAATAAAAAGAAGGGGGGAAAAAAAGGAGTGGGGGGAGCGTGAATTGGAAAAAAAAAAAAAAAAAAAAAAAAAGAAAAAAAGATGTTTTTTCGGGGGAAAAAAAGATAAAAAAGGGAGGGTTTACTGCTGTGGAGGCACCAAAGTGGTGCGAGTGACGGGGAATGTCCCACGGCCCGAGGACCCGCGCTGGTCCCGCCCGGGCCGCCCCGTCCGGGCCAAGTGAATGGGCCGGGGGGGGCGGGGGCGGGACGAGGGGCGGGGCCTCCCCTGCCGGCCCCGCCCCCTCCGCCCTCTCCGCCAATGGCGAGCTGCGGCGGCGGCCACGTGGGGCGGGCCGGGTTCCCAGGCGGCCAAAATGTGAATGGGCCGCGCCGCGCGGGCGGGCAGAGCGCGGCGGCTCCGCGGGGCGCGGGCGCGGCGGGCGGGGCGGCCCCGGAGCGCGGGCGGCCCCGGCTGTGGGGCTGTCGGGCTGTGGGGCTGTGGGGCTGTCGGGCCGCGGCCCCGCTCCGCCCCGGCTCGGCCCCGCGCCGAGCGGGACGCGCACGCCGAGGAGGAGGAGGAGGAGGAGGAGGAGGAAGGTGATCGCTCGCCCGCTCGCTCCTGCCGCCGCTCCGGCATGAGCGCGGCTTTCCAGCCCTCGCTGATGATGATGCAGCGCCCGCTGGGAAGCAGCACGGCCTTCAGCATCGACTCGCTCATCGGTAGCCCCCCGCCGCCCGCCCCCGGCCACTTCGTCTACACCGGCTACCCCATGTTCATGCCCTACCGGCCCGTGGTGCTGCCGCCGCCGCCGCCGCCGCCGCCGGCGCTGCCGCAGGGCGCTCTGCAGCCCGCGCTGCCCCCCGCGCACCCCCACCACCACCAGCTGCCCAGCCTGCCCACCGGCTTCTGCTCCAGCCTGGCCCAGGGCATGGCCCTCACCTCCACCCTCATGGCCACGCTGCCCGGCACCTTCCCCGCCTCCCCGCAGCACCAGGAGGCCGCCAGGAAGTTCGCACCCCCGGGGAACTTCGAGAAAGCCGAAGGGATACCCCCGGACGGCGGCGGCGACGATGGCAAAGCCTTCCTGGGGAAGGACGGAGCCCTCCTGCCCTTCCCCGCCGCCGACGCCGTCCAGGCTTCCCTCGGTGAGTGAGCGCCGATGCCGGCGGGGGGGAATGGGGGACCCGCTGCCCGCTCAGCGCATCACCCCGGCGGGGCGGGCTGGAGAGGCTGGGGGACAGGAGGGACCCCCGGGAGGAGACAGGGCTGGCCCCGGGGGGCCGCTGGGCCGAGGAGAAGGGAGGAGGAGAAGGGAGGTTCGAGCTCCTGCCGCTCGAAAAACTATCAATAGAATAAAACCCGACCGAAAGATCCGCGGGGGGGGGGGGATGGAAATTCCCAAAGCCATCAATTTTCGGGGATGGAGCTGCAGGGCGGGGGGGCGCGGTGGCCGCGGCACGGAGGGTACCCGGTGCTAACGAAAGGCCTCTGCTTCGCTTCCAGCCGGGGCTCTCCGGGGCCAGGGCAAGGAGGACCCCAAAGCAGAAGAGGATGCGAAAGGCAAGGAGGAAAGTTTCTCCATGGACAGCGATCTAGACTATAGCTCGGACGACAACATCACCGGCCAGGTGGCTCACAAGGAAGAGGACTCTGGCAATGTGCTGGAGGAAAACACCCAGAACCCCCCCAATTCCACCAACACCACATCCACGGGCAAAAACCGGCGGAGGCGAACAGCCTTCACTAGCGAGCAGCTGCTGGAGCTGGAAAAGGAGTTTCACTGCAAAAAGTACCTGTCCCTGACGGAGAGGTCCCAGATCGCTCACGCCCTCAAACTCAGCGAGGTGCAGGTGAAAATCTGGTTCCAGAACAGACGGGCAAAATGGAAACGGGTCAAGGCGGGCAATGCCAACTCCAAGACAGGGGAACCTTCCCGAAACCCTAAGATCGTGGTCCCCATCCCGGTGCACGTCAGCAGGTTTGCGATCAGGAGTCAGCATCAGCAACTGGAGCAAGCCCGACCCTGATCTCTCCCTACGCTCAGAGCCACAAGTTTTTAAGGGAAAAGTTTCCAAATCGGGGTTTAAAAGCAGCCCACCCGAACAAAAATAAAAATAAGAGAAGCAAAAAAAATAAAAAAATCAAACCCTTAAATAAACAAAAAAACCAGCCAACAAGAGAAAAACCCCAGGCGAGCGCTTGGCAAATCCTTGCCACGAGTGAATTATAAAGCGAAACTTTCCACTTACCGAGTCCAAGCGAGAGTCTGCGAGGGAAGGAGGCTTGGAAACTGTTTTGGTTCGGAGCAGGAATATCAAACGCCGGAAGAGACACACACACAGATATTTATTATCCCGCTGCCTCGCTCTGGACCCGCTCACGCTGCCTCGGCTGCGGTCGGGACCGTGGATGTGGTGTGGTGTCGGCGCTGGATCCCCCTCGCCAGAGCATCCGCAGCGAAACCCGCAGCGGCTTTAGCCATCTTTTGGGTTGTCTTTCTTATCGGGGGCGAAAGGTAAAAAATACAAAAGACAAGAGAACAGAACAAAACAAACAAAACAAAACAAAAAAAACCACGGAAAGAAAACCAAGAGTTTCATTTCATGCCTTTTTTATTGTTTAGTTTTGTTGCCGATGGCTGAGTGGCAGGCACTGGGGGACGAGTTTTGAAATCTATTTTTTGCCTGGCTTTCTGTCGATTTGGTTTGCCTATTCTACCAAGCCATGTTTAAAAGAAAGAGAGAGAGAGAGAAAGAGAGGGAGGGGGGATAAAAAAGGCAAAAAAAAAAAAAAAAGCAGCACGATCTTCTCTATTGTGTTTAATTTATTTCAATGTAGCTTATTTCCTTATAAGTTATGAAATTTAAAAGCAAACTAAGTCTTGTGAATAAAAACCGACAAAGAAACAAAGACTTAAAAAAAAAAAAAAAAAAAAAAAAAAAAAAGCCCTCCAGCCCCCGGCTGTTCTGTCCAGGATTTGGCGTTGAGCTGATTTTTTTCCCCCTCCTGCGCTGCCGGAGCGATGCTGCTCTCGCATTTTTTTTTTTTTTTTTTTTTTTCCCCGCAGCCACGTTTATTGTCGGGGAGGGGGGAGACGGGTGAAAAAGTTTCTTTTTTTTGTTTGTTTTTTTTTTGTTTTTTTTGTGCGGGATGGAAAAGCTGGAAAAAAGGCGTTTAGTGTGACCAAACGGGGATGGCCTGGGGCGTGTGTGAGGGGAGGGGGGGGTAGGAGCACCCCCACAGCCTCCCCCCTCAGCCAGCGGGTCTCCAGCCCCGTGTTCGGGGGTTCAGCCGCCCCTCCAGCCCCGCACCCGTTCTCGTTGCGCCGGGCCCGCGCCGGGGGGGATTCGGGGCCGAAGGGTCCCGCGTCCCCCCCTTCCCGCATCCTTTTCATCCCGTTTGTGGTTCCCCCCCCCATTTCCCGCATCCCGGCTGCATCCGTGCCGGTGACACGGTGTCATTGGCGGTGGCGGCGATTTGGAATTAAAATTCCCCGAAGAAAACGGGGTTCCGGGGGAGTCTATTAAAAATTAAACCGGGGAGGGGTCATTCGCTCCCGGGACGGGCTCCGGTGAGTAAACCCACGTTTGGCGGGGCCATATCACTTGCAGCCTTCGCGCTTCATCATTTATTTATTATAAAAATTGTTATTGTTTTGTTTGGGTCGGAGGGGGTTGGCGGCGGCGGCTCCGGGGGTGCAGCGTGGGGGTCCCCGTTCCCACCGGCCGCCCCCCAGAACGGCCCGGTCCCGGGCAGCATCGCAGCCGGCCCCATGGCCAGCCGCGGACACGCGGGGACCCGCGGAAAATCACGGGCAATTCCAACCTTTACGGCAGCCGCCGCCACTGCCCGCTGCTCCAAAAAAAAAGCTGTTATTAATCATAATTTTTGGTTTCGTTTTTCCGCGGGAGGGAGCGGGGAGCCGGGACACGCGTGGGACAAACCCACCCGCGTGCCCCCTCCGAGGTTTCCCAGCGTTGCTCCTCTTCGGAGCGCTTTTAAAATTTCCCTTATGGCACTATTTGAATTTATTTCGGTTTGCTTTCGGTGCAGAGGGGACGCTGCTCGGCCAGCACAGCGCCCGGAGCCGGCCCGGGCGGGCGGCAGCGCTGCCGCGCCCCCCCCCTCCGCGGGGCGCACCCCCCCACCGGCTGTACCCCCCCACGGGGGCGGGGTGGGCTGTATTTTAGGGAGGAGCAGCTGCTCCTCACCCCTGTACACCCCCCCCCGGGCATCTCTCCCCCTACAAGCCGGCATCTGCCCCAGGCACTGGAAAGTTATTTACTCCGCGGGTTGGGGTCCCCCACTGCTCCCCCCTTATCCCAGGAGTGGGGCTTCGGGGCTGGAGGGGGGAGCCCCGGGCCGGGGGCCGGAGGAGAAGGAGATAAACAAGCGAGGGGGTTGATAGCTGTCATCATCACCATCATCATGGCTTTCATTTGGCTGCCTAATGAGTCAGATCACAGGCAGAGAGAAAAATTGTCAATCGCCCAGGCTCTAATGAATTTTTTTGCAAATTGTAATCAAGCCAGGCCGTCTCAGCTCGCTGATTAATGAGACCCAGGAGGCCCGGCCAGCACCTCAGCTTTTTATTCCATCCCGTCCTCCCTGCACTAAATTAACAGCAACTTGTCTGAGCTTCAAATTAACTCCCAATGATTAATTCTGATGGGGGGGTCTGAAGAATAGCTCGTCCTAATAGGCACTGGCCTCTGATGCTGTTTGAAATTAATACACTTCCCCTTTGGCTGCCGGCTTTAATCCAAGGTTGGGTTTTGACATCACTATATTTGTTGTTACAATAAATTCCTCTTACATCTGCAGATCAAATAATTGCGGTGCTCGGGGAGCGCGGCAGCGATGCCGGCCCGCTTCGCACAGCACAGAGTCGTAGGGGAAGGAAAGCTGCCCTGCTCCTGTGCTCCTCAGCTCCAGCCAGCCTTAGCAAAACCCCTTTTTTAAATACATCTAGATTTTTTTTTTTTTTTAAGCCGCTGCTGTTCACAGCACTGGGCTGCGGCGACTGGAGGAGGCGACCCCTCTCCAGCGGGGCTGGGTGGACGCTGCCTCGCTCTTAAATAAGACATCACAGCTTCTAAATCCCCCTCCTCTCACTCCCTCGCCGCAGTGACCCGGCAAACTCACCGCATGCCAGGGCTGCAGCAGAGACCGGGCAAACTCAGGGCAGGACAAGCGGGGGGAACTCCTCTTCCTCGGAGGGGACAGCCCTGCCTTCCGCCTTGTTTCTGTTTGTACTGACTTAATTGGTTTAATTATTTCAGCTGGGACTGGCCAGGCTGCGCTTTGTGCCTTTACCTGCCCCTCCTGCCCCCGGGGCTGCGGCTGCCCCGCCGACAAGGACCCTTTTGTGCCCGGGCGGGGGGCATCGAACCCCCCCTCGGGTGGGGTCATCCCCTGGGAGCCTCCCTGCAGAGCATCCCCTGCAGTGGGGCTGACACCAACGTCTGGAGAGAGGGGCTGGGGGTCTGCACCCCCTGGGAATATCCCTGGGAATACGCCTGCCGAGGACGGGGCATCCTCAATGGGGGAAGGTTGCCCCCTGGAAGAGTCACCCACCCCTCAGGAGTCGCTGTCCTATGGGATCGCCCCCCCCCGCGCGCCTCCATGGGGCCGTATCCATTATCCATCTCCATCCCCTCCAGGAGAGCGAGGGGGCCGGGAAGCGGCCGCCGATGCAAATCCCCGCCGTCACCGTCATAAAGCACCCGGCACCCTGACACACAAAAGCAACACCATATGTACGAAGACAACCTGTATGAATTATAAATTGCATCATAAAAATTGATTGCCTATCCCGAGCCTTCGGAAACCCGCGCGGTGGGGATCGGGGAGGGGAGAGGGAGGGACCCTCCCGGCCGCCCCACAGCGGGAGGGGATGCTCAGCCCGGCCGGCCCGTGTCCCCCGTGGGTGCCAGTCCCTTCTGTCCCCTCCCGCGGCTGCGGGACGCTCGCCCGCCCCTCGCTTGCTCTTTTCTCCCTCCCGCTACGCCCGGCCCATAGAGAGCCTTAATCTATTTATTTCAAGCCACTTCATCCTCTCTCCCGCTTTTGTCCCGGCCCCAGCCTCTGGCTTTGTGGCAGGACCGCTGAGGTTTTAAAAGCCCCTTCCCATATAGTTTGAGGTCTCCTTGGCTGCCTGAATTACAATGGCTAAAACAGGATTACACTGACCTGATCCTATTAAACGCGCCAATCGATCTGTGCCGCCCTCCCTCCGGCTCCGCAAACTTACTCGCCCAAACTTTCCCCGGGCCTCAGCCTGGGAAGAGGAGAAGCAAAAGGCCGCCTTTCCGAGCAGGCCTGTTGGAGAAAGGATGGATGGAGTCTATTTTTACCTTGTCGTTGTTGTTTTTTTGTTTGGTTGGGTATTTTTTCCTTATGGAGCCACGTGGATTTTAAACCTCTGCTCTAGCTCCCAGCGTCTCAGCCCCAAATTAAAACACGGTGTTTCCTCTGTGCCCCGACTCCCAACTCCGGCAGCAGATTAAGTCATGTAGATAAAATCATGCAGAAAGGGCTTTTTAGCTAAACCCAAAACGATTCTATAGAACCTACACGGAATTCTACAAAATCTATATAGATTTTAGCTACAAGCAAACCCCCTCGGGATAAGGGCAACCTCCTGTGGGGCACGTAGGACCCCGAGTGCCGCCTGCTACAAACAACCCGATGTGGGAAAAATCCCTGGGAACAACCAGCCTCGTTCCCTCGCTGCGATGCCGAGCGCGCCGGAGCCGGGGCTGCCCACGATCCCGGCGGGGCTGAGCCCCCAGCGCAGCCCCCTGAGCCCCCCCGCCGGTGCCCGGGCTCCCTCTGTGCCCGCGGGGCCGTGTCCAGCGAGCCCTTCACTCCTGGTATGGATGGAGGGAGCGCAGGAACTGGAGCGCAGATCCGGCTCCGCGACGTGCTCCTCGTCAGCGGGCGGACGGACCTGGAAGCGGCGGCTGGAATTCTCCGCTGCCAGGGCATGGATGCTCCGCGTCGCCTCGGAGCGGGGGCACGGCACCATGTGCGGGGGAACGGGCGCCTGTAATTAATCCCTCGCCGTCCTGCGGGAAAATAATTACAGGGCAGGGGAATCATCTAAAACTGGCAGTAAAATATGGGGTGTTTACGCTGACCTGCCAGGATGAGCGAATTGGTGGCGAGGGGCCTGAGTGGGTGGCAAAGGGCCGATCACCGACTCCGGGGGAGCAGTTTTAATGCTCAAATCCTATTAATTAACGGAGCAAAAGACAAGCCGGGACTCCCATTTATAATTTTCTAGGAGAGTGCGATCAACAGGAAGGAGCTGGAGCTTGCAGTGTGAACGCGTGATGCCAAGTGCCTGGAGCCCCCAGTCTGCTCTAAAAGGTACCAACATCCCAAAAATGGCCTCCCCAAAAGGGGCATGAGCAGTGATTTTTTTTTTTTAAAGTTAACATAACCTGGAGTGGCAAAAACTGCATCTGCCTGAGTTTGAATAGAAATCTTTGCAGTTGTCCTTCCACTTGTGATGCTGTTCAAGAAGTCTGTTTTTTCTGTAAAAGCATCCAGTTTCAGAAAGATTGTGGGAAAAGGTGGGTATGGCCCCAAAATCCCTTTGAGAGACATCTGCCTCCCCAGCTGCTTTTCCCACAACAGCCAAAAGGAGCCAGGGCATTGTTATACAACTTAAGTAATTGCTTTTTTTTTGCTGGCAACCTCAACCCAAACAAACCAGTGGACTTCTCTGGGCAACAGCAACATCTTTTAACCCTAAATCCTCTTGCACACACCGCTGAAGCATCCCCAGGGCATGTCCCATCACCCTAAATTTTGGCAGCTAGGAGAATGCACCTTATCAAATACATAGCCTACCCCCTAAGTCCTCTATAAAAATCACCAGGTTACCCTCCTGCGTAAATTCAATGTCCTGCTCCAAACCTGGAAGGCACCTAAGAGTTTTTAAGTAGCAATAACTCTTTGGTTTTCTCCCACTACTTGAAAAAAAAAATATAACCCCATCTTTTTCTTGGTGTTTTTCACCCAAAAAACCAAAAGAGTTTGGGTTGAAACTCCCTCTCCTCTCCCCAAACACCAGGACAGACCCTCAGGACGCAGCAACCCCCCCCTAAATACTTAAATCACTGTGCAGCCCCAATGGCAAGGAGCAGTGCAAGGAGTCTCCCAGTCCAACCAGTAACAGCAGCTTCTGCCCCCATCCCCATCACTCATCTCTTTGCACGGAGAGGAGGGGTGAGAGCAGAGACCTTCTGCAACCCCTCCCCACCTGTGGCTGTGCCGTGGAGCCCTGAACATTTACAAATAGCCCCTTCATTGCTAAGAAGCCACTTGGGCTTTCCTGAACGTCCTTATGGCCCTGGTCTAACAGTATCTGTCAAAAACATTGCCCCTCTGAATTGGGCTAATGGTCATTTTTTAGACACACAGCTGTATTTTTTTTTAAACAGATGCTCAGCTCCTAAGCCCATGGCTGCTATTTCTCGCCCCTCCCCAATTATTTTCATATTTCCCCATTTCCAAAGCGGCAATAAGTTCCCATGAAAGAAGGATAATAGGAAGTCTCTCTCTAAGAGAAATTGTTAATTTGGGATTTATAAAGGACTTTCCTTAATGAATAATAGTTGAGATCGATCTGTCTTCCTGCCTTGTTCTGCAAAGTAACATTTGTAAAGTAAGGTGATCCCAATTACTCCCTCTAATAACCCTCTCCAGAAGAGATTTCAGAGCTGCAGCCATGAAACCCACCCTCCTTCCTCTGCTCACCCAGTGCCCCTAGCATCCCCTGCCTTGGGGGGGTTCTGGCTTCACCCAGCTCATGATTCCCCATCTCCCTGCCTGGCATGGATGAGCTCCAGCACCTGAAAGCCCCAGGGCAGGATGCCCCACAATTCCCGAGAATCCCAGAATGGTTTGGGTGGAGAGGAAGCTCAAAGCCCATCTCATTCCACCCCCTGCCATGGGCAGGGACATCTTCCACTAGACCAGGTTGCTCCAAGCCCCATCCAAGCTGGCCTTGGATACTCCCAGGGGTGGGGTGTCCATGGATAGAACAGGATGCTCCACGTGGCCCCGCTCGTTGTTGGCACTGGGAAAGTCCCACGCTGGAATTGGCACCCCTTGTCACCAAGGCACCAGGTCCAGAGAGGGTCTGCAGCCCCTCAGAACATCCAGTGCTCTGACACCCACTTGCCTCCTGGCTTATCAGAGAGAGGAGATTCAGAAATGACTCGATTATTGCCCATAAGTGCCTTCCCAGGGAGAAAATCCCAGCACTGAAGGGCCCTTGAATAAAAAGGAGGATGGATGGCAGCACGGGAGTCAGTGCTGGCAGCTCCAGCCAGGCAGACTCACATTAGGAACAGGGCCTTTTTTTCCTTCTTTTTTTGCTTAAAATATGGAGAAGCATTACAGATCAGAGCCAGCTAACAAGGCACGGAGGGTGTCTCTGTTCTCCAGGTTGTCAGCTCGGGTCTGGATGCCTTCAGGGAAGAGGTGCTTTAGCCAAGGGTGGGTTTCTGCCACACAAGTGCCTTCTCCCAGTTGTTTTGCTATGTCTTCCTTTCCATCCTCCCTCCCTTCTCTTTGCTTCCTCACTACAGCAGGGAATGAAGGTGTGGAAATCCCATTCCCTTCCTTCCTTTGCTTGTTGCCACCCCACACACGTCTCTGTCCCACAACCAGAAATTGGTGGGACACCGGGAGGGCCAGCAGCCAAGAAAGGGAGTTTTTCCTCATGCTTTCAATCCTCCTTCCCTGGCTCCCCAACATGTGGGAGAGAGACAGGTTCTGCCACACCACTGATGCTCTCCTTTCTCCTTGCTTCCACTCAAAAGATCCCCCATCAGCTCAGAGATGCTCCAGCATCCAGGGAACACTAACAGCACTTTCCCAGCAATTCCAGGGGAAAAGAAAAATCCAGAACAATTCCTTTTTTTTTTTTTTTTTTTTTTTTTTTTTAAAGCAAAATAAAATCTTCTTTTAAATCTCTTTTGCGCAGCTGGAGGGAACTAAGAAGTGCAAGTTGTAAGAGGCCTGCCCCGGGTCACCTCTTCTGAAGGTGACCCACGGACGACACTGCCTTTGGATGCCTCGACCCCGCCACAAGGACTATTTTGGGTGTTTGAGCTCTGTCATCTGCAAAGAACACGCTCCCTTTCTATCCTTGCCTGCAAACATCATCCTCCTGGTGAGCCAGAGCTGGTCTGAGCTGGGCACAGTGCTCAGCCCTTTGCTCACCTCACGGGGAGGGGATGCTGTGGATGCCACCCTGCCCACATCCCGGCTCTCCTGCCAGCCCCCAGTGCTGGGAAGGATGGAATCCTAATGTATTTGTTCACCTGGCACAAACCTCAGTGCTGCCAGTATTAACTGGCCAGGCCGATTAGTGGCAGCCATCAGCCAATAAATAAATTGGAACCATCTCCAAACCTGATTAGCTTGCTAATTAAGCTCAGTTACAGGGAAATCTGCAGTCAATCAGCCCGGCCATTACCAGTTGGATCTGCAGAGCGGGAGCTGTGGCTGCTGCATCTCTGGTGGGGAGGAGGAGGAGGGGAGTGTGCTGGGGGTGGGAAGGAAGGTGGTACTGAAATCCAGTTGCCTCAGCAGCAGCTCTCCTGGGCTCCTGTTCGGGCACAGCCCCGTTCTGTGCCACTTACCAGGCTGTCTGGCAGCGCAATCCCTTGCCAGTCCCCAGACTCCCAAAAACCTGTAGGACACCTCCAAAGACAGTCTGTTCAGAGGGGTAGACACAGGGCTGGGTGGCTGTATTTTAATTTCTGGCTGGGACAGGCTGCTTCCCCCCCTTTCGCAAGGCAATGTGCAGCTTTTCCCTCCCACGCCCAGGCAGCACTCGGGGACCTCACCAAAATGCTGATGGACATCTTCATCCCAGCACAGAAGCCAAGGGCTCTCAGTGGTTTCATTTTGCCTGCAAAGTAGATGCAACATTCTCTGCATGGCCCAAAGCAGAGGTGGGATTTCAAAACAAGTGTCCAGCCGGCACTGGCAGCATTGCAGGATGAGGTGTTTTGGCACTTGGGAACCCCCTCTCTCCCTCCTGCTGCATCTCCTCACCCTGGCAGCTGCCAGTGGGCATCAGGCAGGATGCTTTTCTCTCTGCCTCATCCTTGCTCTGGCAGCTTGAGGCTGCTTGGAATCCCAGCCCTTGCTTCATTAGATCAAAATTCCTGGCCTTTGATTTCCACTAATCCTCAAAAATGATGTGAATTGTTTTCTCCAGCACCAAAATGACCATTTTCTGCTGCAAAAGGTGATCAGGAGATTCTCTTCAGCTGAACAACAAGCAGCACCAAAAGGCTTGAGCACATCCCAGGCTTGATGCATTCCCTGGAAGCCCAACATCAATCCCTGAGGACCAGGAAAGCCCTGCAGGGGGTTCTGCATCTCTCGAGGCACATCCCTCCTGCCCCGAGGCTCAGCTTCACCTCTCTCCCACCACTCGAGCTCTCCTCTTCCTCCCTTTGGAAACCCAGGGAGTCTCTCCAGCTCAAAACCAAACAGACCTGGAAGTCGGAAGCGGATAGGTGGGGGCAGAATGCAAATAAAGAAGTGCTAATTGCTGGCACATCAACTGTGGTTACTGTGACTGCATTTATTGGGCAATTAAGGCTTTACTGGACATTAGGCGAGATCAATGACTGCCTGGTGGGATTCCCAGCCTGCCCTGGGCTGGTGTTTTTCCGACTGCACATCGAGTGGTTGTACAGGAGCAGCCACGTTACCCCAGTGCGCCCTCCTGGTAACTACTGCAGGCTGTGCTCTCTCTTTATGTTTGGATTCAATGATCTTAAAGGTCTTTTCCAACCTAAATGATTCCCCAAAGTCATGTCCTGGGCATTGCTCAGGTGGGAATTGTGATGCTTCACCAGGAAAAAACCCACATTGCCTGCTTCTTCCTGCAATCCCCTGCCTGAGATCCGTCACAGAAACAGGAAAAAGGGCAGAAGGAGGAGCTTCAAAGCAGGTGGTGCTGGGCTTAGAAAAGCTTCGTGGGGACATCCTGCTCCCCAGCCCAACGTTCTGCTGGGTTTTTCCCCATCAGGGTAGCACCAAGTGTCTGAGCAGCATCTCTGGACACCACTTCCAGCTCCTGCCACCGAGTGCTGGAGTGACTCTGGGCATGAGTGATGTGCTTCTGGGCTCTGGAGAAGGTTTCTTGAGCTGGTGCTCCCAGCACCCATCAGAGTTAACAGCGAGGCCTTGTGGCAGACCAACAGTCTGGTCGTTTTAGAAACTGCTTTTTCTCATTTAAACAAAAAAAAAAAAAGTGGATGTTGGATGTTCCCCCTACTCCCATTATGGGAATCAATAGTTTTCCTTCAAAACCTCTTTCTGACCCCTGTTGCTTTGCCGTAGGATATTTTCTTTTCTTCCAAGGTATCAGTGAATGCCACCAGCTGAGAGTGTCTCAGGGGTACATGGGGGTGGGCTTAGGGTAAGGGGAGAAATGTGGGCATGAAAGACATCCTTAAATCTGCTCCACCATCCCTCGGCACCAGGATCTTCCAGGAGAAGCCAGATCTTAGGAGGGTTGTTACAGAGAGAGAGCAGCCAGCCATGCCCATCACAAAATCAAAACCCATACCCCTTTGGGAGAGCAAAGGAGGGGAGGGACAGATGATGCCTAAAAAAAGAGCTCTACTACAGCTTTACACCCAGGGGGAATCCAAAACAAGTTCTCCCACGTTCGAAGTTCACATTTCAAACCCAGAGGGGAGAGCACAAAGCACCCACCTCCTGCGTTGGACGGGCTGGAACGGGGTGGGAAAACCTTTCAGAAACAAAGGAATGTGGCTGCTGCTTGACAAAACAGTCATGTGACATCCCCCCCCCCCAAAAAAAAAAGTAAAAACCCAACATCCCCCAGCAGTCCTGTTGTTTTTCATCCCTCACAGTGCTGCTACAGCCTCTCTGTAGCACTTGGGAGAACTGAGAAGCAGAAAAAGAAACAGGGAAGTTCCTCCAAACCCCAACCAAGTGCCCATGTGACAGGACAGAACTGACAGCAGGTGGGAGACTGGGTGGGATGGGCAATAACCTGAGGAATGAACACATTTGGGCCGAGGCACAAGCAGGAGTAAAAGATAAACCCCCCAACCCCAGATCCCACACTGTGGCAGTCCCGCTCAGAGCATGGAGGTGCAAACTCACCTTTCCAGCCTTGGCCAGGTCTTCTCTTGTGCAAGATCCTGCTGCACTGAGGTCCTGTGGCACATCTTGTCCATCTCGGTTTGGACCGTGCTGCCCTTTGGTGCCATCAGCCTGTGCACAGTGTTGGGTGCAAGGCCAGGAAAAGAGACATCCCCAGTCTGCTGCTTCCCCACTTCTTGTCTGCTTTTATCATATTCCCCCACTTGGGGTCTCTTTCTGAGGGAAATTCCACACTTTTCCCACCTCTACTCATCCCTGAACATTCCTAATTTCTCTGTTTTGTGTGAGGTGAGACAAGTACAGGGAGCCAAACCACAGCATTGGTTGTCTCATTCCATGGTGTCCTTACAGATCTTTAAATCTTACATTTCTTTCTCCATGCCAGGGCACATTATTTAATGCCTAATTAATGCAGATTTACTGAATTTTTCCTGCTATTCTCCATGCACCCACCTTGGTCCCACACAGCTCCCTCACCCTTATGTAATTTCTGCAGCCACTGGGATCACAAATCCTACTGCCAACCCCCTGGGGCATGATGGCCCAGGCAGGGACCCCTCTGGAGAGTTCCCAGTGTGCTCCAGTGAAAACCCATCACCTCTTGCTTCCCTCCCCATCCCACCTTCAACCTTCTGCATCAGGACAATAGTTTGTCTTCTCCTTGAGCCTGCTGAGATTCCCGATTCCCTCTCGGGATGTACTTGGGACAAGACCTCTGAAGCTGTAAATAAATGTCCATCACTTGCCCTTTGTTCAGGGCTTTAAAGGACTTGCTCCAAGGAGCCTAATGGAGAGCCATGATTTCCCTTCCAAGAAGTGATTAGACCATACCATATCATGACCTTAAAGATGTTTTATTATTCTTACTTTAAATGATCATTTCAACCAATTTAGCAGATACAGATGTAACCATTACTGGCCTAATTCCTTGGATCACCTCCAGAGACTCTTAAAGCCAAGGTGCAACATTTACTACTCTCTCTTCCTCGGGGAGAATAGCTGTTTTTAATGAAAGCTCACATATTTTTGGCTGGGAGATCCGTCATTCACTTCACAAGCACTTTCAGAACTCTTACATATACACCATTACGGTGGGGTTGACTTATTGCTTTTTAATTTATCAATTTGCACCATTACTGGCTCTTCTGACATCCCAGGTCTGGGATAATCCTTCATCTTTATTACTGGCAGGAGTGACAGGATCTCATCATTAACAGGGGGAGGAAGCAGGGCCAGGGCAGGTGTAGCTCAATAACACGAGGAAGACTCAAGCAAAGAACAAGCTGCGACCAACAAGTTTTCTTGTCTTTATTAGAAAGAGACCTATATAATATAGCAGCCTCTCTCTGCAGTACTTCACAACTTTTTGTTCTTTGTTGTTTTTTTTTCTGTTATTTTTTTTATTTTTTTTTAATTATTCAGAATACTGTACAGCTGACACAAAAAATCTCAATGTGT
The DNA here is from genome assembly GCF_036250125.1 of Pseudopipra pipra. NCBI lineage: Eukaryota > Metazoa > Chordata > Aves > Passeriformes > Pipridae > Pseudopipra > Pseudopipra pipra. Next base: position 4,160,112 of record NC_087555.1, on the reverse strand, counting down.
TGGAGAGAGAGAGAGAGAGGAAAGGGGAACATAATACAAACTGGCATACTTAATCAAACCCAAATCATAGGAAACAACAAGCAAAGTGAAATGTTTGTCAATCGGTTTAATTACAGTACAAACAATATAAATAAAGCATCATTGAGTCATTGTAAAACAAACTTGCTGAATGAGGTAATATAAAAACAACAACAAAAGACTTTTTTTCTTTTTTTTTTTTTTTTTAGAATTTCCACACTGTCTTGTCATCATTTATACATTATTATTTACAGAAACAGAAAACAAAAATAAAACAACAACCCCAAACTTGCTCTAAAGCCTGCCACGTGCTAGGGACCTCCTGCCCCAACCTCAAGCAGAGGTCTCGGGTGTCCCTACTCACCTGGGCTCCCTTGTCCCCATCCCGACCGGAAAGACAAACATCACAAAGCAGAAAAACCTGAAAGACTTGGGGGCTGAATGCAAAATCCAGCCTTTGCAGGCGGTCACAGGTTATTAAGGAATAAAGGAAAAGAGAACAGTTTACGCATCCGCTTCCCCAAATAAAGGTGCCCGTTAGGTTGAACCTCAAACCAGGACCTGGCTGGGACCAGGGGCCAAACTCTGCCTTCAGAGAGGTCAGGACACAGCCTAACTCTGCCAGCTCAGAGCTGTTCTGCCTCAGACAAGGGCAAGGCATTTGGGACACGCTCAAACCCCACTGAAGCTGAGAGGTTTAAGGCAGCAGGAGCTGCACCGTCAAGCTCCTGGCAATTCCAATCCAAGTCCAAAGGCAATACTTACACAAAACAAGTCCCTGGTGTTCGAGAAGACACTCCTAACCCAAATAACCCTACATGTCTACAAGTGAAAGGTGCTCTTGACTGACACGGTAAAAGAGAGCTGGGCCGAATGCATCTGGAGCCCTGGAAACTTGGTACTTCCACAGAGCAAAGGGCTGTGTGCTTTCAGAGGATGGGGATGTCCAATTTCCCCCATGGATTAGTAAAAGGAGCTCAGTAGATTCAATGGAGAATCCAGCTGAATTTCTGGATACTCAGAAAAAATGCTTGGAGGGGAATTTAACAGCATTTCAAAGTAACAGAAGGAAGGGAAAATGAATGACCCTCCCATCACTTCCACACACTCAGCCATGTCCCTACCACAGCCCCTTCCTGTCCTGCCAGACCTGCCCTCTCTCTCCCCATGGACTCTCCCTGACAGGACTACTGTTCCTGGACTACCCAGCACAGGCAAAAGCCTCAGTGAGCTTCAGCTGTGGTTTGTGGCTCCCACATGGCAAAGTTTGGAGGCCAGAGAGTCATGGCCAAGAGCACGTGGAGGGAGCAGCTGCCCTTGGGGCTGGAGACAGCCCATCAGAAACATCTCCCCACTGCCATCCCCAATGGCCCCAGAAAGCAGCAGGACCCAAAGCATCGCTGGCTCACCCACAGGAGGGCAGCAGGTCCCATGCTCAAAGTCAGCCAGAGGGCTGAGTTTCAAGCAAATTTATATAAAAAAAGGGCCTCTGAGCTGCAACACTGTCCTTTTCAACTTCAGAATCTCCTTCCCTGGTGTTTCCCACCCCCAGGGCTGGTAAGCTGGGATTTCTCCTCTCAGCCAAGGGGGCCTGCTCCAGTCCTAGTGACCAAGTTCAAGTTCAGTGTTGCTGTCTGAAGGAGCTGGATTTTTGGAAAACCTCTGAGGCAGGTCTCTGTGTGAGTCCTGAGCTGCACTAAGCCTGTACCTCCCATTCCTGCATCTCTCCAGTTGGTGCCCCCCATCCTGCCCTCTGTGCTCTTGGGAATGGCTGGTCTGACTCAAACTGGGAAATCTGCCTGTTTGGAAACATCCGACTGAAAAGGCGGCTCCAGCCATGGACTGTGGTTGATGTGTGCACCACATTCCCACAGTAACCACCAGCAGTGTGGAGAGAGCACATCCAGGCACACACATACACACCAAGTGTGGTTAGTGACAGACCACCTTCACCTTAGGGCTCAGAACACCTTGACTGCACTTCACACACTCAACTCAATCCCTGCATTTGGGATCTAGTTGCCAAATAACGACGCCCGTTCAGCACCAAACCCCCTCCTGGGTCCTGCATGAGCTTGAGGTTTTCCTTCAGCACAGACCAGATGCGACCTGGGGGTTGTTTGAGGGGTTTTACACCCTGTACCTTGTAATTCACGAGGACCAGGGAAGTGTTTTCAGCTTCCTCAGTTCTCAGAAACAGCAACAAACCCACAGCGATGGGTTCTGGGAAACGGGGCGTACACAAAAGAGCTGATGGTGCATTCACTGCCAGCGAGCAACGCATGCCGTGAGACCCCCGAAAGCATCCCCCACCCACCCTCCCTTCACATTTTGTACAGAACACACAGGTAAAAATCACTAGCTCTGAAGCACTGCAGAACAGTCAGTCCTTACTACTGGAAGCTAAACACACTTCCAGGAGTTCATGGCCAAGGGAAAGCTGAAGCTCTGCCTGCCAACAGAACCAACTGCTACCGCTGGAATGTGCCCCAGGGATCTGGGAGATGGGCACACATACAGAGATGAAGAGGTTAAAACTGCTGAAATGCACTGAAACGTTTTTATTTTATCCATCCACAAGCAGAACTTCCCACCCCCACAACTCCCCAAGCATTCCAGGAACAGTGGTAAATGATGGGAGTTAATTCACCCACATACTGCTGTCACCCTGAAATGAAACATGGGGCCAAGATGACCAGAAACATGCTTGGTGATTTGGGGCTGAAGATGGCTCTAAAAGAACCTCCAAAACAACCTTTTATTTTCAAAGATCATGCAATTCCCCTCTCAAAACATGAACTATTCCCAGCTCCCAAAAATCCTGGCTGAAACCCTCTGAACCTCCCTTTAAAGTGTGACACAGATTCAGTCAACTCAAGGTAAACTGTCCTGAGATGAGACCACCCGATCCTTACTCCAAAAACTGGCCCATGCCAAACAACAAAGCAAAACCTAGAGCATCCTAAATCAACAAATACACCCACCTACAACTTCGAAAGTTTTGCTCTATGACCCCTATTATTTTTTCAAACAGGAGATTCTTTTCTAATAAAACCATTCAAACCAACCTGCTTTTCGGTAGTTTAGAATTTCAGAACTCAAAACTCTCTGCAGAACCTCTTAATTTAGGGTGGTTTAGTGTTTTTCTACCTCGGAAGGAACTTTAATCTGGAGTGTTTTTATTTTCTCCTACTGTGCCGCAAACACAAGAACATCCAAAAACGGGTTTTCTACGCAACAAATTTTACCCACAAATCACCAAGAACGGAAGATGTGTAACTGAGGATCCAAGACCAGCAGCTGGAGATCCTACTCAGGAATCGCTGTAGCTGCCTCTGGAGGGGGGAGGAAGATGCCTGACTGTGAGATGAGGATGGACAAGTTGTCCCCTGCCCAGCCAAGCTGCCCCAGGTTTGGTCCCCAATGCTCCCCTCCTTTCCCTTGAGTCCCACCACCGACAAGGACCATTTCATCAGTGACCAACTAACAAAACCCAACAACCATCCCTGTTAAGGTGCAAAGGCGGCTCCCCGAGACGTTTGGAAAGGGCCCCTTCGGGACCCCCTTGTGAAATCTGTGCTTGTCTCCACTATTACTACTTTATACTAGAAACTACAAATTACTTCATTTTTCCCGATCTCCATACAAATATAAAAGATGAAGCTATTCCAACCCCATATAATCTAATGTAGTATACTACATTACAGTGCTGGAGATCATTTCTAAGCCCGTATCTGCATTCCCACCTCTACTCCTCTCCCTACGTGACTCAGCTTCCTCTGGCCAAGGGAAATCTCCAAGTGCCGCTAAAGCTTTTTTCTTTTTGCACTAACACACATAATTTAGGGAAACGGGGACAAGATGGCAAATTAAACAATATTAATGTTTACATGGTTATTATACACTATGCCCAAACACTTGAAAATCCTCTCTCACCTTCCAGGAGCTCGCCTGGCTTTCCAAGCAGCACACCTAGTTCATAACCAAGTTCTCAAAAATATTTTTTTTTTAATGCCCCCTTTTACCAATAAAATTAGAAATCTGGTAATGGGAGCCCTTGGCCAAATCTCTGCAGGACCCTGGCTGGATCTTATTTCTTCATAAAGAGCGAGGAGAAGTGAACCCTCCTCAGCAATATCCAGGTTCAGATGCCAGATATGACACATCCGACTCATCCCCACTGTTCGACAGCAATTAGCTAAAAATAGAAGGAAGGTGCTGATGGTGATAGGAACAGCTGACTCACTTCTAGTGTTTTAGCTGTTGTGGATAAAGTGCAGAGGAAGGGGGACTTAAAGGTATCTGGGATGCTGGGAAGGGTTAAATGGGGGATGCAATGAACACCACACTGCTGAGAAAACAGCTTCAGCTGACAGGTTCCTGCTGGGGTTTCTTAGGACTGGGTGGCAATTTGGGTGTCATTTGTCCATAACGCTCAAAGGGTGTGAACAGCCTGGCAAGTGGGTTCCAGGAAAGCAATGAGGGGCTAAAGGCGAGAGCACGAGCAGAAAAGGGCTGGGTTAACAGGGCGAAAGCAGGAGGAATGGCAATCCCTGCAGGACCCCAAGTGCTGCACATACTGCCTGATTCTGCACCTGGATAGCTCTGAGAACATCCTCTGCAAAGTGCAAACACACTCCCTGTACAGCACGTGGAGCTCCCAAAGCCAAGGAGAGCTTCCTCCATCCTTGTCCTCAGCTCTGGTGGGAAGGGCTTTCCCCTCCTCTCCCCCTTTGTGCAAGAAGGGGATGGAGTCTATGCTGGCCCGACTTCCTTGCCAAGTGTCCCACTAGCTCAGGAGGTGCCACAACACTCCTGCCAGCCTTCCAACCAAACCTATCTGAACGGGGGATACTGTGCCAACACAAGGCACAGACCCTCGTCCGTCCTCCTGTGGTGGAGCGTCACCAGCTGTCGTGGCAGGAAAGGTGTCTCCTGACCTGGAGAGACAGCGCTGGGTGATCTCACCCAGCGGGTCCCTTCCAACTCAGGATATTCTATGATTTCCTGCTGCCACCGCATCCACCACCAGGAATCCTCCCTGCAGACCCCCATGTGTCTGGGGAAGCCATCACATATTCCTACACCGCTCCAACATAGTTACACTTTTACACCTCCAAGGGAAAAATACGTTTAAGTTAAAAACAACTGTGTTACTGCTCAATTAAAATATTAGTTGGCTAGCCTGGATATCTAATTTTTCCTGGAATACACTGGAATTTTCTTTCTTAAAAACATTCTGTGTTTTTTCAAGGGTCGCCCTCAGAAAATTTTTATGAAAGGAGCTTATAACTGATATACCCGAAATCTGCATGACAGCCTGGTTGCCCTTGTTTCCCAAACATCACTCTCAGCTTTGTAAGAGGGAGGTGGCCCAAAGAGAGCATTAAATTATGTACAGAAAATAACTTCAGTTTGGAAAAAACCAGCTCTGAAATGGAACATGCACTGAGGACTCAACGGCGGCAGATCTGCCTTCCGTGGGTTGGAAACGCTGGACTTGGTTTTCGGATACAAATAAATGCCCTTGATACTCCCAGGGGAACAGCAGGCAGCTCTAGCACCTCTGGGATCGCCATTCCCGAATCCCTGCTGGGTTTCCCTGCAGGGATATAAAGCTCATGAGCACCAAGACGCAGTGGCTTCACAGCACCCCCCTCAGCTGCACGTTGGGTGGGTGGTCCCGTCACCGAAGGACCACCCGTGAGTACCAAAGATCAGGGAGCTGCACAGGAATGATGGAGAAATAGCAATTACAACAGACACCTTTCCTTAATTAAAAAAAAAAAAAGAATATTTAAAATTATCCCAGTCTGAAGGGACTCAGCTGTGTCCTTGCTCTGCCTCAGCCAGCCTAGGCCAGGCAAAGGAAGATTCCCTCCCCAGAAAGCATCAAAGGTCTATATAGTAACAAAGTACAAAAGGAGGACACCTCCAAAGAGGAAAAGCTGGTCAATACTCCTGTGCTTCCACCTTGAGGCTTGTTTTTCTACAGCAATTTAATAATTTACATCAAATCCATAATTTTCTGTTTTTTTGTTTTTGTTTTTTTTTTTTCCTTAAGACAACCAGATCACGTTTTTTCCCTTCGCATTTTGTCCACATGGAGTTAATCTGGCAATTGCCACACTCCTGCCACTGTGTGCTGAGTGAAATCCAGAGCCCCAAGGAAGAGCACCACCGAAGGCTTGGGAAAGACATCCGAGCAGGTAGATTTGCAAATTACCATGCTGTGTGCACCTCACTGCCTTCACATAATTGCTCCTTTGCCACAGAATTCAGTTGAGTTTTCAACTCTCTCCATGATATACCCTTCCCCCATCTTCACACTGCCGTATGCCACTTCAAAAAAAAAAAAAAAAAAAAATCACTTTCCTGCCTGCCAAAACCCCTGCAAGCTGCTTCCCTGCGCCAGAATCCCACTACTGGGAAAATAGCAGAAGCCGGGATCTGCCTGGTAAGACCAAAATAATCCAATCAAGTATTAAAACCTGGGATTCAAATGAACTGTCCAGGCTACTTTCACAAGCCATTTTTCTTGCCGAAAGCAGTCAGGTTGGGAGTGGAGCTCAGCCGTGCCCTGCCCGCTGAAGGCTATCAATTCTGAGCTTAATCAAACCTGATCTTCCCCCGGCCACAACAGGGCTTTTTGTCTTGGCTTGTGAAAGCTTCCTGACTTCTGGGCTAAAATATATTTACAGCGCTAAGAAACAGCCTCTTTTTCCTTTCTAAAAGGTCTCACACACTTTTTTTTTCCCATGCCAAGTGTGCCCTGATCTCCTCCTGATATGTTCCTCACAGGCTTTGGAAACGAGAGTCACTGCTGGGAATATTATTGATGTACAATGACCCGTAGCCCACAGATCCTAACTAGTTGCACATTATTTAGTTCACATCCATTACAGTTTATAAGTTAACAGAGATGTCATTTTCTGTACAAAAAAAAAAAAAAACCAATGTATATTTATGTTTTTTTTTTTAAATTCAAATAGATTTTACATACATAGAATCTAGAGACACAATACAAAAATCTGTATAAGTTAGGCAATGCATCACAGGAGTGACCAAAAACTCAACACAATTTACCTTGGCAAAATGACAGAACCTATTTCTGCTGGCTGAAAAAAAAAAAATATTAGCCTTTAATGCGTTTATTAATTTCACTAAATGTACTTGAAATGTTTTTTTCCATAGCGCTATTCATTATTCCTTTTTGTGTTTCGGAGTTACTCTTATTTATTTTTTCCATTTTGTTTTTACACCAAGGAGACTGCAGTCAAATAACACTCAGCAACTCATTTCCTCTCTTTGGACTGAAAAATTAAACAGATACTAAATTATGACAGTGAATTTAGAAAGGAGGGCTCCAAGGGCTTGAAAGAACATGTCTGAGATAATATGATGCTTCTAAGAATATTGCAATCACATCCAAGCAATCACCGAAGCGTGCCATGTAACTACCTCCTCAGCTAATATGCTTTTTTCTCCGTGATGACTAATCATGTTCTATTAAACAGCGGTAATGCTGGAAGAACTCAACTATACAAGTGTAATGAAGCCAGTATTCTCCCCGGACAGATTAGCTACAACTGATTTGACACATACCATCATAGGAGCTTCAAACCTGACAAACTCTGTGCTTGCTTCTGATTTATGCCGTCAAGCTCTTCAGAGAAGAGAATGGAATCCAGGCGCGGCGCTCGGCAGAGGTGAAATGTACTGATGTGCTTAACTGTCAGTCACGGGAAGTCACCGGCTCTCCTTCCTCCTCCTCTCGCTCGCCTCTCCCTCCGCCCTTCTCTCAGGGCAGGAGGCCGTGTGTCCCTGCTCCGTGTCCCTGCTCCGGGGCGGCCGCGTTCCCATGGTCCTGGTGCCATGCGCGGTGTGTCCCGCTCAACCCGCGCGCCCTCGCCCGCTCGTCCCCGTCCTTCCGGAGCTGTCACTGAAACAACGGCCTTCCCGGCAGCCCCCGGGCTCCTCCTCATCCCCTTGCGCTCTCCGTGTTCCGGATGGGACAGGGGTGCACCGAAGGGAAAAGGGAAAAGGAGAGTTACCAGACTCACAGAGTGGAGCTGTGATGGGGATGGAGGGATGTGAGGCTGCGGATGTAACTCAGCGAATGCACGAGGGAGCTCCTCAGATGATGGTGGGCATCCTGCCACCGCTGTTGTTCCGGTTGTTGTTCTTCCTGGACAGGTTGGGGGTGGCCATGAGGACGAAGCGCTCGTCAGGGCAGCCGTACTGCAGGAGCACGTCGATGCACTCCTGGCTGGAGGCCTGGCGGGCGTAGGCCAGCGCCGTGTTCCCGTGGGCGTCGCGCGCCATCACGTCCACGCCGTACTGCGGGAAGGACACGGGGGCTGTGGGAAGCTGCGGTGCCAACGGAGCAGCAGAATAGGAAGGAGCAGGTTTGGGAGGGACAGATTTGGATTTCAAGGAGGATGGGGACAGGGAGGAGAGGGAGCAGGCAGGATACCAGCCCAACAACGTGAGCACAGAGCACTGAGCCAGACACATAAAGGTTGTTATGGGAAGGGGGTCTCACATGTGGAACAAAATCCGTCCCAGAGGTATTCCGAGCTAAGGGAATCTCTCCTTCCTCATTTCTTACGCTCTCCTTCCCTTTCCATGGAGGAGGAGACAGGCACAAACATACCTTATTACCCTGGTGCTGCCCCTTGAGAGTGTGCAGGGAGGAATGCCCTGTGTCAGCACAACCTCTTCATGAAGCCCCAAGGAGCCAGGTGAGGGGCGTCCTGCTGAGGGACGCAAAGCCCACCCTGCCCACTGGCACTTACCCAGATGAGGAGCTGCACCAACACCACGTTCCCTTTCCGACAGGCCAGGTGCAGGGCCGTGCGCCCGTCACCGTCTCCGCAGGTCTCGTTCACCTCCTCCCGAGTGCCGTGGGCCAGGAGCAGGATCACCGTCCGCAGGTCCTCCTCAGCTGTGGCCCTCAGGAGGTGCTGGCCCAGAGAAAGCTCCAGGCACTGCAGCGGGGCAAGGAAGAGCTTCTGCTCGTACTTTGCACGTATCCAGAGCTCCTTTTCTTCCCTAGAGAAGCCAGAGGAGACGGGTCACTCTCACCTGGCGCCGCAGCAAACGGTGCTTAACCAACAAGGAAGTTATTTCCCCCTGAGAATTTCTGGCAAGAAAGCCCTCACAGAAACAGCTCACCCAAACCTTGTGTTTGCAGCAGTATTTGTGTTGCCCGCCTTATTGTTACTGAGCCGTGTTACTGCAGTGCCCAAGATCCTCCTGGATGGATGCTGTGCCCACAGGGCTGTAAAGTCACAACAGCCAGGAGGTCTTAAAAAACCCTGGGCTGGCAAGAGGTCAGTGCAAGAGCCCTCACTGTCATAAAGACCAAAGACACACAGACAGCCTTGGTTCCACCTTACGGTTGGGCTGGAAAAATACATTGCACAAAATACATCCAATTTTTGTATCTCAGAGCAGAAGTAACCAAACAGGGGTGCTTTGTCCTTCTCCAAGTTCAGTAATGTTTCCAAAGGCATATGGATGGTTCCTCTGTTTGTTTTTCCAAAATTCAAACCACCAAACCAATCCCTTGAAGCGCCTTTGCCTCCTGATATATCAAAGAACTATCAAAAGCTTTCTGGGTGCTCTCAAGTTACAGGAGAACAAGGGCTACAAACAAGTCCCTCCAGTTGCCATTTAAAAAATTAGCATACAATTATAGGATGTGAGAGATCCAGCCCCTGACAAAGTCCCATTTAGAGGTACCTCAGGTAATCTGTTCAGCCTGTGAGAGCCATACACATCACCTGAGCCAGGCCCCTGGTCCTGGTGACAGATTCTCTCCCCCGGAGTACAAAAGGCCAAGCTCTGTTTACGCCTTTCAGCCGTGTTTACACTGCTCCCAGTAATCTAGTGTCAGGTTAGCCCTAATCTGTTTTTAAATACTTATGTAAACAGCTCCTTCCACCAGCAAATCTGGATTAGTTTTGCATCATTTCCTGGGACATGTGGAGTGACCTTGCTTTGACCTGCCTGGATGCTTTTCAGGCACAGCTTCCCAAAGCTTGTGCTTCCCTACCCCGACCACAATTTATCCTAAAACAGGTCTGGGGCTTTTATTCAGAGCAAAAGTGCAAACAGAAAATTAACACAGAGAGTGCTCTTTTACATCAAACCTCAGAATGACTCCTGCAAGACACACCAACCTCCCCCCACAAGGACCCATTTGGGGAGTAGCAAATTAACCTTTGATGGCAAGATCTGATAACCAGAGTATCATTGCAGGTATTCCAGATGGAGAGGAGGAAGAAAAGGAGTTATCAGAATCTTTAATTCATGGGGTTTCTATCTGTATTTTTTTAAGGTAAAAACACAAACCAGAACTAGTGCCATGAAAAGGAAAAAGTAACATGCAATTATCTACAGTAAAACAGGCATTCTTGCAGCAGGTCTGCTTCCGGTATCCACCTAGATTATCTTCAGGGATGTTTACAGCTCATGTGATTTTTAACATACATAGAGGTATTGAAAGTATAACCAATACATCCACTGCGTGTTTAAAACGTGCCACATTGGAAAGTGAAGTGATTCAACCTGTGCTGTTCACCCACAGCAGCTCACATCAGGGCTTTGGCCATTTCTTTCTCCTATGTCCATACATCCTAAAGGTAAACTATACCTCAAACACCTACTCAATTAATTTTCTTTAGCCAAGAGTCTGCAAATGAATCCCCTTTTCCCCCAGACCATCTTTTCGGTGATAGGAAGTTCTGGCTCCTGTCAGAGCACTGGCTGTTGTGATCACCACGGCTCCAAGAAAAGCCCTTTTTTTGTTTACAAAACAAGCTGTTTGACACAAGTCTCCCACTTCCAATCACAATTCACCTCAAAGTGTAACAGTGACGCTGTGATATGCACTAAAATACAAAGAATAAAAGCTTAGTTCAGGCAGAAGCTTTCCAAGCTTTGGGCTGCTGGTTTACAAATTCACTGGCACGAATTTCTCATTTGCCGTGTGTCGCACGGGCAATCCTGATGCCCTTGGGAGGCTTCAAGAAAGAGGGATGAAGATGCTCCAGCCCTGCTCAGGTTTATCCTACTGTCTCAAAAGGCTGGGGGAAGGAGAGAAAACCCTTTAAAAATAAATGGAACAGGAAGGGGAAAATAATGGCACCAGCATTAGGGATGGAGACGATGCAACTGGTCCCTCCTTAAGGCACTCCCCAGCATGATCAAGTCACCCATAACTGCTCTGCATTAACTGTGTGCTCTGGTCAGGATGCATCCCTTAACCAGAGTAAGTGTGGTGCAGAGCCTGGGAACAGCCAAGGAGACATGGAATCCCTCAGGAGATGCTGAGGCCAGCGCAGGGCCCTGCCACCAGCAGCAGGCTGTGACACGGGGCTACATTCACCTAAAAATCCAACCTTTGCACGTGGTTATTTCACCTCACTCCAGTTTCCCTTTTCAGAAAACCTGCCTGATTTTTCTTCACCACGCAGGGCACCAAAAGGCTCCATTTGTTAAAGCCCAATTCCACCTTTGGAGTCACATCAAGGGTTGTGGTGGGAACACAGCAAACACCACAAATCAAAATAAAGGTGATTCTAAAGCCTCAGGCATTTGGGGCAGCACGTCACTGACATCAGCTACTGAGTGAGATCTTATTCAACAGCACAAACTGGGCACAAGAAAGACACAGCATTTGGATTTTAGGGTAGAAAACTAAACCTTATCAGAGGTAGCAGGAGAAGCACACTCACCCAGGCCTCACGGAGAGCCGAAACATAGAGGGGCTGTTTTCCAATGAGCATCTAGAAAGCCAAGGCCCACAAACATCCTCCCTCCATCTCTGGCACACACCATTTAATTTGGATGGGAAGTCCTGGGGACTTTCCCGGGAGACAGCTGCAGCTCTGCCGCTGGCATTCATCTCCCAAATCCTGACAACAAGACATAAATACTGTAATTGTTGCTCTGATGCCCCAATTTCACTTCTGGGATCCACAGCTTGTCTTGGTCGAGGTTTCATTTCCCCCAAGGAAGGCCAGTCCAAGAGCAGAGTTGTCAGCAGTAGATCACTTAACCTCATTGCAGCTCCCTGGAGGACCACTGCTCACATCCCCTCTTAGTTAATGAGCTAAAAAATGAATTATTGGAGCGGTCAGCAATAAGCAGGAAGAGGAGGCACAGTGTTTCATTTCAGCCAGCACTGACATACCTTTAAATAAATCAACTGAATAAGAGTACAAGGAAGTGTGAGGAAGAGCAACTCATCAGGAGAAAGACACCAAACCAATCCCTAAAAATAAAGGCTAGTAAACATTTCCCTTGTTTTCTTCCCTTAGCTGTAATCCTGGCAACTCCAAACCACCCCCTCAGTACCAGAGATTTTCAGCTGTAGTTGTCAAAGCCAAAACAAGACTCTTAGAGTGAACTTTCAACAGTGGAGTTTTCTCAGGACCAAATTAAGAGCTGGTGTGCTGGAGAGGCAACACCTCCATGCACTCAGATGGTCCCAAGGATTTACCAAATGCTGGAGAACATCTGAACTGCCTCTTCCTCATTTGTATTAAAATGAATAGATTATAACCTCCTAGATAAACTTAGAGAAATTAAGAACAGAGTTCCAAGACTTCCTTTGAGCCTTTTATCTCTAAAGTTCTGTGTTCTAACCCAGCTTGCTGCTACAAACTCCAAACCTCACTGGTTACACAAGGGGCAAATACAAGGGGCAAAATACTCTGGGGAACCAGAATGAGTCACTGAGCCTTGGCCAAAGCCCTCCAAGCTCTCTGCTCTTCCAGGAGTCTCCATCACCAGTGAGCTCCAAGTACACACAGTGGTGTGAATAATGAAATCTCTGTTGTGGCAGCAATACTGTACATAGGTAAAGGGTTATTAGAAACAGATGAAAATTTCAGTTCTCAGTTTATTTTGATCTAATTAGGTGCTTGCTTCTCAAGATAATGTCCAATTATTTAAATTACTCTGCCAGCCACACCACATCATTATTATCAGGAAACATAAATACCAGGCCCTGGGAGGGGGGAGGGCTAACTAGGGAGCATCAGAGGATAGAAAAAGCAGATTTGCTTCCAGCACAGCTTCGCTCCAGGAGCTGCACCGCATTCCCCACTTGTGGTTTGCACTGGAGTTGCTCCCTGAGGAGCCCATGTCCTACAAACCTCAGCCCCACAGAGCACACTGAGTTTTACACCCAACATATCCAACCAGGAGCCTCATGCTGCTGGTATCCACCCTCCATCCTTACTCCTCCTTGCTCCTGTTCATCTCTGCCTTCACTTCCATGGTCCCTCACACATGTTTGGTGGGGAGGCATGAAAGGCAAGCACCAAAAGGATTTGGAGGGTGGAAAAAAAAGTCATGTTCTTACAGTGACCCAGAATTGACTGTGTGGATGGACATCATGTGGATGGGGACCCTGAGAACTTGCCATCAAAATTCCACAGCTCCAGCACAAGAGCAGCCTTGTTCTTGCCAGAGCAGTACCAAGGATGACAAAAATGTTGTGTCACTCACTCAGTACCCAGAATTACCCATTGTTTGTTAAAAAGCTGGATTGATTTTTGAAGATTGAATCAAAAAGACAACGGACAGCAGGTATTTATCATGGAAGAGCACTGATTTCCCACCACCTGAAATACTGTGTAGGCTTGGTGCAGGCATTTTGAGGTGAAGTTTTATCCTCCACACCTCTGACAACAGCAAAAAGTTCTTGAGATTTTTTACTTTTTCTTCTCACTTCCTAAAGAAACTAATTCTGTAACAGAGGAGGCCTCTAAATGTTCTCTCCAGTGTGGCTGTGCAGGTGCTGTGCCCGTGTGTTGCCATTTCTGGTTGCTCACTGAAGTACAACCGTTCAACGCCGTAGTAACCTGGCCAGCTCAGCAACAGCACTGCCAAATATTCTCTCCTGTTGGCCAGCTGACAAGGTTAATGTGTCTCTTCCAAGAAAATGAAGTAAATCTAACCCCCTGTACCTCCCAAACTCCTGGAAGAGCCCCAGAATGTGTCATTAGCTTCATGGTCCAGCTTGCAGGAAGCCGTCACCTAATGGCCAGTGCTGGGCAGCTGGTTGTGCCGGGGCTTCCCATTAAACAGCCCCCTTTGTGATGATCCTGACAGGGATGCAATGTTGGGATGGGTAAAAGAAAAACATCGGGGAGGGAGGGACGGGATTGAAATGTTGGGAAGGGTTCCCGATGTTTTTAATTGCAACAGCGAAGGGGGGAGAAGAAGCGAGGGCGAGAAGAAAGGGCTAGCAGCAAGGAATTTCCAAAGTGTCTTCCTGCCCCGAGCAAAGCAGGAACTGGGAGGAGAGGCATGGAAGAGGAGCTGGGAACAATATGCTGAGAAAACACAGGGGCTTCCTCTCTCTGCAGGAGAAGACCCCGGTGTATTGCACAGCCAGTGCTTAGCAGCTGAGTGGTTCGAGCCCGCATGCCTTCTCTGCCTGGCCGCGTTGCTAAGGGGGAGAGTGCACAAGCCCACCAGGGATATGCAGGTCCCTGGCAAACAAGAGGGCTCCAGACAGCAAACAAAGACCGAAAGGGTATTTATTCCTTAATTATGGAAAAGCTCTTCAGAAACAGACCACTGTAAATCCCGCCCGCCCGGGGAAAGGCCCACGATTTATGCACGCTGGGGCAAAGAGGGAATAAATATCTCTCTGGCTCCTGATCAATACTATGAGTGTTTTGCCAACCTACAGGGTGTTTTATGAGCTGTAAGGACAGAAAGGGATCATTAATAATTAAATAAAGTTAACCTATTAAGCTTATTACTTCTTACAAGTTAAACATCCCTGACGGACGAAGACCAGCCCCACAGGAAAGCCACAGATCAGCCAACCCGTGTCTTGCCTTGGACTCTGCTCCAGGGCTGCCTCCAGTGAGCAGTGCAGTAACCCAGCTTGGAAATGATTTCATTACTGTCTGATGGGGAATTTGTCTGGCTGTGGACTGTGTTCAACCCACCCTTCAACCTGCAGACTTTTGTCCAAGAGACAGAGAAAGCCAATTCAATGCTGCATAAACATGGCAAATTCAGGTTACTTCTCCTACTGTCAGTCCTATTCAACCAAACCAAACCAAACCAAAACACCAGCACCAAAAGGCACAAATCCCTACAAGTGTTCAAGGCCAGGTTGGACGGGGCTTGGAGCAACCGGGTCTAGTGGGAGGTGTCCCTGTCCATGGCAGGGGGTGGGACTGGATGGGCTTTAAGGTCCCTTCCAACCCAAACCGTTCTGTGATTCTGTGAAATAAAGGTGGTTTCCCACCAGCAGCACCTTGCACTGTCAGGGACCTGTTTTCTGGAGCCCACAGCCCAGGACCTTCTCCACCATTAGCTCTACTATTCCATTTTCCAGTTTTCCTTTTGTAGCTGTGTGTTTAAGGGAAATAAAACCCTACTGTGCATGAGGCACAGAGATCACTCACACGTGCAGAGCTGAATGTGCTTCTCAAATTAATCACACCTTGCCTGACACTCACCAGTATCGTCGTAATTCAGATTCAGTGGAGCTTCTCCACCTTTCTCCCTCTCTCCTGACAGGATCCCCTCCAAAACAGCTCCAAAGCAGCTGCTTTTTCTGCACGTCTATGTTACCCCTCCAGTGATGCCACAGAGTAACCAGCACCTCTCCTTCAAGTGTTAATACACCCGCAGGATTTATTACTGCCCAACATTAATGGCCAGCCTGGCCAAGACATCAAGGTTTACTGATTCCAGGCTTTCTAGATAAATATCCTGCAACTGTGGGCTCTGATATATCACAGAAAATTGCAGTCAACTTATGTTTTCATTGCGTAACACTCCATCTAATAATTTTTAAGGTACCCTCGATAAAATATATCACACCCGAGGTTTATTCCGTATGAAGTTAAGCAAAAACTATGTGACACATAATGGTGGGGGATACTGTGGGTACTAAGAAAAGGCTTATTAAGCTGAGAATAAAGATCCTAAAGGTGACAACTGCAAGCCCTGTAAGCTGCTTAAGTCTTTTCTCAATACAAATCCAAGCTTTTTGGTCTGTGTGAATATGTGAAATGAAAACAGTCCCCAGAGATAAAAAGCTTGAAGAATGCCACAAATTGTACTTTCCCACTAACCCTATATGCCCCAAATTTTTTAAACAGCATTGCCAGCAGTATTTCAGAGGGAAAACCCCAAACAATGGTGAACCCTAAGGTTTTAGAGCTCCCCATTGCCCAGAGGAGGCCACGAAGATGATCAGAGGGCTGGAGCACCTCTCCTATGAGGAAAGGCTGGGAGAACTGGGATTGTTCAGCCTGGAAAAGAGAAGGCCCAGCGGTGACCTACCTGTGGCCTTCCAGTGCCTGAAGGGAGCTGACAACAAAGATGGAGAAAGACTTTTTGCAAGGGCCTGGAGGGACAGGAAAAGGGGGAATGGCTTCCCACTGCCAGAAGGGATACTGGGAAGGAATTCTTGGCTGTGAGGGTGGGGAGGCCCTGGCACAGGTTGCCCAGAGAAGCTGTGGCTGCCCCATCCCTGGAAGTGTCCAAGGCCAGGTTGGACAGAGCTTGGAGCAACCTGGGATAGCGCAAGGTGTCCCTGCCCATGGCAGGCAGTGGGACTGGATGAGCTTTAAGGTCCCTCCCAGCCTAAACCATTCTGGGATTCTACGATTTTAAACGTGCAGCTTGGAGAAAATAATTAAAAAAGCAACGTGAAGAGTGGGGGAAGCTGCATTTCTGCTGAGGTGTGCAAGGGAGACCTCGTGAGAACCTGCAATACAACTGCCATGAACAACAGCTCCCTCACACCCACCCTCTGCTGACCAACAGGAAAACTGCTGAGTTCATGATCTGATTCCTCTGGCATGCAGGTACAACATGCCAGCCATGTAAAATGTAACCCACCAAAAAAAAAATCAACAAAAAGGCTAATAAGTGAGTTATCACTGTGGGTCTAGACATGAGTGGGCTGCTTCCATTTCTTGGGTGGTCACACTTGGGCACACCACCAGTGTTACCTAAAAGAAGCCAAAAGCTGCTCTACAACAGTTGCATAGAAATGCTAAAACCAAGGAGTATATTTGCTTCTTGCTTGTTTTAGTAATAAATATATATATGCAGGGAATAGTAATTGGAAATATGCACCTAATGTATTTCATTATTCATGTGTAACCAGACTTAACCTGATGTCTTAAGTGTATAAATCAAATTGCATTGTGCCAGTACCTAAACACAGACTGGAAATTTCAATTTGCAATTTGATACACAGTCACTCAGGTTAGAAGATTCCATTAATTTGCAATTTGTTAACACTAATTTTCTCCTATAGGAAGGCTATGCTTAATGCAGTAGCACTTTAAACAGAGCTCAAGAAATCATTACATACTTTTTTCCTTTTTTTTTTTTTTAAAGGAAAAAATATGAAAATCCTCTTGTACAGTATCCAAACATTCCAGTGCATAAATCTCAACAATCTGTGCCAGGTGGGGGGTGGAGGGAGGTGGCAGGAAACAAGGATGTCCCTCAGCCCCACAGCTCCTCCTGTGCCCTGACCATCACGGCACATTAAGGACACTGTGACACAGCTGATGTGATCTGCCTTGGAACAGATCCCAGCACAAACAGAGCAGAGAGGAGAAATGGAGCTTCTCCTCTGCAAATCCTGCTGGAAAGTGGAGAAGGGGCAGAACTAGGAGTGCACCAGTGCCTTCTAAACACTGAGGGGGGGAAACCCCTCCAAGGGCTGCCCAAAGGGTGACAAACCTGCAGAGCAGGCTAAAGAGAGCTCAGATGAGGGCTTGCTTAGCACACAAAGGTGGCTTCAGTCATAGAATCATTAAGGTTGGAAACGACCTCTAAGATCATCAAGTTCAACTGAAAATGGAAAAAAATGTGTTGTGGGCTCCAGGAGAAGCCAATCTTCACCCAAGAATCAAAAACTGGAAGAGGAGGGGCTAATCACAACACTGCACAAAGACCTCCCAAAATTTACTTGATAATTTTGATCCTTTGCTACCAATAACTCCTACAGTTTGGTTTACAAGGAAAAACAAAAGCCCTTTCAGGGGGCTTTAATATTACCTTAATTCCAGCAGAAGCAATAAGATGACACTCTTTGGAGTATTTGGGGTAAAACCACTCTCTAACATTACACTGAATTTATGTAAGACATAAAAGAGAAAATACAAGTAATAAACATTGTATTAGAGCATAGACTGTGAAGAAAAACACATTTGGAGCAGCAAGGAAATAAAAACAACTGCCTGCTCTGCACAAGACAGCAGTGGGAGGCAGCAGTGTTTGCAGTGGGAGGTTTGAGGGCAGGGGACCATGGGCAGCATTTCTGGGACATACGTTGATGCTACAGGGACCTCTCCACTGTCCAACTCTTCCCAGATGACTTGGAACCCTCCCTTCTTCTCTGCTCACCTTCAATTCCAGAATCACAGAATTGCTAAGGCTGGAAAAGACTTCCAAGATCATCAAGTCCAGTCTTCAAACAAATACTACCATGCCCACTAAACTATGGCACTGAGTGCCACTTCCAGTCCTTTCCCAAACACCTCCAGGGATGGTGACACCAACATCTCCCTGGGCAGCCCCTGCCAAGGCCTGACCACCCTTTCAGGAAAGAATTTTTTTGTAATATCCAACCTTAACCTCCCCTGGCACCACCTGGGGCCATTTTCCCTTGTGCTATTGCTCATTGCCTGGGATATACATCCCATACCCTCCTCTTCCTCTCCGACACATCCTCCCTTCTTGGCTGACACGCCTGTTCCACTACACCACCTCTGTTGATTACTCCTTCAGCTGCTCTGGCTGTCTCTTACATTTCACTGATGACAAGGGCTCTACAGAAATTGTTCATGTCATCAGACTCTTCTGAGAGTCGTACTTACTAATGGCTATTTTTATTTAGTAAAAGTGATGCCTTTCATGGCAAGTTGGATGTGAGGTATTCCCTCTGTTCAGCAAGTGATGGGACTCCCCTCCACCTCAGTTCTACTGGGCTTCAGGTGTTTGATGCCTTTCTCCAGCCACAAACGATAATTAGTTTAAAAAAGGTTGTTGGTAGAGCCACTCATGTTTCTGAAAAAGCAAAGTGAATGAAAAATTGACTTGAGTAACTAAGAAAGACTTTAGAAATACTCAGCAGTGAACACCCACAGAAATCCATG
Source organism: Pseudopipra pipra (assembly GCF_036250125.1). Lineage (NCBI taxonomy): Eukaryota > Metazoa > Chordata > Aves > Passeriformes > Pipridae > Pseudopipra > Pseudopipra pipra. The sequence continues at coordinate 4,140,925 of NC_087555.1, read as the reverse complement.
AGGTTCCCCTGTACCTAAAAAATGAGATACCAAGACTTTTTTTTGTTTGTTTGTGTATTTTCAATAACGGGACGTGCAATGATGGGGTTGCCCAAATATGCCCCGAAAAGTGGGATTAGAGATGGACTTGGCTTTCAGCAGATATTGGAGTGCTCAGGTCCTGCTGAGGCATTTCTAATTGCACACCTCTGCCTATTAATCACTTGCAAACCTTTAGGCCTTTATGATTTACAAGCCATAAGGTTGGTGCTTAGCAGTGGGAAACCCGCATAAAACCTGACAGCAAAGAAAATCCGCACTGGAGCCACCTGCCAAAAGTGACAGCAAGTTCCACTTCGACAGCAACTCAAAGAGAGGTGTGCAGGGATCTCAAAGCTCAGTTAAAGCCAGAATTAAAAAATTAAAGCCTCTTGCCCAAGTGCTGTTGGTGTGTAAGTGCCTTCTCTCTCCCAGCTACTTCCCTGCAAATCCCTCTTTGGGCCACATTTGGAAATTATTTAAAAAAGATAAAATATCCCTAATCTGTTACCAATTAGAAGAAACATGTGAATATTATTTTCTAATTTGTGACTCAATCTTAAAAGCAAAGTCACTGAAATAATTACATCGGCTCCTGAATATTCCTATTGTGCTCCTGAAAAAAAATGAACAGTGGGTATGTCCTCTTCTGCCCGAGATGCCCCGGGGCTGAATATATCCATAAGAACCATCAGAGCCCTGAACGTGAACTGAAAAAACTGTGATTTCTGGTCTGTGGCAGCTGCAGCCCAAGGGCTGCCAAACTGATTAGTTCCCTCCTAATGGTCTTTGTGTAACTTGGGTTTGTGGCAAGGAGGTGGGACACGGGGACAAGCCAGGGAGGCACAAGTGGAGCAGCAAACACAGGGTGCTCTGGCGCCCACTCCACGAGTGACCCATTCCCCGAGCCAGGATTTATGACAGAGACTTCTTTTCAAAAGCCAGACATGGCGCGACTTGAGTGACTAACTCCTGAAAATTGGTAATTTCCTGGTGGTTAGCAGGGGAAGGTCCACCAATGGGGAAGCAGAGGCTGCTAATAAATTTATAGTGCGTTATATGCCAATTAGACCCCTTCAGCCCTTCAAGAGGCAGCGCCACCAATCAGGTTATCATTCCACAAATGTACTCTTTAGGGCTGATCTCATCACAAATCAATCCTGCATTTAAAGTGCAATTTTCATTAGTATTACCTGGGAATGCACTTGTGAAACAATGCAAGCAGGTATTTTCCTTCTCTCCTCTGGGCGCCCTTCCTTGTGCAGAGCTATTTGCTTCTCGTACACAGCCACGTCTGAGCCTCCAATGGTAAATAATCATTGTGAATATCACATTAATTCTGCATCCAGCCAGATTTATTACACACGTCATACCTGGGAGTTTCACCGTCACTCACAACCCCTCGGTGAAATTACATCCTTGTACCTGACCACGCACCATGGAAGATCCTGTCAATACCAGGAATCAGAGCAGATCCCTCAGCTTCCCACCCCACCACATCCACAAGTGCTAAGACACCCGATGCTGCTTGTCTGGGCATTCAGAAAAAGGAAAAATGCAGAAATAAACAGTCTGTCTGGGTTTAGCATCTTCAGCATATGTACAGATCTACTTTCAAACCTCTGGCCACAGCTAAAACTGCACCTTGGTGCTCATAGTCTATGCAAGCAATAATTGTATTTTGGATGTTCTTCTTGGCCTTCCTTTCTTGCTGAACAAGGCCAGAAACAGCCTTTAGTTTCAGCTTTATAACCTATGGCAGCACAAAGATGCCTCAGGAACACCTGGGAACCCGAGTGACTAGGAATGCATTTTCCTTTCCTTGTCAAGCCAGGTTCAGACCTTGGAGAAGCGCATCCAGAAACCTGTCACAGAATCATGGAATATCCACAGTTGGAAGGGATCCCCAAGGATCACTGAGTCCAACTCCTGGCCTTGCACAGACACCCCAATAATCCCACCAAGTCCTTGAGAGCATTGTCCAAACGCTACTTGAGCTCTGGCAGCCTTGGGGCCGTGACCAACGCAACCTGACCCAACCCCAGGTGGCCTCCACATATTTCACTTCCAAATCACTTCAAATTCATTCTAATTAAGGTCAACACTTTGTGATTTGCTTGTCAGCTGCCACAGCACAAGCACGGGAGAAGAAAAACGTCCAATGGCTGAGGTTTTTTTGGCTCAGAGCACTATGGGATGTGCTTGTGGGGGCTCTGGAATCTTCTGAGCTTGTGCCAGGAAGAACAAACAACTGTAAACTTTCACAGTGCTTTGTTCTCCTGCTCCTGTGCTGGGATGTCCTACGGCATTTGGGATATGGCAGTCCATGCTGGAAGTTCACCTCACTGAGCACAGACAAAACACCCACATTACAAGAACTTAAAGAACAGGAACTCTCTAATGCAGGAATTCCCAAAGCAACCTTCACCTTCCTGCTCCCCAGCCAGGTAAGTTCCTCTAAAGTCACAGCAGGACCAAATTTTGCTTCCCAAACTGCCCCTGCCCTCGCTCATTTTAAATTTTGTGGAGGCTCTTCACAAAAACCCACAACATAGGAAGAGCAGTGCAATGCCTCAAGCCCTGGGCTGTCACCTGCATCTTATTTCTACTTAACCTCTTAAATAACATTGGAATTCACTTTGTCCCCTGATGGGCTCCGTAATGAGAACCACCTGTCAATCACGGCTCCATTAGCCTGGACAGACTTTCACTTCCTGAAACAATTTATTGGATTCCCAGAAGCGAGTGGGCCTTCCTCCTTTTGAGCCAGGTTTTTTTGGGGAGGTATTCAGCGGGAGCGGGTCTCCCTTCTGTCCCTGCTGAGCGGGGCATTGTTTCCCCCGTTTGCTCATGAAAACGGTTTCCTGGCTTGACCCACCTCTTCTTGTCCTGGGCAGGCCGAGTGTTTGCCAAAAACTTCTTTGGACTGCTCAGTTCAGCGGCGCAACACAAAACCCACCAGCTGTTTCCAGCCACTGGGGCAGGGGAAGAAGCCAATCGTGCTGTTAACCCCTTCCCAACAAAGCCCCACGGCACACAGAGAGCTGGAGCAGCGTGAGCCCGTCACCCCTGCGCCAGGGGAGCGGGACTCCAGGGGAGCTCCTTCTTCCTTAGGAAAAAAATATCTGCTCTCATTCAGCATGAAACCAACCACAATTTTGTTTTCTTCTTGCTTTCTCTTGGTTACACTCAAATTGCAGCTCAAAGAATCTTACTAATAGAGGCTAAAAGCACTTCCGTTGAAACATTACCCTGAGTATTTTCATTTCTCTGAATGTGTGCGAGTCCTTACGAGGTTCATTTGCAATGTGCCTATCTGTTTTGATGAGATAATAAAATGTATTTTACTTAAAAATATCTCCATTGCCCCTCCCAAAGGAATTTAAATGGTCAGTTAATCTTTCTGCTTCTGAACAAACTACTGAGTAAACAAAAGAGGGCCCGAGATTATATAAACCAATATTTTTTTCCATTCTAACACTGGTCTCGAAGACTAAAATACAGATGTACCTGAGCATTGGCTGTGTGCTTTTTTAGTATAAATCAGTTTAACTTTTAGCCTGGGAAAGGAAAAAAAATGGAAACAAGATGATAGTTATCTGCAGCCTTCTGTGATTCTGGAGTCAATGGTAAATGGGGGGACTCGTTAGTGCCATAGTGATCCAATCAGGATGAAATTATGCAGTCATGTAAGAAATAATATCTATTAGGCTAATTTAATCAACGAATACTTTACAGATGAATTAGAATGCAGAATCCAATTATTTCAAACATTGGGACTGTCAGCCGCTGTGTTTCTGAAGCGGTGGAAGGGGAGAAAAGGAAGGTTTTAAGGATCCTTCTGAGACGAGGCTGGTTGGGCTGTGTTTACAGCAGGAGAGCTTCTAACAGCAGAAAAGCCCACAACCACAATCAGCACCTTCCGCAGCTCAGAGGGCTCGAATCCAGCCCCTCTCCCTGCTCCTGGGGCACCTTCCTCTGGGATATTGGTATGGACAGCTTGATCTGCTGTTTGCAGAGGCTGCTAATTACTGTCTCCAGTCTTGGTAATTTCCCCTCGCCAGTCACCCTTTAAAAGGAAGGCTCACACTCTAATTACAATGGGTCTTTTGTTATTTGGCAGGGCAGACGTGCCCCTGGATTGGTGCAGGACACCCCCAACTCCCTTGATCACAGGAGTGTTTGTTCCCTTGAAAACCAGAGGTGGCTTTACGATGCCAAGCAAAGGGAAATGGTGCACAAAGAATTACCACTAGAAGGGGAAATTGGTTTAAAACACAACTTGACTCAAAGAGGAGAGGACAGAACTGGGGGCTGTGAGCACACAAACCACATCTGCGATCCAGAGCGACTCAACATCTACTTTGCTGATGCTTTGTCCAGTCACAAGGGGAGCAAAATACCTGCCAGAAGAACACAATTCCCCCAACAAGGAGACTTTTGGATTGGCTCCTTGCTATAGAATAAAGAAATCCCACATCCACTGCCTCTCTGTGGAGAATTTTCTCCCCAGTCCACTGGAACTGGTGTTTCATAAACAGAGCAGCCACCTCTGGCTGGGATGTGACTGTGAGAAGTCTCCTCCCTCATCACTTTTCGTAGTTTAAGGTGGACTCCGGTTCCCCAGCACTTTTCAGGAACAACAGAATGATTTGGGTAGGAAGGGACCTTTAAGACCATCTCATTCCAACCCCCTGCCATGGGCAGGTGCACCTTCCACTAGACCAGGTTGCTCAGAGCCTCGTGAAACATCTCACACACACATCCAACACCACGCAGGTCTCACCACACCTGCCCACCACATTTACTATCACAGCAGTTAATTCAAAAACTGAAGATGGCAAAGGAGTATGTTTTTCTCAACTCCCCGGCACAAAAATGGCCTTTTCCTGCTCTCTCAGCATTAACAGACAAACTACTCCCGAAAGCTCTTGGCAGCTTGAACAGAGGAAAACAGGGCTACAAGAAAGGGATGGATACTTTAACCATCTCCTGGACTATCTTCCACAAAGACCTTAAATGAAGTTTAAGCTTAAAACTTTCATTTCCTCCTGCTGGCCTAAGCATTTCTTTTGAGTATTTGAGGGATATCCCGAAGAACAAGAAAGCCTGGAGCCTGCTGCACACTGGGGATGCCCCATTGCTCTGTAAGGTCTGTGCCGCGATTCCCAGCGTACCTGTGATCCAAACATGTCTGCCCTGTCATCTGGAGCGGTTAATGGACTCTCTTGCTTATTTAAACATTTAATGCTCTTCTAATGCCCAAATTATGCCTGTTTGACGTGATGGATTAGCACAGAATACAGCAGTGACAATTTCCTGCAATCTGTGGAATATCAGATTTTGATTACTTCAGGAGGAAAAAGTAAAGTTCTAAGTAAACTGCTTTGATTGATAAGAAGCAGAGGAATAGTTCATGTGGTGGTTCATTGGGAACCTTGATGAATGCCTGGCAGGACTATCATGAGTCTCCACAGAAGACATGAAATAGCTCTGAGAAGATTTAAGGTATTTATTGCTCAAATAAAACAAAACCAAGTGACACAAGTAGGTGAAGCAGTGCTGGGTGATTGAAATCTGCTGATCAGGACCAAGTGCAATTCCAATTTTTGCAGGGCAAAAACTAATTTTCCAGCTTGCCCACAGAACACTGCTGGCTATTTTAGGAATTTTGGATGCTGCCTTTCTTCAGTGAGGAATGGGGATGGTTCCAGATTCAGGTCTTCATGGCAGATTATCTGCTAGTTAATGCTGGCAGTTGTTCTAGTTTTGGGTGGCAAATTATTTAGAAGTACCCTTTTAAGATAAAGCTATTTTTTTAATATATGTATATATATATATATACATATACATGTATCCCATAAAGCTAGAATATATATGTTCCATGTAATGTTGGACTTGACCTTGGAGGTCTTTCCCAATCTTAATGATTCTACGATTCTCTCTCTCTCTATATAGAGTATATATGCTCTTTCTATATATACCCACTCCGTGGGCCCCATTCCCTTCCAGCAGCAGCATTCCCAGCTAAGAGACTTCAAGCTGAGCAGGTTTCCCACAGGAGCAGCCCCAGCACGGGGATGTGGCTGCTGCCTGCTGAAGGCAGCACTGATGTCTAGTACGAGGTCTACCTTTTGCTGCCAGGCAAGGTGCAGAGCTCCTCTGAAGTGACAACCTGTCTTCTTACCAATTACAAATCCCTCTGATTCAGGGCTTCGGTGGCAATAACACGTCAACAATCTCCCTGTGATGGCAGGAGCAGATGTGACCCCTCCACTCTGAAACAGCTGCTGAGCTGCGTCTCTTGTGAAAATCCCCAAAGCCCTCCCTGACTGCGGAGGGACTTTGTATTGAAAGCATCTTCCCCAAACAGTTCAGACTAAGGGAACCTTCTGAGACATACGAGGAAGAAAAATGATGCACTTGAAGGGAGGGTTGCATCAGAAGCACCTTCTCCTTCAGAAAAGGGAGTTGCTCTGAGCCCACAGAACTGTTTTGCTATTAAAAAAGCCAGTTACAGTTAAGCTGTGAAGAGAACTGATTTTTTTATTTTCAGTTTACTATTGCTGGGCAGGGTTGATGGATGTTTTGGACAGAAGAGGCTGAAAGGAGGCTTTGTGAGCCAAGATGATTAAAACAGTTGTCTTGAGCAGAGTTTGTCTATTCTGGAAAGAAGTGGGGGAGACTCCAAGCAATCCATCAGCAATTCATGGCTGGCAGAGGAGGCACTGATTAGAAATGACAGCTTTGCAACAGGTTTGAAATCAAAGGGCAGTAAAACCAGCTGTGTAGTTGAAAAAGCTGCCCAAAAGCTACAAGGATCCTGATGATCTTCACCTTTTCTAGCTTACCTCCTCCAAGATCCACCATGTGGTGTGATGGGAACACCAGTGGCTTTGCTGGCACTCCAAGGAGGATAAAGAAGATCCTGGTAATAAAATGAAGGATCCTTACAACTTGCAGTGTGAGAACATGGTGGATTTGGAGGAGGCTTTGATGCTTAGGTGGGGTGTTTAGGGACACGGTTCAGTGGTGGACCTGGCAGTGCTGGGTTAACTCGGTGATCCTGGAGGGCTTTTCCAACCTTAAAAACTCTATGAATCTATATTTCAGATGCACAGTGGAATCCAATGGCAGGGTTCGTTATTCCAGGCTATTGAAAGAGACCATGCAAGAGCAAGGACTAAGGATCTCTTGCCTTCCCTGCAAAATGCTTGGACTTTCCAGGGCTGTTAGGACAAGTGTCCCAAACCACTTGTCCTCTGCTGATAGTGCTTAGGATGAGATTCTTAAGCTGTAAGCAATCAACCCACTTTGTCTACCGTAAAAGGTTCTTCCACGTAGAAGAAAAAGAAATTACTGATTATTCTGAGATCCAAGCAGTGTGACAGACCTGGCTGGTTATTTTGCACAGCTTTTGTAGTGAAAAAAAATATGTTCCTCTTATCGCTGTGATCTGGCAATTAAAACATTTTCCGCGTGACAAACAGCAGGCAGCTCCCACCAACAGCCAGAAGGAGCTCCACCACGTTCCTGAGCATTTATTTTTTAGCTCCTCGATCAGACCATAAGGGATGGACCACTGAGAACTGCTGGGTCAGACCCTAAATTGCATCTTGGTGGGCATCTGATCTCAGCCCTGCCTTGCTGAACCCGTGAGCTGAGCACTGGCAGTTCCAGCAATCCCCCGTCTGCTTTTGGAAACCACATCTGAGGAACACAGTAACCTGGCAGCTACCTCGAATCGTGCCTGGATGCTTGGAAAAAAGCTATTGCTCCCTTAGAGATCAAGTGGGCAGCAGCCCCTTAACAGGAACTGGTCTATGAGCTACCACCACATGTCTAATTAATGACCCTGCCGGTCGCAGCTGGAAGAGCTGAGCTGGGGGTGATTAATTAAATTAGCTGGCAGAGGAAATTACAGTGGAAAAGCCAAAGTTTGATTGCTCCATAATTAACCACAGTGCAAATAATATCTGCATCTATAACTTCCAGCGATGAGATCAGAAGCCAATTGAATTTGGCACTGATTGAAGCTGTAAATATCCTGTGGTGAAAAATGATAGGTTTGTTCTGAAGGGAAAACTTACAGAAATGGACATCCAGCGGATGAAGGAGGGGAGCAGGGGACAGGGGAGGGAAGAGCACTGGAATTAGATCCTGATTTCAGCTGATCTCTGCAGTCTTCTGCAGTGGTGGAGGACTCAACAGGAAGAAATACTTTACAATCTGCTGGAGCTGCTGGCTGCTGTGAGGTTCCTGATCAGAGATTCAGTGAATCCAGAAAGCAAGGGCCATAGAGATCATTCAATCCCTTGCCTTTCCCCACATCCCATGTTTCCTAGTGGTGGGATTCACTGCTTTCCCTGGGAGAGAACTGCACAGCTTAAAGCAACCAGTCCAAACAGCTCCTCTCCAGTCCATCCCCTGCTCCTGGGAACACTTGCTTGAACTACAGGAATCCATTTTTCCAAGGACATCACCTCCAAATGCCTGAAAACCCCTCTATCTCCCCCCAGTCATTATAATTGCATTAAGCTCCTAAAGCATCTCCTTCTGAAGATCCTCAGTGAAGACTTGAAATATTTCTTACCATTCTTCTCCCCAATTCCCTTTCTATTTTGCCAAGTTACAGCTATAACATGCCCACACCTCCATCCCTGTATCACACTGAATTACTGCGAGTAATTCACTTTCACTGCTGCTGTAGTTCTGGCTTAAAGAAAGCTCAGGTTTTTAACTGAGGCCCAAAACACACCCCCTTCACACACCCAGATAAGCCAAGATTTATTTACATGCTTCTCAAACTGTTATCCGATGTACTCCTCAATAAAACCTGCATGTTCCAGAAAATACTTATTTTTTTAAAGCACTGAAACCAGTTTCCCTGAATGTTGAACTAATAGTGAAAGGGGACTAATACACATATAAAATATTTCATATTTTGTGTATTTTACACATTATCTTGAATTTATCAAGGATATTATACATATGCCTGATAGATTCTTGATAAATGTGCTTGATAAACTCTGTGCTTGTAAATATATGTTTCCTGTATGTCCCACTATGGCAGTGAAATGGTCTGTCACCTCTTGGCTGTTAAAAATACAACCCAAACCTCTCTCCCCCAGGATGTCACATGCACTTTCCTCTTATAAAATATCACGTCTGAGGGTGGAGGGTATTTTCCTTGTCTTACTGTGACATCCCCCATGACACCTCTTGTTCTCCTCTCTCTCTTATTCCCCATCTTAACACATACACTGATATCCAATGAGCTGTCTGACACCCCAGAAATGCAAATGTGACAACAAACACCAGCTAAAACATCAGATTTGGACACACATTAATTTCAGGAGTCCCAAATCTTTATCAGAAGAGTTGCCTTCTGAACACTTTCATTTCACTTGGGCCATTCCCATCACACATCCTGCACAACCCTAGGCCTTGTCTGCTCCTCCACACACCCCAAGACCCCCTGTAAAACACACTGTGTCCTTAAAAAAAGACCCAAAATGTTGGTGACTGATTTTTAACATACAAAATAGGTACTTTGCATTTGGCTGCTGAGTTTATCCAGCCTCCAAATATATTTTGTGGAGGCACCAGCACACCCCTGTTCCAGCTTCACTCTGTTGGACCCATCCTGGGGCTGATGAGCCACAGGCCAGGGGCTTCACAAAGAAACCAAAACTGCAGTTCTACCACTCAGAATTGCAACTGCAATAATATTTTTAAATAATCATATTTATTTTAAATACTATGTTAAATAATAGTATGATTTAAAATAATAATATTTTAACTTTTCGCCTAGACTGGGAGTCCCAACGAGTAACGCCAGTTAATTTCTGTAGCTGCTTTTCTCTTTTCCTCCTCTTTGCCTGAATGGAACAGGTGAATCCAAGCAATCTCAGGTATCTATTTACGACTGGTCTGAGCTGTGGGAGCTGCACAAGTGGCCAAAGCAGATCTGGTCTGGAGGGGCTCAGACAGGAACACACACATATGTCATTAGCGAAGGATTAGGGCTGCAAATTTTGGCTTCTTGAGATGAGAAAGGAAAAAAAGGCAACTTCTGGATATCATTTTCATAAGACATCCTTCAGTTTTAGCACACAGTGACACAATCCTGTTCTTTCCACCTGCAGAGGAATCTAAAAAGCATTGATGGGGCTGAGATTTTATTCTGTGTGCACCTCGGTTTCCCAAGCCTGCCTGGTGAAAATACAGTAAAAACATCCCTTAAGAAATTCTGACCCGGATGAAAGAAGGAAAATGTAAATCTTCGGGGGGAAAAGCAAAGTTAGCTGGAAGATTTCTAGGCCATGACATAATCATCTGTTCAGCACGAAGGCTTTTTGAAGCCTGTCCCATCTGCACCTTTTGAGGCTCCCCAATTACCAAGGGATGGTTCTTCCAGCTCCCCAACCTCTCACAGACTCGCACAAAAAATGCTTCAGCGACAGGACTCGCCCTGTCTGCACGACCTCGTTAATAGGTACAGGGAGACATTTCATCTCCCTCTGACTCCTGCCTCCCAGCCCTCACCTGTGCTCACCTCCACACATTTTAACCTGCTATTTAATTATTTGAATGTCTGATTTCTCCTGGTCACTCTTTCAGTGCCCCCACCCCCCAGCACCCTGACATGGAAAAATGCAGCAGTAAGAACATTATCTCTGAGGAACTGAGGATATGTGAGAGCTGTGGGGAACCTGCATTCGGGCTCGTGTATCTCAAGTTTCAGTCCAGTCAAAAGCCAGCACCATCTTTTCACTGCTGCCCTTTTCATTTAGTTATCTTACTGAAGTCTCCTCTCCCCAGTCCCTTGCCATAGGCTACCAGCTTCCTGCAGAGCCAGAAACAAAGCTCCGTCTTAAACAAAGGGGGGAAAAAAGGGAAAAAAGCACAAAAGAAAGTTGGTCACAGTTACTGTCAGGGAGCCCTGCGGGTTCTGTAGCCACGACCAAAGCGAAGGGATGCTGCTGCTTCTGTGCCTCGTGTCACTGGCCAGCAAAGCCACCAGGAGCACTGCCTGTTCCTAAAGTACTGCTCAGCATCCCCACCGTGGCTTTAGCCACGCTCTTCCCTCCCCAGGAGCTGAAACAAACCCATGAGCCATTCAAACAGCCCCCGAGGGCTGAGAGGGGCAAAACCAGCACAGGCTGACCACTGCCACTAGTGACAACCACCAAAAGACTGCTGCCCATGAATGCAACCTTACTGGAACACCCCACCTGGGAAAAGGTAACGTGAGGACCACCTCCCTCCCCCTCAGCCTATCCAGTGACAGCCTGTCCTCATGTTTAACCACAAGCAGTTTATATATCTCTTAACACCAGAAAATGTGTATAGAAACGGTAGAAAGAATTTATATAACAAAGGCTCAGCAGCACAAGCCAGGAATAAACTGGCTTTACAGCAACTTATGCCACACACAGAAAGCAATCTGAATTATGATTAGTCAAACTGCTTTATGTTTGGGGAGAGCTGATGTACAGAGAGGAAGATGTGACCTCAGGGCTGGAGGAATGCAAAGAACAGGTCAAACACCAACTACACAGAAAAGCTCCAAAGGAAAAGAAAATATTTTGCCTAAGATTTCTATCTAACAAAACAGAATATTTCCTCTCCTCCTGGATGTTTCCCCTGCCAGCAGCTCTGTAGAGTTTCTCAGCAGCAGCAAGTGCTCAACTCACAGTAGTTCCCAAAGTATTCACAGACGAGCCTTTGGATCTGACCCAGGGGATCCCCTAATAGCTGATGCTTTTGGCATTTTTTTCCTCAATGGTTTTATTTTGGTCTTTTTATGATTACAAGTTTCAGCCTCACAAACAGCTGAATTTCAATAGCAACACAAGTGTTCAGTGCTTTTCCTTTTGGAAATAACTGATAAAATAGTTACTGTGAAAGAGAGTGAGGGCAAAGAGGACCTTGGCAAGGCTGCCCAATGCTTTAGACAGCAAACTTCATTTTTCAGTTGCTTTTAGCTTGCCATATTTAAGATGAAACTCTCCATACCTATTCCTCAGGTGCTGTGGAGTAGCAGATGTGTGCATGCACACATTTGAGCATGTAAATGATAAAAAATGGGTTCAAGAAAGCCTAGTTAACAGAGATGTACTCCTCTCCAAAATGTCCTGTTTTAGTCTCTGATCTAATTTCTGTTTTCTTTCTAAATGCTTATAAAAAAATCAAGGAATTTTCTGGGGCAAGACTAACCCACAGTGGCTGACATCTGATTCCTTTTCAGCTGTACTGGCCTTTGGTCATTAGCTTGATGTGAGCCACATCTCCCACCAATTCACAAATAAAATATCCAGTTTTTTTCCCACTGGAAATGAATCTTCTTGCTCTTCCACGCTCCTGTTGCAGTGCCACAGGTAAACAGTGACCCAAGTAGTTTCTAATAAACACTGTGATGGTTCTCTCTCTATTAGTACGTTCTGAGTTGACCTTTTCAAGTAGCTTTTGGCCAAGCAGATGTGAAGTCCAGTGAAAAGACATTCATCTTCAAATCTGAGATGCTCCCTAGCTCTGCCAGGTGTCTGGGAGAGAACTAAGACAAAAAGAGAAATAATCAGGCCATATTTAAACCAGAAATTAAGTTTGGAGCCAAGATCCGACACGGATCTTGAGCCCTTCACAACAGGCACTCACCCACTGGACTGGTTCTTATTCTAGCAAACAACAAAAAAAATATCACTTTTTGTACAGCTGATTATTGACTTAGGAATACTCTTTTCCCTATCTCATCACTGCTCATACAACACAAAGAAATCCTCCTTGCCTGAGTCCTGAACATAAATCCTAGATTTTCCAAAGTGTAACAAGCTCATCAACTTCTTATTTAGGGCATTTCAGCTTAACCTGGTGCTTTTCAGCGTGGCAGCCAAAACCAGCCAGGAGTTGTGAAGAATCTCAGCTGAATAAAGGTACCTGGAGCTGACTGCACCTCCAAGGTAAAGCATTTCAGTCTCTATCACCTGCCCTGCTGCAGAGACCTCCAGAGGCAGGATGTCCCCCAACAGCTCTGATTTGGAAGGCTAACACACCCAAGGGCATCTTTCCTTGAGTCTTCTTGGGTGTGCCCAAAGGGGGTTTCTTGTTTTTTTTCCACCGACACTGAAAACTACCTTTGAAAACAAGGGGTCAGTGATTTCCACAACTCCTGGGAATGACATGTCAGGGAAGAAACCCAAATGTCTCTGCAATTGTATGAAAACAGCAAAAAACTGCTAAAATAGGGACTGTTGCCTTTCTCTTCCTTTTGTTTGAAAGTAAAGCTCCTTGAAGGCCCTTCCCTTCTATTCGGCTTCAGTATCCAAAGTTTGGCCATTGCCTCTGGCCCACTGCTCATGAGAGAATCATGGAATGGTTTGGGTTGGAAGGACCCTAAAGCTCATCTTGTTCTACCCCCCCTGCCACAGGCAGGGACACCTTCCACTAGCCTGGGTTGCTCCAAGTCCCGTCCAACCTGTCCTTGGACACTTCCAGGGATTTCATAAAGTGGTTCTGATGCTATTTAGATTGAAAAGAACAACAATATTGTGGTTTTTACACCTCTGCTTTTTCACAAATGCTCTAATACACAGCTGAAGGAGACAGAAACACTTCCTTTGCAGGTTTCTCTTTCACCACCAATGAGGAAAATAAGGATTATAATAATTATTGCAAGCCAGGCTTCTGTTTAAGAAGTGTTTGAGCTTTTATCAAAGGCAGACTTGCACACAAGGAACGTGCAGTTGAACCAGGGAGCATTTTATCTAAAGCGCTCATTAACTTGGACAACCCGGGTCGAGGGTTTTGTGTTGTTGTGGTTGGTTTGTTTTGATTTTTAATCATCCAGGCATCTCCCATGCCTGTACAGGCACCAGTGCTTTCCCGGATCAGCTCCTGCATGACAAGGTCTGCCAGGCAGCTACAAGGACAGTAAAACACAGTGCACTAACCTGCACCTCTGGAGTGCTGCGTCTGAGCTTCCCAGGCCTCCAAAGGGTGAAGTCTGACCAGCAGCCACCCCAGCTGACATTCCATTTGCCTCACTTAGTCATTCCTATTAGATGCATTTCCTGGAAGCTACTGGTAAGTGACAAATTTTATTCTTATCTTTTTAATTTGATTGCAAAGCAATGCAGTGACTCCAATCTGGAAGCCCACGACCCAGCATGTGAGAACTGGTTCACTTTTACAGCTGTACAGGAGGGAGCTTTGAGTTTACTGGCAGCAATGAATCAGTCTTTTTATTTATGCCCGTGTTTGAAAACGCAATACCACCGTAACTAATAATTTATACATTTTCCTCATTACCTTTATGAAATATCTGCTGTCCAAAAGAGAGCTAATAGAACTCCAGCTCACTGGGAGCTGTGCTGCTCGGTGGAGTTCAGCCACCAGAAAGATCAGGAGTGAGTTACAACTCTTGGGCTTTGTTGGTGTATTTTTACTTTAATTCTTCTTCTTAATTCCTTCCCGAAACCTCCGTTGTTCACGGGACTTGCTGAAATAGCTTAAGTGAAACCTTTAAGTCAAATCTTAAGTCCCCGAGCAGCTGCTGGGTTGGCAGAAGCCCAGCTGTCTAAACTCTACCGGCAGTAAATGTCAGTCTTGCACACAAACTGCGTGCCTGGAGAACCCACAGGCACATCTTGGGCCATCACATCCCATCACGTCCCCGGCCCAGACGTGAGACCTGGAATGGGAACCGTCCCCACAGCCCCGGCGTGGCGCGGAGCGGGCCCTGCCCGTGACAAGCGTGCTGCAATGACAGAAATGCACTTGGAGTTGCAATTAGTGGCACTGTCATTTTCAGGCGCTCCTGCCAATTAATTAAGCCTGTCAAATGGAAAAACAGCGGCATTCACATGATAATTTATATAGGGAGAGACTGGCCCAGCAAAGCTGCCGCTGCCGCCAACAAAATCCCCTCCGAGCGCTCAAAAAAAAAAAAAAAAAAAAAAAAAAAAAGAAGTAGAAAGGGGAGGGGGGGAAGAAAGAAAGTTAAACTGTCCTTGTTATAATTGTTAACTCTGATCGCTCAAGTAGAAGACGGGCTGATTAAAACTCCAAACGAGCCCCCAGCTCGCTTAAATCTCAGAGTCCGGAATGATAGAATCAGAGGAGTTTATTCATACCATTAAGCCCCAGAGAACTTAATTGAAAGAAGAGCATAGCCTGGACCTTGACAAGCGGGAGGTCACAGTAATTGCTGCCGGACATATTTAACATTAAGATAATCAGGCCATTAATTACCCTTTGGATCATTAAATCAGCCAGTTGCAAAATGAAATTTCTGCCTCTATTACTCACTTGAGAGACCACAGGGGTGGCTTTTAATTTATCAGTGAGCTTGAGATACAAAGGACCAGGCTTGGGGAGGAAGGAAAAGGGGGAGAAAGGAGGGGGTTTGCTTCAGCAGAGGCAGGAATATCAATCCGCCATGCTTGGTGATCGTGGCAAATTAACTAGGTAAGATAACCTCGGCTTCTAAAGGCAGAAGCTGGGGGTATGTAAATAGATGAGGGCAGACAGGGAGATCAGAGCCTGCACACCACTTAGCAGGATAATAAAGGAAATCATCCTTGATTATCAGTGCTAATTTGGACACTGCCGGTAGCTTGTTATGCGTGTTCTGAGTAGCATTTAATTAATTCAATTGCTTGTTAATGAGGGAAGTGACATGTGGGGAGCAGATGCCACCCAACTGCAGATGGGTTCTGGTCAGCCCTTCACAATAAAATCTTCCTTTTTTTTTTTTTTTTTTTTTTTTTAATTTATTTTTAAAAACCCCCTTCCCCCACCCCTGAAACGGGAAAGGTGTCAAGCGTGGAGGAGCATTGAAAAGGCACAAAACACTGACCTCATCAGGCCAAGAACCGCCAAGAAACCGGAGCTGACAATGCGGACAGAGAGGTCCCGATGCTCCCCCAGGCCCCGTTTGTGACGCTGCTGCCTTATGCCAGGAATCCAAGACCAACAGGACCATAACAGCAGCTCCAAAAGGAGCCAGAGATGAGGCATCCCTACCAGACCCAGGATACGATTCTGGGATCCCAAGTACCCTGTTTCCCAGGGTTTGCCCTTTATTTGCACTGTCTATAAAAAAGGATTAATTATTTTTGCGAAAAATGATGGTATGGGTCAATTTTTTTCACAGAAGACACGGTCTAATATTTTTCATCAGTTATACCCCAGAAAGCAGCTCAGCCTTGGAACAGCAAGCCAGGCTTTAGTGCAGGACTGTAAAACTCAGCTAAATACAGTCAAGCTGCATAATGTTTTCTCGACACCATTAAATTCAGTTCATTAGTGAGTGAGGGATCAAACTGGATCTCACAGCGGAAGGTGAAAGGCAATTCCTGGCACTGCTGGCTCCCAACTCCACACTGCTCAGCCAGCACTGGATTTTCCTACCACCTTTGGTACCCAGAACAAACAGGGTGACTGCTGTGCAAACAAACCCGAGCACAACTGCTGCAGATGCTCCAGCTAAAGAGCAGAGCTTAAAACCACGCCTGGGCTTCTGCCACCCATCACTTAAAAAATAGTTTTAATGGAATTGGGTGTTTGTCCTATTTATGAATATTCTTAAAAAGATACCAAAATGGTGGAGCCTTTTAAGGTTTGCACTTAAGGTTAGCCCTTTAGGGTAGCTAATGCAGATATCTGGCATCACTTGAGTAGGAAAACAAGAAGCAGGGTGCCTGGACATGACCCTGGCCTTCCCTCCGCTTGCCCAGCAGCTTCCAGCTGGTGGAGGTGACACATCATCCCAGTGAGACAGAGATGGAGACCTTGGGAGCTCAGAGGAAGAGGGAGCAGATAATCGTCTCCTGGAGTGGGCAGGGGGATGGTGGCAGCTTGTCCCCTTTGGAAAAGGCCAACAGCATCTCAGGAAGTCGATGGTGGCAACCAAGTCTGCAGACAGAATCCACGTGGGTAGGAACAGTAACGTGGAGAATGCAAAACCTGTGAGGTGTGTCCAGGAGGAAGGCAAATACCTGTAGGAGACTGACACACCAGTGCAAAAGGCCCAGGTCACACACGGCACAGAGTCCCCAGGTCGGCTTCCCCACCTCTCCAACGTTCCCGGAGCAGCGCTGCCCCACCGGGACACTCGTGTGCTGCCCCACTGCAAAGCACCGCTGGCAGAGTGTGCTCAAACAGTATCAATAGCAATTAGAGGAGAGTCCTGATCTCATCCCCAGCCCCGGTTAATTGTCGCAACATTGATTTACTCTAATTTGACTTCTCACTCCAAATTAAACCCGCATTACCGAGGGAGGGACTGCAGGCAAACTCTGCCCACTCCCCCCGCCAAGACAGTAAATTTAATATTGAATACACTCACAAAAAAACCTGGTGGTTGTTGCACGATCCATACTGAGAGATCTGTTCCCTTTCTTTCCCCCCTTTCTCTTTTTTTCTTCCTGTGAGTAATTAAAAGATGCTTTTCTTGACTAATGATGCCCCTGTTTGGAAATGGGAAGTCGATACTCCTGCACCAGCAGTCAGCTCCAATTTGTCACAGGGCTCCCGAAGTTTGAGCGGCGGCTCTCAGGGCTCTGGTAATTGCTGGAACCAATTACCAGCTTTCCAAAGCTGACCTAGTCATGGACCCACGGACACCCCTGCTCAGGGCCAGCTGGTCCCCATTCCCTTTCATACTCAGGATCCACACGTGCTTAGGTTTTCTACTGCCTCATCAACTTTTTCTGCTGTTTATTCCCCCTTCTTCCCTGGGATCACACCAACACCCTCAGCCCGACCTCTGCCTCGTCCTACTGCTTTATCCCACACAGCTTCCTTGGGGATCCCACCACACCTGTGCTCCCAAAACCTCCCAGGTCAATGCTCGAGGCCATCCAAGGTGTTGCTTTTGATCCAGAGGCACTGAACAACCTGGAAATCTGCTTACGGAATTCCAGAATGGTTTGGGTTGGAAGGGACCTCATTCCATCCCCTGCCATGGGCAGGGACACCTTCCACTAGCCCAGGTTGCTCCAAGCTCTGTCCAACCTGGCCTTGGACACTTCCAGGGAGAGGCAGCCACAGCTTCTCTGGGCAACCTGTGCCAGGGCCTCCCCACCCTCACAGCCAAGAATTCCTTCCCAATATCCCATCTAACTCTGCCCTCTGGCAGTGGAAAGCCATTCCTTGTGTCCTGT
The DNA here is from genome assembly GCF_036250125.1 of Pseudopipra pipra. Lineage (NCBI taxonomy): Eukaryota > Metazoa > Chordata > Aves > Passeriformes > Pipridae > Pseudopipra > Pseudopipra pipra. The sequence continues at coordinate 4,122,740 of NC_087555.1, read as the reverse complement.
CACTCCAGGCCCTTGTCCAAAGTCCCTCCCCAGCTCTCTTGGAATCCCCCAGCACCAGCTCTCAGCTTTCTTCCCCTTCAGAAGGGGCTTTGCTAAACGCTTCTGTCTTCCCTAATCTCCAAACATCCTTGGTTTCCACCGGAACTCCAAATCTCAGCTCCCCAAATTATTTCTTCTCACTTACTTTCTTGCCTCTTCCCCCAGTCCCTCAGCTTCAGTTGCCTCTCTCCCCTTCAATCCCTAACAACAAAAAAAGAGGGGTTGTTTAACCCTCCTTTCAGGTCCATTTTAGCTGCTTCCAATGGGATTCCTCATGCCAAACTCCAAACAGCACTGAGAAAACGGCACACACAACTTCTACCCGAACAACTTGAACTTACTTTCTTGCCACAGCTCAGACAGAAGGATTGTGATGCTGGCAGAGACCAAAGTAAAGCACAAAAGGAGGCACACACTTGGAAGAAGCAGAGCTTTGTGGTATTTATGTGAAAAATCTCATTTCAGTCCCTGCTGCAAACAGCAGAAGGATGGAAGCAGCAAAGCAAGATTACAATTGCTTTGTGGGAAAATTTTCACATCATCTTAATTCTGCTTTTTCTAGCACCTCTTCCATCACACAACTGTGCACTTGAACACAGAGCTGGAAATTCCTATTTATAAAATGAATCTTTTTGTCCCAAAATGTTACAGTGCAGGAAAGAAAGTGCAATGGTGTCGGTGACAATCAGAAACAGCTGAATATAACCACGAAGATGTACAGAAACAAAGCAGGAGAATTAAAATAAGCCCTGAGCATAAAATACAAAGAGAATAAAGTTGATTTTCTATAAGTAAAACTCAATCCCAAACGAATTACTTAATTCAAATGGATGGTGCTCTTTTTATCACAGTCACACGGATTTTAGATTTTTCATGATGTTTATTATATGACTACTAAAATAATGCAATCTTTCTTTTTTTTAAATAAAATATCAATTGAGCGTAAGCCTTTTCCTTGCAAGTATTTAGAACTGAGGCATCTCTCCAGCTCCTCTCAACAGTAAGGAGCAACATGTATTTGTCAGATGCAAGAATATGAGAACTCTGGATTACACTGTACCTGATGAAATCATTATGTTACCTGTCTAATAAAACACACACCTACAGCAGGAATCCCCTTTATGTCTGAACAAACCCTCTCCTTAGGTCTCCCTGAGCACTTCTATATGCAGTGATTCATCTAAGTAGCCTGATTAATGTAGTGGCTTCATTCTCGAAGATGAACCAAAGGTGGCACCACAAATTCATTTTTCAGGGCTAACTTAAGAAGGCCACAAGAAACAGTTGACTTGATCACACACAACAGCACAAACCTACTCCTGCACCATGGGAGGGGGCCCAGGTTCACCTGCCATTTCACCTGGGAAAAGCAGGATCCTGGGATACACGTGGACAAAGCCAAGACAGAATTCCCGCTGAGCTCTCCCGTGTGCAGGAGGCAACACCGAGAGCTGAACCTCCATCCTGGGATGGAGCCCCCCAGAGCTCCTGCTCAGACCCCCGCCACAGCCTTCTGAAGCCAACTGCAAAGCCTGGTCCAGCTGTGCAGGCTGGCCCAGCAGGTCTTTGTCCTGCCTGAACCCCCTGCCACCGCTTCCCCCCGAGCCAGTATGTTAGAGCCAGCCACCTCAAATCTACTGAAACCACCAAAGCATTTCCAAAACACCTTTCTTTGACACTGAGCAGATAAATTAAGCACAAAAACCTTTAGGTTTTGGTAGGACAACGGATCACGGACAGATTTTCACTGTGTGGAGCTACAGGACATAGGTAAAATGCTGTTCTCACAGGAAACAACCCCTCCACCAGCTCATGGTTTCACATACATCACATAAAAAGTAGTAATCAAGTCCATAGTGAGCAGGACTTTGAACACCTGTGAGGAGAACTCAGAGACCTGACAGCCAGGTACAAATTCCTGAGTGAGCTTGAACTTCTGAAGGCAGATTATTAATCATAAAGTGATAGTCCAAGAGCCAGGAACTTTGTGGCCGCGAGACAAAGAGACACAGGGCAGGGTAATTTAGGCTGAGGACGAGCCAGGCGGGAGGTTTCCATCTCCCACTGGTTTGTTGGTCAGTCACTGAACAAAAACACCGCTGAGCTGCCGAGGAAACCTCCACAAGAAGGAAAAAGTAACGGGGTCACTCAACTTCTGACACCCCCACTCGGACACCTGCTCTTCCTGGGCACTCAGTGAAGATATAACTTAGGATTTGTACAAGGCACATGGCGAGGGAGAGTTTAAAAAACAGCAGCATCCCCCCCCACCCCTCCTGCCCGCCGCGCGCCAGGGCGAGACAGGCCGAGCAAACCCACCTCGAGGAGTCTGAGGAGGGCTTCATGTGGCCTTGGCTGTTCTCCTCCCACACACTGTTGGCCAGCTCGTTGCCGATGGCCGACATCACCTTGATGAGCTCGATGGGCCAGTCGTCCAGGTCCAGGGAGCGCACCCGGGACAGGTGCGTGCCGAGGTTGCGGTGGATACCTGAGCATTCGATGCAGATGAGGGCTCCCAGGTTCAGGCTGGCCCAGTCAGGGTCTGCAGGAGGAGGGACACGAGCGATTAGGACAGTGAAACAGCCAACAGAACGCTGCCTGTGGATAAAGAGCTTGGCTCCAGGGCTGTCTTGTCCGAAAGTGCAGCTGGGAGGGCTGGAGTGGGGTCAGTGGAGATGCCAGTGGAGATCCCAACCCTTCTGAGAAACCCTCAAGGAGTAAACAAAACAAAAAGTGGAGTGTCTCAAAAGATGTATCACTCCACCTCCAGTCAAAAGAAAAACTATGAATTAGAGAGAAAAGGAGAAACAAAATATAAGTGCAGTGATGGGCAGTGGGTGGTGAAGCAGTGGAGAAAGGCCCTCCCTGGGCATCCCGAGCTGCTCAGAGACAATTACAAGGGGAAAAAGAGAAAAAAAAAAAAAGAACAAAAAACTTGACAAAAAAAATAAATAAGGAACAACAACAACAAAATTCTCTCTTGCCAATCACATCAACTGCCTCAACACCCACCTATCATCAGCCACACGTGGCTCTTACCCCTGACACACTCTGGGGGCTGTTTCCATCTCCAAGATCAGCGCTAAGATGGAAATGGGACACTTGGAACAGCCCCAGTTTTAGTGTTTGAGCCAGAAGGATTCCACCCACCTAGAATAACCCCACAAACAACAGGGCTGGGACAAACCTGAGGCAAGATGGGAAATTCAATTTTCCAGCATGGTTCAACTCTTTTGCCACTGCCCTGCGTGATTTTAATGCAGATTTGTAGGAATCACCCTCTCTCCAACAAACACTCACTTTCACAAATGCAACTGAAGACACATGAGAGGAATGTTTGTTGGTTTTTTTTTTCTCTCCCCTGCTGTCAGATCTTCTCTTCATGCCTGTGCATCCCAAAGGACTATCCCAAATGCCAAGCAGAAAAATGGTAATTAACTAAGAGGGTAGGCAATTCTTACTCCCATCTAAACAAAATTTAGAGTTGACAGAAAATGAATTTCCAGCATTACCTTCCTTCCAGGAATATTTAATCCAAAGACTCATTTTAACTTTGTGCAACCCAAAATTGAAAAGTTATTTTTGGCAGCCAAAATACATGGAAACAAAACGTTTTGTAGTTCTTTGCCACGTCACGTTTGGACAAAAAACAGGAAGGGAAAGCAGGTAATTTTAATTGAAAAGTCCCACATTTCACTGTGGGACTTTGATTTATTGACTGACATTTTTCAGTCAGTCCACAGAAATCCAAAAACATCCCCAGCAAGAAAAATCCCCCATCTTATTCCACTTGAGCAGCAAAAACCACATCTTTTGTTTTAAAGTTTCTGTCCATAACAAGTCTTATACTATAGATAATATAACATCTATATTATACACATATATCATTCCACATCTCCAAAAAATAAGGTGAGACTGAACTCCTGCCATGCTTTCTAAGCTTTTGGTGTGACAACCAGGACAAAGTCCTTTCCTGCATAATTCTTCAGATCACCTCCAGTGTTGTTTTGCCAATGGGGGAAACAATCTGAAAAAACAGCAATTTGTTGGTATAAACACTGCAGATAATAATTTAAAATTTGCAACCTGTGATTCAGAATGAAATCCCTGACCTACAAGGGTCAGGGTTATCCTCACAAAAATCAGAAGTGCAATGAGCTCTAAGAGGCATGAACTCAGAATGAAGCAAGAGAATAAAATAGTGGTTTATATTATTCTAATTATTCTGACAGAACTGATGTTAAGGACCTGACCTCCCTCCCAAATACCTGTCAGCTTGAAGCATATCCAGTGTATTTTGTACTGAATAAATTCTTTAAATATTCACCTACTTCAGGGCATCACAGAATGGTTTGGGTTGGAAGGGTCCTCCCAGCTGGCAGCACTGAAGGAGTCCCCAAAGCCATAACCAAGAAATGTCACCCAGACACTGTTTTAAATTTCAACAATCTGACAACACACAGCTGAGTGTGGAGGTGGCAAATGGGGAAAGGCAAGGGTTGAATTTGTTACAGAAGTGAAACTGTTCTCACCAATTTATACCAAAGAATCCACACATGGTTAACAAGCTCTAACTATTCAATGTGGTTTTTTTTTTCTTTTAAGAAGATGATACAAAACCAGCTCCCTTTTCCTGCTGATGCCAAGAGTAATTCTGAACTGGAGGATGCTCACAATACTTACAAGCACAGGGCAGGCTCTGCTCCAGGATGGACACCCAGGTTTGATGGTAAAAGGAAGAAAAAGCCCCCTCAGTGCAGCCAGACCTGCTATAAAGCTACTTTCCCCTCTTTTACTTATTCACAATTTGTCAATCAAAATATGAGGGTTTTAGCATCACTGAATATATCCAGACAACAACATTCAGCTGTCCATATTCTCCAAAATGTTTGGCTCTCTCCTTCCCTAAAAGCCTCCTCCCCACTGTGCCTTGCACCTCAGTCACAGTGATCATTTGCAGGCGAAAGCTCTTTTGGGAGAATAACCTCTCCCACTGTCTCCTTCACCCCTCTGGATCCCAGGAGGCTGGTGAAAGGCTTTGCCATGCTAAATCTGAGTTCAGCAGGTGTCAGATGGGCTGAAGGGAGGAGCAGACAAGCCAGGGAAAGAAGCAGCAGGGGTGAAGGCATCTCAAGTCACAGCAGAGAGAGAGAAGTCTGTAACTTTCCTATTCCTTGAGAGGTTTGGGTTTTCTCCTGTTCTGCACATAAAACTGTATCTTGTGATGGGTAGGACAGGATTGTCCAGATTATTACTTTGGGGTTTGGCTCTCAAATACAAAATGCCCCAGAGAAAGCAATGAGACTCCTGGGCTGGAAAACTCATGATGAGACTCTGTTTTTAAGCCCTCCCTATTTTCCCTCTGTAGCAGCAAAGACCTGATGTTCCATGTTTTCCAGACACCTCAAAAGAGTGGCTCATATTTATCCTCTCATCTCTGTAAGACTGGAAGAGCCAAAATCCAGAAAATTTAGCTGGGTTTGCCTAAGCAATTTAATTCCCTTCAGTGGCTTCTCTAGACAGAGAGAGTGCTCTGGGAAAAGGAACCACCTTTTCCTTCTGAAATATGAAATCAGATCTTGGGCAAAAACTCCAGCACCTAAAGAGCACTTAGCCTCACCTCTTGCTCTAGGATGGGAATGTTAGAAATAAGAACCTTGACTAACTTTAGCTGGAAGCTGCCAAAGGGCTGGGGTGCTGGCAGCACACAGCTGCTGCTGGAATAACATCCAACAAGGCAGAAATTCCCCGGGGAAACAAAGTGCTGCACTAAGTGCAAAAAAGGCAAAGAGCTCTAGAAAGAGGAAGAATGAGAATTCTGAAGTGGAAGATTGATGGCTCTTGAACAGAGCTGAGAGATGGCAACATCTCATATTCCTTTGCTCCCAAACATCTGGCTCTGTGGAGATGCAAACTGTGTAAGTGTTCCACAGGAGAGCTGGGGCTTTTGGGGGTGAGGACCTGCCAGGCAGGGCAGGAAGGGAGAGAAGGGAATAAAGCAAAGCCCTGCAGAAAAAGCAGCAGGCTGAGGTTCACCTCCTCTGTGTGTGTGTTTACATTTTAAAATACATTGCTTTGGAAATATCTCACATCTTTCCAAAGGAACGACCGCGGCCTTAAAATCAGGAAGGTCAAGGGGCCAGATGAGGGTGCAAATCATCTCTAAGAACACAAACAGTTCCAGTTAGGATTCCAAAATCATCCCCCTTCAAAAGCTGCACCACAGAGCATTGCCAAAATGGGCTGTGCCACCCTGCCCTCTCCCTACAACGTGTTCCTGGCACGTCCCTCCTGCTGGCACCACGCACGGGTGGCCAGCCTGGCCCACGGAGAACCTGGTTGAGACTCAGCCTGGCTGCAAGGGGGTGAGAAAATGAAAGAGAAAAATGAAAAAAAAAAAAAACAACAAACCAGTGCTGCTTCCTTGCACAGTCATTTTCCTGATTAAACACTCAGCCTGGTTGCATAAATCCTGGGATATGTGCCTGACTGGGGTTAGCTGGATTCTGGGCAGAGCTGAGATGGATCACAGATGCATCAGGAGGATGTGTGTGGGTGTGGGAAGTTGTCCGCAGTGAAGGGACTGCACGTTAGATATATAAATTATAACCCCCATATGTATATATTTATAAAATATAAATATATAGTCAACATAAAATTATCAGAAACATTATTTACAACATATTTATATTAGAAACATATATAGCTATAAAATATATAAATATAAAATATTATATATCTAGTTAGCAGGGTCTAGGAAAATGCCACCCACAGCTGAACAGCCAGTCTGGAGCAGGAATGAGCTCCACTGCCCCCCTGCTCTGCTCACAGGCAGCAGGGGGTATTTCAAATGAGCTAAATATACATGTAGGTCACTCACAGACCCCATCCCTCTCCTCCACCACCTCACCTGCCTTCTACCTGCACTACATCAAAGCCCTGGTGGAAATCTCAATGACCACCAGACCTGTGTGAAAGAATAAGAGTGGCTTTGGGCTGTGGGTGTTAAAATATCAGCCAAACCAACACTGTCCCTTGTTTATCATGAGCTGGGTCACCTTAAGTGGAACATAAAGACCAAACTGTGCAAAAGCACTTGCACTGGTGTATGAATGTCCATTTTAAACTGGGATGTCTTAGAATGGCTTAGACCAGTAGGCAAAACCCTAAACAGCAAATCTTAACAAAATACATACATGTATATATATATATATATATATATATATATATACCCAAATAAATGAATATTTTTCCATTTTAAAAATGTGCAAAAATTGCAAGAGAAGTTCTCACTTCCAAATATCAAAGAAATAAAAATGCACAAGTTCTCAATCCTTCAGCTCCCACAACTAATTGCTTTAGAGCAAGAGAACTTCCTTTTTGTGGCTTTGTTGCAAACCCCTGGAACTAAAGAGCACCAGAATAATGACCTGAGCCAGGGTTAGTGAGGTGAACCACAGCTCAAAGTATTCTCAAGAACACTCTTCTGAACACTAAGTATATGTTTTAGAAAATAAAAAAAAGAGAAAGAAACACAAAGGGGAAGAAAAAAATAATCTCAAATCAGTTTTCTAGTATCCAGATATAATGAGCAATGACTTTGGTTTCTTCTGACAAGTAACCCTAAAAACCAAACCAAAGGAAGACCAATCAAGCTCTGCCTCTTTGAAAATATTACCATGGCACATGAGCCCTCAAAGGAGGAAAATGGAAGTAACTGATGTCAAAAAGCAAACTTTTTTCTTTATACTCAAAGGAAAGTACAGAAATGCTGACATTTAGAGTGGCACATGAAACAACAAGGGGAAAAAATTAGGATGCATCTGATGCAGCATATATGTGGTATAAATTAACATCAAATAAGTCTGATTAAGCAAATTCCATAATGAAGAAGGAACGTGCAAACAGCATCTGGGATGTAATACAGGAAAAGACAAAGCCTCTGGTGGGTGTTCACACGAGTCTTGGCCAAGGAGAGTCTTGGTCAAGGAAAAGAGGTCAGTCTGCTCAAGTGAGTGGCTGTACTTACTCTGTGCTTCACAGTCCACGCAGTGGGAATTGCCTCTGATGTTCCTGATGGACTGCAGGGCCATGGCCTCGTTCTGGCTGGTCAGGCGGGACTGCAGAGGGAAGGGAAGGCGTCAGCAACCAGGCAGGACCCGGCACAGGGAGCAGGGACAACAGCAGCAAACCCACAGGGCACAGCAAGGGCGAAGGAATGTGAGCAAGAAACCTCAAGTCTTTGGTTTGCCTCTCAAGAAATAGTGATCTTTTGGCACCTCCAAGGCTTCTGGGGGCTCCAGCCTGGATTCTAACAAGTGGGGAGACAGCACAGAGGAAAACTGAGTGTGGAAATGAGCCCCCTTCCCAGGAACAGCAGTCACAGTGCAGGTTTGCTCCTGGAGATAAATAAGAACAGTATTTCCTGAGATCAATTTCTTTCATTGATGTGCATGCTCTTGCTAATGAAGACTAAGAGGTGGTTTGCAAAAGCAGCTGAAACCTTTTTATCATGAAAAGGTCAAGATTTCACCCGATGGCTCCCATTTGAATTCTCTCCACGATGACCTGCCTGTGACCTCTACCTGGACCTGAGGAGGCTGTCACAACATACAGTTGTTCAGCAGTTCAGCTCTACCCAGCTGAAGTGTCTGGAGGGCTCTCTGAGAAGCCAACTGTGACCTGCACCAAGGGCTGGACTCTTGGAGACAAAGTGATTCAAGCAGGACAAGGACCAGGTCTTGCAGGTGGAAATACCTCCTCCATGGGACACCTCCTAAACCTGCCCTTTGCTGTTCCAGCCAGGTATTCTGACATGTTTTGAGAACCTCTCTGAGCCACTTACCAGCCACTCTTTATCCTCTTTTGCATCAATATTTCTGTGTAGGTGTTAAGGTGCAAGCTTCCTGTTCTGTGCTCCCCTAACACACATCAGAATGTGTGAATCCACAAAAAGCAAGAAAACATGTACACCGTGATTTTCCTCCACCTCAGTAATGCATATTGGAAATAAACACACTTTTTAAAAGAAAATGGAAAGTAAATTATATTGTGGTGATGGTAATGACTGGTGTTTGATCTACTCTGGTACCTCAGGGCAGGGAAAGCAGGCATTAAATTCAAAATATGAGTCTCCTCTTTGCAATATAAAATCATGAAAGACAACTGTTAGGTGGGTAATATTAAAGGATCTACAAGTCTTTATTTTACAGTTATTGCCCATTTCTCTCCCTCACCCACCACTCAGCACCTTGCACTCTAACTGTGAAGTGTTTGCAGACACATTGACTTAGGATGTTCTCCCGAACATGAGCACTGGTTGAAGATGTCTCAGATTTTAAACATTTATTTTGCTGGGAAAGGAGAACAAATCCCTCCTGCCATCATACAAAAGCATTTCAAGGTGGAAACCTGCTCCTCTTAGGCCATGTTTGCCCCAGAAAGCCCCAGCTCTGCCGTGGGTGTAACGCACGCATTCCTCCAGGAGTACAGGTTTAAAATTCAGAGTTCTTGATTTTGCTTTCATCTGAATGATGAAAGGCAAATCAAGATCCCTCAGTTATTGTCAGTGTTACTCTGTGCACCCTACCTTGTTCTTGCTGCTCTCACACGACTGTAAACTGGCCAAGATCTGACTCTCTATGGCTTGGACCCAGGCGTCCCTTTCCTCATACGTGGTGGCTTCAAAGTGCCAAGTCTGGCCGGTGAGAGACACGATGATAAACTCAAAGTTTTCTTCTTGTTCTGAACAAAAAAATCACAATAGGAAGAAGAGACTGAGTTAAGGATATTGACAATTAGCTTAAACAATCTTGGTTGATGAGAATTTCTGCAATATAACATAACAGCTTTAAGCTGAAAGAGGGCAGGGTTAGGTGGGATATTGGGAAGGAATTGTTCCCTGGGAGGGTGGGGAGGCCCTGGCACAGGTTGCCCAGAGAAGCTGTGGCTGCCCCAGCCCTGGGAGTGTCCAAGGCCAGGTTGGACGGGGCTTGGAGCAACCTGGGCTAGTGGAAGGTGTCCCTGCCCATGGCAGGGGATGGAACAAGATGGGCTTTAAGGTCCCTCCCACCCAAACCATTCTGGGATTCCAGACCACACAAAAGCAGGGCTGAGGTTTGAGCCTGGATCCCTGCACAAGGCACCAGGAAACAATGTGTGGATCTGCTGCTTTTTCCCTTCAAATGTTATGTAGATAAAGCCCTGGTTTGGGAAAATACTCAGTTCCTGGGTGTGTTTGTGAGTTTGGTGTCAAGTCTGTACCTTTCTCAAACATTAAGTGGCCAACAAGCACTATTTAGATTTAAACCTGAGGTGCTAAGAGCTACATAATGTAAAAATCAAAGTGTGCCACAAAATAAAAGAAGAATGGACTATAAAGAGTTGACAATACAGAAAATTTAACAATTTACCCTCTTCTTTCAAGCAGTTTTTACATGCACAGATATATTAAAGAGATGTGTACATTTTCTCCTCCACAGCATAAACACTGGGATAATAATAATAATCACTGGGATATAATACAGGATTAAAATCAGTTCAACCTATTCACCATACACGTTCGATATGGGAGATGAGAAAATGATCTGAGCAGCCAGCAGAGAGGGTCAGAGAAATATCCTTAGGGCTACTGCAGGATAAGGACAAGTATTCAGGCCAGAGGAGCAGCACAAGAAAATACCAGCAGAACTGCAATAAATGGACACACACTCTACCTACACATGGGACACCAACGGCAAATTAAAAAATCAAGGAAGCTGAAAACAGAGCAAGTGGAATTGGGAAGGGCTCGCATGAAGCATGAAAGAAAAGAATAATAAGAGCACAAAACTCTGGTGAACATCAGCCATAACGAGCTTTAGAAAGAGCATTTTGTCTGGTAATGACTTATTATATATTCAGAGACACGAACTACCCTGTTCCCTCTCATCCCCAGGCAGGCACAGACAAGGGACAAATCCAGCACAAGCTCTAAAGGCAGCACTGCTGCCACTGCCAGTCATCTTCCCAACCTGTGGGGTTTGATTGGATAAACTCCATGCTAGCAGAAGGTTACTTTGCACCTTGAAGTGGGAATAAACATGGAGTTGAAGCTTATTTTCAGGTGCAGGAGAGCACCTGAAGCAGCAGTTTTACTAAGAACACAGTGTGTGGAATAAGTGGGAAAAGAAATCATAGAATCCCAGAATATCTTGAGCTGAAAGGGACCCACGAGGTCCAACTCCTGGCCCTGTCCAGGACACCCCAACAATCCCACCCTGTCCCTGAGGGTGTTGTCCTAACCCTCCTGGAGCTCTGGCAGCCTTGGGGCTGTGCCCACTGCCCTGGGGAGCCTGGTCAGTGCCAACCACCCTCTGGGGGAAGAACCTTTCCCTGAGATCCAGCCTAAATCCCCCCTGACACAGCTCCATGTCATTCCCTTGGGCCAAACATTAATGATCCAGCTGTACAGCTACAACTACTTTTCTATTTTAGCAACACTGTGTTACAAACAGGTAGAATCATTACTCAAAATGTTATGAATAAATCGTGGGAAAAGCCTCATTTATCAAACAGAGCTCTCTTGTTCCTGAGGAAGATGTAAGAAGAACTACCTGCACCATAAACGAAACTCTGTTCGGTCCTGTGCTCTGTCTCCTGTAGGATCACACAGTTAAGCTCTTCTAAACCTGATCACCCACCACGCCACTCCCCTGTAAGCCAAAGGTCTGGTACAAGCTGCAGGAGCTGCCTGCTAGACAAAATAGTCGTTTTGCCACCTCAAGGTAAAAATTCCCCACGCTTCCTCCTTTTTATGCAGGCACAAGACTATAGGGATGCAGAGACCCAGAAGAGGACAATGAGAGACTTCTCCAGTGCGCTGGCAAGGCTGACCTCCCAAAGAGCAACAACTTGAATACAGGGTGTATAACTAACACTCAACAGCATACATGGTGTATATTGGAGTGTCTGCACCACTCTATCCTGCTTTTAAGTTTGAAGTGACTTCCCAGTATTAGGATTCCAAACCTTGAAGGAGTTCTGCACAACCAAGCTGCAGCATCACTGAATCCTCTGATCTCCCACTGAATAATGGTGATCAAACACAGGAAGCTGGTTTGTCCAGGTGAGCTACTGGTCCTGGAGTGTGTCCAGGGAAGGGAACGGAGCTGGGGAAGGGGCTGGAGCAGCAGGAGCAGCTCAGGGAGCTGGGGGTCTCAGCCTGGAGAAAAGGAGGCTCAGGGGGGACCTTCTGGCTCTGCAACTCCCTGACAGGAGGGGGGAGCCGGGGGGGGTCAGGCTCTGCTCCCAGGGAACAAGGGACAGGAGGAGAGAGAACGGCCTCGAGCTGTGCCAGGGGAGGGTTAGGTAGGACACGAGGAGGAATTTCTCCCTGGAAAGGGTGGTCAGGCCTTGGCAGGGGCTGCCCAGGGAGGTGGTGGAGTCCGCAGCCCTGGAGGTGTTTGAAAGGCACGTGAGTGTGGCACTTGGGGACGTGGTTCACTGGTGAATCTGGTGGTGCTGTGTTAATGGCTGGACTCCACAGTCCCTAAAAAGCTGTGCCAGTTGAACACACCTTCCCTACATCTTCCCTGCTTAAACACACCAATTTGTTTTTCCTAAGCTCCACTGTGAAACAAAAGCAGCACTGTCTGCTCCATATCACCCCCAGGCAACGCCTACAAAAGACAGGGAGCAAACCTGTACATCCTTAACCACTGCACACGGGAACAGGAGAATCCAGGCAGCAGGATGAAATTGTTCAGTTTTACTCTTCAGTCAAATTATAGGTTGTGCTATTTAAATCCCTGTGAGCCCAATCACAAAATTTTATTAAACAGTTTTCCATGTTTAACAGTTATTCATGGAAAGGTCCACTATAATAGTATTTTAGCACCATCAACCTGTCGAAATCAACCTGCCCAATTACTCCAAACTACATTAATAACACCGGATATTACACTAATTGTGTCCAGTTTCTATGCAGACGAGGTCCCATGGGGCTAATTCTGCATCCTCAGGGGCAAGCAACTCAGCCATCAGCCTGATTTCACCAGGAATCCCTCCTCATTACACAAGTTCAGGCTGTCAAACTTTTTTTTTTTTTTTTAAAAAAAAAAGGTTAATGGGCCAATCAGTCATCAATTATTTCCTGGAAGGGCAGCAGAGGAAGGGTTAAAGTGCGAAGAACCAGCTGCCACTGACTTCCATTTGGAAGTTATTATCAACAGGAGATATCTAAAATGTTGTTGTTGTTGTTTGTTTTGCCTTTTTTTTAGAGTGGGAGGGGTAGCTGGGATGGGAAATGAGCCAAAACCCTGAGACTGTGATGACATGGAACCTAAAGCATAAGGGATTTTTTTTCTGTTAGTGGAAGTAGGAGTGCATTCCATGAATTTTAGGAAAACCCCCAGACCACCAGAGCCACCACAGCACTTCCAAAAAGTTACACAATGCCACTGGTGATGCTGCACATAAGGGTGGTGAGGCCCTGGCACAGGCTGCCCAGAGAAGCTGTGGCTGCCCCTGGATCCCTGGAAGTGTCCAAGGCCAGGTTGGACAGGGCTTGGAGCAATCTGGGCTGGTGGAAGGTGTCCCTGCCCATGGCAGGGGGTGGGACTGGATGAGCTTTGAGGTCCCTTCCAACCCAAACCAGTCTGGGATTCCATGATACTCTTTTCACCATCATCCTTCCATAGTCAAGTTACTGCATTTAACCTGAATTCACATTTATTTTGCTCTGCCAAGAGCCAGACATTGCCACAGCCCACCCACTTCTGGAAAACCAGAGACAATTTCTGAGAAGCAAAGGATTGTGCAAGAGAAAATAAACATTTAGGCACAGCCTCACTGCCTGTGTCTGTGGTGTGTGACAGAGATCAGATTTAGAAAACTACACTGAAAATTACCACAGGATACAATTAGTCTATAACTTCTTCCAGAGAACTCAATTAAGTCGATGAAAATGTAGGGAAAACACAGGTCCAGAAGCGGTGACGCCTCTTGGTACCTGGCAAGAGCTGTTCTAAAGAACATGCAGGAATCACTTTGATATCAATTCCCACTTCCAACCTATTTTATTCTCAATATTAAGAACTGTATAAACCACGGACACCTTGCACCAGTGTTTGAACAAGCACAGTTCAAAGTCACAAAATCATTGAGTATCAGGTCAGAAGGAACCTCAAGGATCACCCAGTCCAACCTTTCAGCACTGAAAGTCAACAGAAGGCAAGGGCTCTTCTCTGCCAGGCACTGTACAGTGAGAAAGTACACCCATTACACCCATCCCAAAAGTCAGCTTTTAAACAAAAAAATATTCCTATTTTTCACAGGATCATAAAACGATAGCACTGTTCAGGTTGGAAAAGACCTCCAAGATCATCAACTCCAACCACTTTCATGGGTATAAATCAAGGACTCGCTAGGTTTAAGGTGTTTCTCATAGGCACCCAGCAATATTTTGCCAGAATCAGAAATAAAAATAAATAAATAAATAAATAAATAAATGTTCTGGCTTCCAAGGCAACCAGACTTTGCCCAAGGTAGTTGTCATCAGGGGGTGCTGGTGCTGATCAACAGTAACTCACCACGCACGTCCGGTAGCCGATGCCACCCCCTCAGCAAACACTTCCCAGAAACAAGAAGTCAAGTGCAGCACCAGAAGATTCTCGGTGCATTTCAAACACCCCTGAAGGCCCCTTCAAGGGCTGTGGTTCCAGCTGGAATGCTACTCACGCCTGCCTCCAGTAACACCCAGACCCAGTTCAGCTCCCTTTTCATCACGCCCTCCTCCCTCTCGCAAAAATCTCTTCTGCTCAAGCACCATCCTCATAACCCTCCACCCTTTCAAAAGGGTGGCAAGCAGGAGCTGCTGAGGTGCCCTGCCACGCACTGTGAGATGTTTACAACACACAGTTTGTGTTATTTACATCCTGTATAACGTTAACTCTCCTCACCTTTTGCCACTTGGTGTAAATTACCCCCCTAACTTGGCAGATGTATGTTTATTAGCAGCCCCAATTAAGGAAATATTTGTGCCATGTCCCACTGGGCATGGCTATGCTAATACGTCTCTCCCCTTTCCAAACCCAGTGTCTAAATCTAATTAGTTCTGAAAAATCAACCCTATCAGGACAATAGAGCTCTGCTTTTGCTCGCCCACAGCTCTTGATAAAGGTTGTGTTCCACTGGAAGAATTTTATACTGTTTTATATTGCTGCCCACGAGTGACAAACTGCTGATGAAAGGCACTGAACCCCCCCTACCATATGGATTTGTTGTTTTATTTGGGTGCCAAGACTTCTAAAAAACTTTAAAAATTCAGTTTATGCAGGATGTAACTTCCTGCACAGGCACAGCACCATGGCAGCAAAGGCATCACTAACTCTGAAACCAAAGGGAGGTTGGGGCTTCATGAATACCCAAACTAAAGGTTGCCCATCAGTGCTTGGCAAATCTGACCCAGCACTGTTTAAAATCACATATGTAACTGAGAAGAGTGGAAAAATGAAGATTTAATATCTTTATGCAGGTTAAACCACAGCATGCAGAGCACAGGCATTAAATTCCATAAAGATGATCCTTTCCACTCTGCTGCAAAATCATAAAATCACAGAATCCCAGACTAGTTTGGGTGGGAAGGGACCTTAAAGCTCACCTCATTCCACCCCCTGCCATGGGCAGGGACACCTTCCCCTAGCCCAGGCTGCTCCAAGCCCTGTCCAACCCGGCCTCAGTCTGTTGATACAGGAAAAATAATTCTGTATTTTAATAGTACTACAATGATAGCAGGTGCCAGTGATTCCAGCAGGTCTTAACACCAGAGTGGGGTTTGTTTCAAGCATAACTCACTGCTACTAGATATTTTTCCCCCCTGGAGAATCAAAGGATTGCTTAAAGCCTGGCTGCCTGCAATAGGGAGTGGGTGGGACTTTTTCACTTGTCAGTGGCTCCCTATAGAAAAAACCCAGATCTGAAAACTGAGAGTTTAGGAAAAATCCTAAAATTCACGAGAGTAAGATTTCTTGCAATGATAAAAACTGACGGAGGACGGAGCTGTGGAATTTTTACCTCCTTTCCACCTGACAGGAGGGTGGAGCCAGGTGGGGCTTGTGTTTTTTCCCAAGGAACAAGTGACAGGACAAGAGGACAAGCCTCAAGCTGTGCCACGGGAGGTTCAGGGCATCAGGAAGAATTTCTTCTGGAAAGGATGGTCAGGCCTTGGGAGGGGCTACCCAGGGAGGTTTGGAGTCCCCACCCTGGAGGTGTCCCAGGAAGGCCTGGACATGTCACTCAGTGCTCTGGGCTGGGGGACGAAGTGGGGATTGGGCACAGGTTGGACTCGATGATCCTGGAGGGCTTTCCCAACCTAAAGGATTCTGTAGTGCCCTCAGAAGGTAGAGTCCTTCAGGGCTCTTACACCCTGTGAAAATCCCCCCCTTGCGCACCCACAGCACTGCTTTTGCTGTCCAACAGCCAAGAGGGAGGAGCCCCCCGGACGGAGGATGCTCCAGGATGCCACCAGGCTGGGCACCCTCACACCCCCTCAGCACAGCTGCAGCACCTGAGCTGCACAGTTCTCTACCCTAACCTGAGACTGGCTACCCAGAAGCACAGGGAATACCTAAAAATAGTGACAAAAATCACTGGAGAGGTTGCTTTCTGCTCCAAGACTTTAGAACCCGGACTGTAGGGATGGAAATATTTTTGGTGTGTAAATAGGTGCAACTGAGCAAACACGAGCTGAGCACCAGAGAGGATTTGTTATCCTGGACTGTCATTTCCCATCCTCGTTCTCTTTTCTGAAGGCACAATTATGGAAGCACGTGGCTTTAATGCCCACAATGCTCATTAACTCGACATGTGCCCGTCTCACCACTGCAGCTCTCACACGGGGGCTGAAGGGACCAGCTCAAAGCTATGGAGAACTCTGAACCTGCAGTTTTTAGGGGGGAGAAAACATCCAAATAAAGATTCATTTGCCTAATTTTAGAATTTCATTCTGTGTCTCAAAACTCTTTGGGCCATGGCCAGCAGGACTACATTCCCATACCACGGTGCCTTTGATCCTTAGTTTGATGAGTAAGATAAAAGATCCCTGAAAATAGACATGCCCTAAAAAAACCTTTGTCCGTGAAACACGAGGGAATTCTATATATTTGTTTCCCTGCTGTGATTTAGTAACAGGTAGATATAAAATCACAAGCTTCTCAAGCACTAAACCTGGAACAACAAATATGCTGATTAGAAGAAAAATTTGGCTGGGAGATAAAGACCAGCAACTACAGGGAAAATTAAAAATTACTAAAGAGGAAAGTGGGGGGAAAAAAACCCAATCAAATCTTATGACTATCTGACAATCATTTTCTCTCATTGTGTATTGAAAAGAAAAGAACAAAAAAGACAGCTCTGAAAGGTAATAATTTTATGTTTAGACTGAGAAACAAAATAAAATTATACTTTAAAAAAGCTGCCTTAACAAGCTGAAATAAAATCCCAGTTTTGTTTCCTGCACACACTTTGTTTGGCAGGGAGAGCAACTAGCTGTAATTGTGCAAAAAAAGGAGGGTGATATAAATCACCAAAGGTTAATGACCAGGATGTGAACAGAGGGACTTGTTTACAGCAATAGCTCGCAATTTAAAATTTACAAGAGATTTAATGCCACCGCTTGGCAATCACTAAAATCAACAGCCCAGAAAACAGTGACATTAAGAAAAATATTACAGTTATAATCATTCCAAAATAAGTCAATTAGTGTTAGGGCAGGCGCTCGCCATTACTTGACCCATTTGGTTTGCACTTAAGTGAAGAGGAAAAAAAAATCCCCCTCCCTTCCAGCGAGATTACTGAGTTGTGACCTATTTTGCATTCCCTGTTTCTTACACCATCCCTCTTCCATGCTGCTGGAGATGGTGGTGCTGGAGTGTTTTTTTCACCCCCTCTCCTTGCCTGGTTTCCAAGTAATTCTGACCTTTGACATTTGTAATAATAAAAAATATATATATATATATAAAAAAAGGCAGTTTATAATTGTGTTGTTCAAACGAAGGTGGAGGTGTGGGGAGGGGGAAATAAATATATAAAATTCCATGTGCTATTATACAAAAGGCATGACGGCTGTCTTGGGTGGGAAAAAAAGCAATGTAAGTCAATTTGTGAACTTTGGCACCAGGTGACCTTTAGAAATACAACAATATCCAGAATTTACAAGCAAGAGCAGCACATGCAAATGACCCGGCACTGTCTCGCCTCTGGATTAGAGCTGCAAAGAGCATTATGGAGAAGGCTTGCACAAAACAAATTAAGATTGTTACTTAAATGTCACGGCACACTATTGTATTTGGCTACAGATCATTACACCTGATACTAACACTTTTAAAAACTGTAATAACTTGGGAAATATTACATTGAGTGCCCACACGGAGAAAGGGAAAATATATATGTATCTCCTGAAAAAAAAAAAAAATAAAAGGAGAAAATGGGTTCCTGAAGTAATTTAAACATCACCACTCCACGACTAGAGGGAAAGGTCAAGATTTAAGTAAGCTGAAAGGAACACAAATGGCAAAGTAAAAGGCACAACCAGAGAGACGGAAAGCCCAGGTGGAATGACTCTGCAAACACAGGTGGGACAGGCATGCTCGGGGCAAAGCTCACTTCCATGCCCACACTGGGGAAGGGACAGAGGCAAGGAGCATGAAGTTTTGGAGAAGAGGGTTAAAAAAAAGGGGGAAGAGAGGAGGTTTCCGTCTGGGACGGGTGGGTTTGTTACCTTCGGTGTTGGTGCTGCTGCTGCTGTATATATTTCGCAGGCTACCAACACGGTTTAGTTTCCAAGCTTTGCGTTTGGCTGCGTCCAGAGAGCAGGAGGGGAAGAGAAAAAAAAGAGAATAAAAATAAAGAAAAAGAAGGGGACCAAAAAAAAAAAAAAAAAAAAAGAAAATCAATGAAAAAGGGGAGAAAAGAAACATCAAAAAGCATGTGAAGTAAAATACAAGCACGAGCCTGTTAACAAGTGAAGAGCTCCACACAGAAAATGCACACAGGACCACTCAGCCTCTCCAATCCACGGCCCAGACAGAAAAACTCTTGAGAGGGATTTTTCTTTCAGTCTCTACAATGTGACATGACAAGATTAAATGGATCTGCTATTGGAATAGACAAAAACAGACCAGGAGAAGTAAAAAAAGGCAGGAAGTATTTGTGCAAAGGATACAAGACTAGACAAAACAGCTACTGTAAAATGCAATTTAATTCATGACAGAACAGCCTGACAAGAGCTCCTTTTCCTCCAAAAGCCTGTAGGGATCACTTGGTGCCTGGAGTTCACCCTTAAACCTCCTTTTTACATCATCGCCTTTAAAAATTGAAGTGATGATGTAATGACCTTGAATCCTCCTAACAACAAATGCTATTTGTAGTGCTGAGCTCAGAGGCATTAAAATCATCACAGAATCACAGAATGGCCTGGGCTGGATGGACCTTAAAGCCCATCCAGTCCCACCCCCTGCCATGGGCAGGGACACCTTCCACTAGCCCAGGTGGCTCCAAGCCCTGTTCAACTTGGCCCCATCCAGGGCTGGGGCAGCCACAGCTTCTCTGGACATCACCTAATTATTCTGAAGAGTGTCAAGCAGACATTGATGCAATCAACGTTTGTTGGTCCTCCCTTCCTTTCCCCCTGGCAAACCACTGCAAAATCAAGGTGTTTATTTGGAAAGGGAAAAAAAATAAAATGGATCCTTTACACAGAACAGTAACATCCCCATTTTATTAGAATTGACTCAAACTTTGAGATTCTCTGAGCTCCTGGCTGCTGTTTCACAATTAGCAGAAAATACTGCTCAAAAACACTCCACTCCTGTGCTCATTAGGGGAGAGCACATTTTCACCTTCTTTAAAATCGACGCGTTTTGCCTCAAGAGTGAAATCCCAGCATGAGAAGGACGTTCAATCAAAAATATGTTTAGGCTGAGATTCATCAGACAGCAACTGCAGGAAACATCCAAGTACACCAGGACACTGCTGGCACTGCCAGCAACTGAAAAAACAGGGAAGTGGTGGGATTAGCATCCCTGGAAGTGTGACTGTGGCCCCTGGGGACCTGGTTTAGTGGTGAACACGGTGGTGTTGTGTTAATGGTTGGACTCAACGATCTCAGAGGTCTCCTCAGGGACCTTAGACCCTCCCCTCTCCCACCACGGATGCTCCTCACCCTTTGGGATGACAGGGACATCACACAACATACCGAGTACTGGGATACAATAATTAAAAAATTTTCTTTCTGTATTTATGAGGGAACTTTTTGAATGCCCCACAAAAGTCAGACCAAACGGCTGCTTCTGGGGAAAAGGAACAGTGACATGAAGTCATTCCAATCTTTAACAAAAAGCCTGGTTTTCAGCTGAAGAACTAAGGCTGTTAAGCTATATGAGGTTTTAATAAAGCCATCTGCAGGCTTTTATGTCATATACAGAAAAGGAGGACTGGATTCGCAGTGACATCATCAAATCTGAAAGTGTTTTCACTGGGCGCATCCTTCAAGCTGAAAAAAACCTTTCATTTTAACAAGTCTCGGCACCTACAGAGGCACAATTGCCCAGCAGAGAACTTGTTTTTCCTCTAAAACATTTACATATAAATAGGCAAAATCGAGGTTTGGCACCCCTCTGAAGGGAAGATGGTCTGCAGTGCACAGAGACCCTTTCCCAGTCCCTTTTCCATTTTTCACACTTTAATGGCATGTTTGAGTCTGGCTGTGTGAGCAGGAGTGAACTCTCAGCCTGGTTTTCTATTAACCTATTGATGAAATAATCCATTTTAATGTGGTAGGTGTCAGGTCTTTCCCTTCTCTTTAAACAAATGGACTTTTCCCACAGTGATGCTGAGGTCCTGATACATCCCAGTGTGTCCTTTCCCACTGATTAGGCTCCAGCCTGTTTGCTCCAGGTGCTCTCCTGGCTTTGAGGATTCAATAGGATTATCAGCAGCAGGGTTTGGGCACTGCCAAGCGCAGCCTCTGGAGGTGACTGACGTGCCAGGACCCAGTGGAGCCTCCTACCCTGCCTGGCTTTGGAATGACAGTGTTGTTACCGACCAACAAGGCTGGAACAGGCACCACAGGTCATTATTTGCCTGGTTTGGCTTTCACTTATATCACAGGATATTCAGCCTCTTTGGTCTGGGTTCACTTGCTGGGTCCAAAGTCAATTCAACAAAAGCTCTTGTTGCCAACTCTATATATCTATATATCTATATCCACATTATATCTATATTATATCTACATCTATTATCTATATCATATACACACTTAAACAATCAAATCAGCCCCAACTGGTTACCAAGAAAAAGCTGTAAGAAACACTCCCTTATGTAACAGCAAAACTCACTAATTAGAAAGATCCTTAAGGCAGATTGATTTGAAGTATCTCCTGGAAGTGTGTTTTCTTCCAAAAAAGCCACTAAGAAGTGTCTCTAACTAGAGATTCCAGAAAAAACCCAGAAACACACCTCTCTCAAACATCAAATACCTGGAATGAATTTAACTACATATACCTATATCACCAAGTGCCACATCCACTCAGTTTTTGAGCACTGCCAGGGATGGTGACCCCTCCACTGCCCTGGGCACCCCTTTCCAATGCCTGACCACCCTTTCAGGGAGGAATTTTTCCTGATGTCCAACCTGAAATGGACTCATACAAATTTGGAAGGGTCAGAAGTGTTTTCTGCTGTGGTTTTCCTACAAAGAACCTTAAACTGCTTAAATCAAACACATCAGGACACTCGTGAGGTGAAGAACTGCTACAGACTGGTTGCTGCAAATGGGGAAAGGCTGCAGAGCACACAGAGCTTGGAGATCATGGAAGCCTTTGCCATGACTTGGCAGGCACTGACTGGGCTCACTGTGCTTTTCCAGAGGCAATTCCACTCCTTTATTTCAGCTTTCTATGTCCTGAGCAGCAATTTTTCCATTTGTGAGGCAGGGACTGTAATGCACATGCTTTGAAGTGGGAGCTGTACAGGTTACTTGATGGCTCTGCAGGTCTTTGAACATCCAAAACCAACCAAAAGAGAGCCCTAAACACTGAATGCAAGCAGAAGATACTTAAATCCAGTGGGAGATGATACATGTTGGGTCTCTCCATGACAATGGAGTGCATGACAATGCAGCTCTGGGAGGAAATCCAGCTGGATCTGGAGACAGAGAGGCCTCCCTTTGCTGATGTTTTTGAGAACTCCACTGTGAGCTGAACTATACCCACTTACACACACACACTCTGGATGTAAAACAGCCTCTCATATCTTAGAGTGAAAATAGGCATGTTGGTATCACAGAAGAAAACCAGGCTTCAGTAGAACCTTTTGCCAAGATATGGAGTAACTGGGAATCAGTTAAACTTGATCACTGCCAATTACCCCCTCTCTTTGTACTTGTGCAGACAGTAACTTCCCAGCTGTGACCATCCCCCTGCAGACAGAATCTCTGTGGTTGCTTTCTTTAACAGGCCTGCTATTTATTCTCTGTTAATGAGTCTACTTGTCCTGTTTTGATTAGGTTTTGTAGTAAATATGTTTACTGACACCATGATCAGGTACCATTCTTTCTTAAAGCAGCAGGTGTTTGTAGAAGGAATGTACCCAGGTGTGATCTGAGGATCCATCTGTTTGGTACCAGGGAAGTTCTCTGAGGATGCTCAAGGTACTGTACTCAACAAAACCTCATATTAACCCCTTTAAACCCGCACTAATTCAGTTCTCTATACATTTTGATAAGCAGAAATATGCTTTTACTCTTCGGAGAGTCTTAATACCTACAGTCTCACCCTTGCTGATGAGCAGAACAGGAATTTGCTCAACACCCACACTCTTTGGTAAGAGGATGAAAATGATTCCATTAAGATGCAACTCAGGAGATTCTCAGCCCATGGAAACTTGTCTCTGAGACTGTGAAAGGGCCTGACATTGTTTTACCCTATGTGAAAGCAATGACAAAAATTCCTCCGAAAGGGTTAAAAAAAAGGCAGCCCAAATCCCAGGCGTATCTAATATACGACATTTAGAAAGTAAAATAAACTGGAAACATTGTGTTTCTAGACCTGTCCAACACCTAAATTTTAAAATAAAATAAAAAAAAACCAAAACCACAAAGTGCACAGAACTTAAAAATCACAGAATCATAAAATCACAAAATCACAGGATTCTCAGATGGTTTGGGTTGAAAGGGGCCGTAGAGCCCTTCTCATTCCAGTCCCCTGACACAGGCAGGGATGATAAATGTGTCCATCAATTTTTTATAATTTCTATCAAATATGTACAGTTTATCTATTAACCCAGATTTCCAAAGGAAACCTGAACATGACTTTTAAGTTTCCAAACACACCTGTTTGGTGCACGGATGTTACCAAGACATACATCCCAGGGGGCTAAAAAAATGGATCCAAGAGACAAAAAGTATTTCATATGGTAACAGTCCTAAATATGCTCTTTTTGGACTCCAGAATACTAAAAAAACAAGCTGTGTAAAGTAAATTAGTAAAGTAAATTACTAAAAGTGCTGAGTTACAGATATTTCCCCAAACACAAGTAAAATTCTCTGTCTGGTACAAAAAACCCCCACCCTTTCCTCCAGAGCTGAAATCCTTCCCAGCGCTCTATTTTAAACCCAGAAAACACTCTATAAGTAATACTTCAAATCCTATTAATAGTTAATTACGTTTGGCTTCTATTCAGCTTTGAACATTTCAAATGAAGGGAAAAAAAAATGAAAACACATTCATACTTCTGCTCGTGACAGGGGAAAAAAGTTACTCTAATTAAACATTCCTAAAAAATGTTTTTAATTTTTTTTTTTTCCCTCCTTGCAATATTTCTCCATCAAAACTTCTGCAATAGGTAAAGGACCCACTAAACGACTTCACTGCCTTTCCAATACACTATAAACACGCAAGATTCGAATTGACAAAACTAAATGGTAATTGGAAACATTTCTCTCAGTTTTTCATTATCGTGAAGCAGAAAATTATGGCCCCTTTTCTCCACACACACAAAAATATCCCTTCTCAACCACCTAGAAAAATTGTCTTTTAATAAAAGCTTTAGATTATACTATCATATTTCAAAGGCAACGAGCAGTTGAAGCAGCTAATCAAAGGTGTAATTATTTAATGAGCCTCCCCCTGCCACGGCTGTGAGGGCCTGGCTGTGATCACTGGACCACCAGCTCCAGCTCCAGCCCTGCAAAACAACCCGTTCCCAGGGTTAGCTCCTCCAATTTGGGTTGACTCCACGAGGCCAGCTGAGCTGTTATGGAATTAGGAGAATCACTTTGTCACTCTGCCACTGCTTTTTTTTTTCGGACGCATCTGGACTAAAAATAAAAAAAAAAAACAACTGTAAAGAGCTTTTCCTGCAGAGGAAACGAAAACATTGCCCTGACAAAACATGGTTTGTCAAGATCATCTCTGATTTTTTCACTTCTAATGCTGCATGACAGTTTTCTGTACAGCCCAGCTGCCCCACTCCAGTAATTCACATGTAAAAACCACCCCAAATGTGCTGATTGAAAATTACGTATTTGGCTTAATTGCACTTTAATATTTATATTCAAATAGATCCATATTAATCTACTTCAGAGGAGTGAAGCCAGCTACAGCACAAGCAGGCCCTGAAACTCCATTCTATTACTTATATCATATCTTTTACACCTGGAAATATGACAAGAATAACCTATAATCATCATGCATTAATTACCAGAGCTATCCACGAGCTAAGCAAGTGTCCAGCACACCTTGGCTTACTCTTGGCTTACAACAAAGCAGTTTATTATATCTAAGCCTCAAATGCTAAATATGAACTACTCCTATTATACTTCTTTTGTGGTAGTAAATTCCCTTTTCTTTGGGCTACACTATTAGATTTCACAGAATCATAGAATCGTCACGGCTGGAAAAGACCACCAAGATCATCAGCTCCAACCTTCAACCAAATACCACTAAAACCATATTGCAAAATGCCACATTCACTCCTCTTTTGAACACTTCCAGGAATGGTGACTTCATCACTTCACTGGGCATCCCCTTCCATTTGATCCAAGATATCGGCCCTTCTGGAATTTCAAAGGTATTTGAATTTCTACCCAATTATCCAGATTTCAAGATCAGTGTCATGCCTGTAATTGGTATCATCAGAGCTCAGGTGACACCACCACCTGGGATGCCACTGGAAACCAGAGCCAGTGAGGAAGCACTTCCCAGCTCTGCACCTTGCAGCTAAATACGACCCCAGGATGCAAGGGGAGACTGACAGAGGCTTCTTCAGACCACTACACCTGGCCAGAATGGCACCTGTGACAACAAACCCTGGTTGATGTGACACCAAAAGCACTCGGGTTTTGAGATCCTTATTGGGAAAGCTCCCACTGTCGTGGAATGGCTTGGGTGGGAAGGGACCTTTTAAAGGTTGTCTTGTCCAATCTCTTGTAATGAATAATTATACAAAATGCAAAATGCACCATCACTAAATCCAACTCGGTGTATTTGGATGGACAGCAGGAAAAAGCATCCCTGAAGAGGAAACAAGAGTGTGGGTGAAGAATCCAGGGACACCGAGGAAAGGAAGATTAGTGGAGCAGGAGTGGGACACCGAGGGGTTGTGTGGGGTTATTTGCCATCAGCCCAGACACAGTGTTGCCTGTGGGAACAGAGACACTTCCCTGTTCACCCCAGGAAGCACTGCCTTCATGGCACGATGGACTGATCCATGTCTCAGACCATCGGTTCCACCCGTGGACAAGGAGCCGACACTCGCCCGGCACAGGCTGACGAACGAGGGGCACTGGGATCCCTTCAGCAAGGATGCACTGCCTGCCCCCTTCTCCCTTGGAACACAAAGCTGCCATGTTTGGCTGCTGGTGCCAGCAATTACTGTCAAGAAACCAGCTACAGAACAACAGAAAGAGCTTCTGCTGCTCCTCACTGCTTACTTTTAAAAGATAAACTCAGTGCAGGCATCTTGAAATTTCCCACAGTTTTTGGCCACAAAATTTCTGTTCCAACGTATATTAGGTGTCAGAATGGAAACACTGCAAACTAGAAATAAAATATACTACCATAACTAGTATAACTGGGCGGAATTAATGCCAAAAAGAGCATGTTTGGGGGTTTTTTAGGTGGTAAAAAATCTGTAACTTGTTTGAAGATAAAAAATATTTACATATGAAGCGGGATGTGAAGGTGCTCTCTGCACATCAATGAGCTCCACAGCACCTTCTTGCCAAGGTATCTTAAAAGAAACAAGGGAAAGCTGAGCCAGGACATGGGCAGGACCAATATTTATGAAATTCTTACAGTTCTCATTTACTTGAGATTTTTTGTAGATACAGATGATGAAGTGTTTGATTTTTTCAAAGACCTGGGTATACTGCTTATCTTGCATTTATTTTGTTCAGCATTTATTATAATTATTTTAAAATAAATAAAGGAGACTGCACTACCCTCTGATAACAAAGGAGGCTTGTAAGTCACCTGTATTCTTTTAAGGTAGCAGAAAGGTACATTAGGCATCATTGCCACTTTGGCATTCCAGCTTTTATTTAGTTAAAAGGAATTGGAACATGGAACAGAAATGGGAATTTCCATTCCTACCCTCTCTCATCTTTCTCACTATTTTCTCACCTATTAAATCCATAACATCCACCCTACTGTAAAAGGTAAGCTCACACTAGGAAAACAAAACCTTATACAAAAAGATGTCACAAGCTGTTTCCCCTCCTGAAAAAGCAGGTGCTGTCCCTGTCAGCTCCTCAGGACCACCAGACACACCAGACCATAAAGCACAGACAAGGTAACCTTGGTAGAGGATCCAAACCTTGCTCAACAACACAAGTCTCCTGAGGTCAGGCAAAAGAACACCTTGTGCTACAGCATTCTGGGAAAGACTATCCATAAGGCATCTCATGGATCAAATGGGCTCAGCTGCTGCCCAGAGAGGTTGGGACTCCCCATCCCTGGAAGTGTCCAAGCCAGGCTGGACAGGGCTTGGAGTAACCTGGGCTAGTGGAAGGTGGCCCTGCCCATGGCAGGGGATGGAATGAGATGGTCCCTTTAAGGTCCCTCTCCACACAAACCATTCCATGATCCCATCATATCATCCTTTGCAGAGACCCAGCCCTGATCCAGGCTCATTAGCAGTTTGCCCTCCAGCAAGGGCACAGATGAGGAACATGCACACACAGCCCCCTTTTGTTTGTTCTGGGGGAATCACATCAGACACAGCACCGCTTCCCACTGCAGCTTTAGATACAGAACATGAATTCTTCCTTAATTTTCATCACGTGTAAAAACAAACAGGAGCCAATCTTCCAGAATTAGGTGCTTAATAGTTCAGCATGTTACTCAGTCCCACGTTAACATAGGGATTCCTTGCTGGAGAAACTAATGGAGAGATTTATTGTGTCAAGGTCTTTTCCTACAAACTACTGAGCCACCTTTAATGATTATTTCTCTATAAACCTGAAAGCTTGTGCTTAAACAGGATGGTCACCCTGGAATCATTTAGGTTGGAAAAAAAGCCCTGAAGACCCTTTTTACCTGAGGTTCTACATCATCCTGCACTGACAGAGAAGGCAACTTCCAGGTCCTTCCCTTGACTACATTAGAAAATGCAGACCTGCAGATGTTGGGACCTACAGTGTAAGGAGGACAAACTCAGCAACCTGGTCTAGTGGGAGGTGTCCATGCCCATGGCAGGGAGTTGGAACTGGATGGTCTTTGAGGTCCCTTCCAACCCAAAAATCTATGAATTTCCATTTTAGGACTCCTCAAAGCCTGAAAAATTAAAATCAAATAGCTTGATCAAAGCAGGCAATGGGATAAAGCAGCATGGAATTTTCACACGTAGTTTACAAAGAAGCCACCATAACCTTCCCACACTCTCTGCTCAACCAATGGTTGTGCTATTCCCCAACATCTGCCCAGATGCTGCTTTGTACAAATGCCCCAAGCTCAGGATTAACTCGTGACTCTGCGGCTGCTCTTACGTGAAGGTTATCATTCCTGTAATTCGACTTTTTTTTCAAAAGCTACAGTTGCAGAAAATCCCTGGGGAGATGCTGGAATGAGGTCGGAAAAAGGAGGTTGCAATTTGACATTTGCATGTTTGAAACACGGTGTGTTCTGGCAGGGACACACAAACACCACGTGGCCGCCTGAGTGAGCAAGGAATTAAGAAGCCGCGCTGCCTTCCACTTTCCAGCAAAACCCCCAGGAACAACTGCACTGGGCCTGGGAAAGTAAATATTAAATCCTGAATTTACATCAGAACCTGGTGTCACAGGCTCCCTCACAAGCCACAGCTCTGAGGTGTTAACTACTAACTGGCTCAACCACAATGGCCGTTACTAATCGCTTACTGAATAATGGAAGTGACGCAACTGATAAAAGGTTTCAATCCTGGAAAAAAGTGATTTATAGTATTTCACTCTACTGGCACTGTTATTTGTATGACAAATGGTCGGACAGACACCAGTTAATCTCTGCACACCTCCGAGTCTGATGTGGCAGCCTCTGCCGGAGCATCCCAATAATCAGGAAGTGCTCATGCCGTGGCCACGCCGGTGCCAGGGGCCGAAGGCTGGGATTCTGTCAAGGCTGAGCCCCAAATCAATTTACCCAATGGGTTTTATTTTTTTTATTTTTTTTTTTGGTAGGGGGGAGGAAGAAAAAGGAAAGAGGAGTATCATCATAAAGCAGGGAAGCTGCAGCCTTGCAGCAGGAGGGACTGGCCCTGCTCCTCCAGTGCAGAAATGAAATCATCAATACAAGCATGGCATTAATGATTCCACAAAGCTCCACGTTGTTTATGGATCTGCCCTGATGGCAAAAGCCAAACTGCAGAGTCACACAGAGCTGTCACAACTGGTATGGTGCAGCAGAATATCCCCCCCCCCCCATGTACTGCAAATCCCATCTTTCCCTTGGACAGGAGACAGGGATGGGGCAGCTTTAAAGGGAGCAGGAGACAGGATTTCCCTCCCTTGGGAAATGAACAGGGCTTTATATTTACAAGCAGCCCATCAAGAACAGCTTCATCTCATTGGTGCTCTTGGTATTATCCCACTCTCTGCAGAAGTCAAACGTATTTTATCAAGCCAGCCTTTCAAAAGCAGCAAATCCCAGCACTGAGCTTCCTTGAGTTTGCTTTATTCCCATGTGTTATTTTTCTTAAAAAACAAAAATCCACTTCTACAAAACCAATGCCCACTTCTCTTTAATGAAGGGGGTGGTTGGAACTACATAGTCTTTAAGGTCTCTTTCCAACCCAAGCCACTCTGTGATTCTATGACTCTAAGAAAAAGAAAACAACCACGCAGGGGGAGAATAAAAGCCAATTTTGCCAACTGAACAAAGTAATGGAGTAGAGATTTGTGTATTCACGTGATGCAGTCGGACTGGTATGTTCATAGCTGTAACTCACACTTTGTAAACAACTAACTAAACCCCACCAGCCTCCTCAGATTTACAGGCAGGTTCACAAGCAGTACTGGTTGTAGTTCCTCATCTCATTCTGCTGTTAAAAAAGTGAAATTTAAAATAAACAGTATATTACAATCCAGCTCACCCACAATAAAAACCAGCTTTTAGAGGGATGCCAAAGGGTCACACATGATATTTAAAGGTTACACAGCACTTGAAGGGTCCATTTGGATTATAGCCCACACAGGCAAGTTCTCATTGCCTTCTCCACTATTTGCATATATTATAGGCCTCAATGCAGAGCAGCCCTTGGCAAGTTGCAAGATTTTTTAGGCTGTAGGAGGACAAGGGTGAGGTATTTTGATCCCCTGCATTTAACTCTTGAAGGAAGAAAACTGTAATAAACAGATGCTGAGGTTCACACAAACAGACACCAGCTGGTAAAAGTGCAGCAGCTTTTGGATGGAGATAACAGATTCCACAGTCATCAAGGCCAGGAAAAAAAATGCTGCAGCAATTGACGAAGTCAAAATGTGAAGACCAGATCATGCACTTCAGCGACACTCAGAGAGCTAAGGATGGCATTTTTCTGTCACACTGACATGGAAGGGACATAACAATCACAGAATCCCAGAATGGTTTGGGTTGGGAGGAACATTAAAGCTCACCCTGTTCCAACCCCCTGCCATGGGCAGGGAGACCATTCACTAGCCCAGGCTGCTCCAAGCCCCATCCAACCTGGCCTTGGACACTTCCAGGGATGGGGCAGCCACAGCTTCTCTGGGTAACCTGTGCCAGGGCCTCCCCACCCTCCCAGGGAAGGATTCCTTCCCAATATCTCAGCTAAACCTGGATAGGGAATACAAAGCCCCAGCAGATCAATCTCTGGGTTGGCCACAGGAAGACAGAAGCTTGGTTTGCATGTGCACATGGGAGAACATTCACAGGAGAGGAGGAGAAGGGAGCTGACAAACCAGGAGCAGCAATCAGAATTTTCTCCAGAAGGCTTAGAAGATCCCTGGAGAGGTAAAAGTCTTCCGTGCTGCATTCCCACTAGCAGGAGAAATGTGGATGGAGTAGGAAGATGACTACCATAGGAATCAAGGAAAAAAAATCACCCAGAACATCAAAGAGCATGTAGCTGAAAACAAACCCCAAAAGTTAACTCCTCCCTGGGGCTGGATGATGGGCACCCATTAACTGCTTCCTGTGATCTGAGGACTAACTCAGTGTACTTGCTCTTGCAAGATAACTGTGATAATGTGGCATTAAAAATTCCTCAGCTTTTTATCACTTGACAATCTCCTGTAAGAGATTTGGACAGCTTTGTTACTCTGCCAGTGGAAATTACTTTCTAACCATATCACACATCAGCCTTCCCATTATTTCACACCAGACCAATGTGAGGTTAAATAATACACAGATTCTTCAGGATCCCTTCCCTCTTTTCAGCTACAAGCATAATATCCATTTTTTTCCAGTTCTCTGCAACATTCCCACTGCTACAAGAACCCGTCAAAATTACATGACAGTTGATTAGAAAGCTCTTAAGTCAACTTTGTAGGACTCCTGCCCACAGCTAATCTGGTTGTGCAGATATAAGTAATAAATAAATAAAACACCCACTGCAGAGGAAGTTTAGCTGTCATGTAACTGTTTAGAAGTACAAAATTAAGGTGAGCCGAGTTCTTATCTCTTTTTCTCAGTGACAGGAAATTTCTTGTTCTTCCTTTCTGAAATCAGGATTCACTGTTATAGTCTTTCATCAGGCATTGGAGTCATACCATGGCTAGAATCTATTTGTTGCTAATGAATTTAAGGAATTGCTCTTTCCTCAACCTTACACACCTCACATTCTACAGATCACCAATTCTTTTTAAATATAATTTGTTAAGATCTTTTTTGATATCTTTTTAATATCTTTAATTTCCTTTACCAACTAAGACATTTTCCATCCACTGATTTATATTCATCACCTTTGCTATCCTTCCCACTGACACTTCCCTGCCTTGTCTCCTGCACTTCCCCCCTCAACCACAGCGCTTTTCAGAACACAGGCATCCTCTGGAGTGCAGAACTGTAAGGCCTGTGCACTTCACCTTCCTAAACATTTCCACACTCTTCACCTAATTACGTCCAACCCACAAAACTTCTGTTACACAACAACTGTCCTGTTGCTCAGGATTACAGAAAATGTGTTAAAAGCTTTGAGCTTGTGTACATGTATATGTATTAATGAAGAGAACTTTGATGTGTTTGCTCAAGGCAGAGGAGTTCAGCTCCTCTTGTACCACCTCAGCTTCGAGCACACGACTTATTGCCCAGTTACTACTCTGCATCTTCCAGGCATTGTGAGGGATTTGCATGACCCCGCTGTATTTTTCTAACCCAGCAATCAGCTCTCCAAAAGGAAGCACAGGCTCTCTCCCCCCTCCATGTGGTGTTAGTGTGCAGGTAGTTGCAGTAATTGATGGCACAAAAAACTCACGACACAGTGGTACAAAACTACTGCCAAAACACTGTGCCATCAAACATAGTGAAGGCTGATACAGATTATTTGTTTTAGGGGGCATATCTGCACGTGCACACGATTGAAAGACTGCCTGTTGGGTGGGGAAGAACAAATGGGTTTGGTAAAGAAACTAAGTATGAAAAGCCAAAAGCAAGGTGCAATCACAGGTAATATCAAGCTCATGACAAAGTCAGAGCTATCAACCAGACATTGACCTGTTGGGTTTCCTCCAGACCAACAAAATATTGTCTTCAGGGAAGCCTTAATGTCACTAAGAGGATACATACCCCTGAAAAATGCTGTAACCAACCAAGTCAGTTTTTCCTGTTTGAAATGGGCATACACTGCACGTACCAAACCCCCCTGAGTAACTGATGGGTACTCTCAGGTTACTGTAACTGGTAGAGGACCTCACTCCACTGATCCATGTAGCTCAGGGAAGCAGTTTCACCCCCAAAATGGAGGGGAAATAATGAAACCTGTCCCCAGAGCCATACAGCTGAGATATAAACAGGGATTTAAAGGAGAGTTTTTCTAGTTAATCTCTCAGCATTTCCCCAGTTCTCATTTCAATCTAGCCCATCCCTCCCACCCCCTTGCAAAAGCAGTTGGACTTCTGACTTACATGACCATTACGGAGGCTGTAGGGTGTTTTGGCAGTACCTTTTACTTGCAGGTAAAAATCTCCATCTCCTCTTTCCACAAAGCTTATTGGGGGGAAAAAAGGGGATAAAAAAAATTTCATTTCGGATTTGTCAGTCAAAATCTCAGGCTCCAGCAAACTGAATGAAATGACAGAATCCTTTTGTACTTTGCAGGGTCTCCATGATCTACTCTGCTTCACAACTGGAATGAACAAGAACCCTCTTAATGTTTCTTGTATATCCAGTGCCCTCCTCCAAGTAGGACCAAAGCCCAGAATGATTTGACAAGGAAAGACTTAAAGAAATTCAACGTGGTGGCTCCTGCATTGCTCAGAAATTCCTCTTGGATTTTATTCTGGCTCTGGGGGACGGTTTTTGTCAATCTTTCCTTCTTTTTTTCCAAAGTGTGGCAGTTTCAGCTTTGTGCCTAACAACCTCGACAGTGTCCCTTCACATTTTCTAGACGAGCCATTGAGTAGTATTAGGACAAATTATGGGACCTGATGACATGTAACAGGAACATCTCCTCCAGTCAGAGGCTGTGGAGGAAATAAAAAGCCTGAAAGAACTATTTCTGGCCAGAAGAAGGAAACTTTATCCTCTTCACTGGTATAAGGAATTGCAGATGGTGAAATACTTCAGTGAACCACAAAGCAGAGTTTCCTTGTATGATGACTGTACTGACTCCACACAACGTGCAGAAGACACAGTAGAAGACACACAGACTCTCCTTTGGCTTGTGGAGCTACAACAGACAACGTGAAAACCTTTGAAAATCATCCTATTTAGAAGCAAAATTGCCTTTCCCAGGTATTTTCTGTCCTTCTTTGCCACCAGTCTTCTCTATGGAAATAACCTGCACGAAATCAGTGTTTCCACTGGAGCCAACCTGCCTCTGCCCTTACCAGCTGCGGTGCCATCGAGCTGGGGAAAGAGCTGTTGGGATATTTTGCATGTGGAGAAGCAGCAAGGTTCATTACAAATAGATTATTTATGATTAAAGAGTTCATTATGAATAGATTGATTATTCCCAAGTATTTTCCAAGTGTTGTCAGCTGTTCCCCTGGGAACAGCTTTTCAATAACATCCACAACTTAAAGAAAAAACTGATGAACTATATTGGTATTTTTATGAATAAAGGCAGCAGGTATTCATCAATACATTTAAAAGAAAAGCAAAACTCTACTTCCAACCTCCTCCATGGTTATTTTTTCATGTCATAACAGTTCTGAGCATACCCTGTACTCTTTAGTTAGTAATAAACCAGAGTACTGCACTTATAATCTTTGCTATATGTAATTTTGTAGAAGCAGATCCTGATGTTCTATGACTCTGGGATTCTATGTATACCTGCTCTATTAGTCAACTGTTAAAAAATAAAATAAAATAAAATAAAGTAAAATAAAACAGTGCCTAAGATCACACCATAAGTTGAAGCCCAGGTCTCCTTTTCCACAGTGGAAAACCTCCCCACCATTCCAGTACATCCCATTCCTCCATGGGACACTAACAGTCTGTCACCAAAGCTCACCTCCTCACTTCACATCTGGGATCCAAAGGTTAAATATAAGAAATGGTGACCTAATTAGTAATGAGCTTTGCCTCAACAAACTGGTATCTAATTGTATACAGAGACACTGAGAGATAAGGATTACAGATGACAAATCACTAAAAATTAATCAATTTTCACATTCTCCTTATAATCACTCTGGATCTTCACACCAGAGTCTTTATGGAACCTGGTGAGTATTAACTTACATTTTACCTTCTTATTAAAAACATTAGGCACATATTAATCTATGATTTATTACAATTAGGTTTGTTCTAATTTAATTAAACACCAAGGCCTCTTAAGTATTCTATGAAACTCAGGTATGTTGCCTGGCAAGTGGGGATTTTCTGAAAATAATTCTTCAGGAATCCTTGGTGATCTTTTAAAGCTCTATGAATGGGGACTATCTGTCACTGATGAGTGCTTAGTCTGAGGATGAAAATGTACATTTGTTATTTCATGCAGTCACAGAAGGGTTTGGGTTGGAAAGGACTTTAAAGACCATTCTCATGCTACAGGGCACAGACTACACCCCTTGTGAGGCTGCATCAGGTCACACACGATGCTGCCATGTCCACATGCAGAGTATTTCCCCTTCACACCCTGGAGCCAGTAACTTGCAGCTGAAGTCAGAATAGGAATGTCAGCGTGTAAAACCTCCCAGCTCATCTTACTGGTTGTGGCTGATCCTTCCAGCTGGGTAAACCTGTGTTAGAAAGACCCCCCATTTTTCTGTGCCACAACACATGAAGTATGGCAAGGATGCACTGTGAGCCCAAGGGAATGAGTCACTGGAAATGGAAAATACCTTGGAAAACTTCATATTCAAAATACTTTCCTAGTAATAACTGGACTGTCAGCGTTTCCCTGAAACAAACATCATCCAAAGCCAGATGAGCTTTAAGGTCCCTTCCAATCCTAACCATTCCATGACTCTAAAAGAAACATAATTTAATTAATACTAGTGGGTGAGAGACACCTCCAGAGACTGCAGAAATCTTTCTAAATCATCACTGAAGAGCAAAAATCCACATACTAGTCCACTGGGTAAGTACTGTCAGATTTCCTCCACTACATCCACCTTTCCAAGCTCAGACTGCTACACCATTCCTGTGAAAAACACCACGTCTCACCATAAAATCTGAGTTTGTTACTTTAAAAAAAGGCAAGAAGTTCGTTCTATCTGACCATTCCCAGCCCACTGACGGGCAGCACCCAACCAAAAAGTGATGATGTGTATGACAATGCTGATATTAAGCCCAATGCAATAGGATTGCTTCCAATTTTCAGGTTAAGTAAATGCTGAACTGTACTTTTCTGTATAAATATGATGGTTAAAGCATTCAAGTTGTCTGGAAACTGGCTGAATCCCTTTGGTGTTTTGTTTACCGCTACCAAGTATCACCTTGGCTGAAAAGCCCCAGCTTTTATTGTTATCACAAACCTGTCACCATCACTAACAGTTTTCAAATGAGGATTTAAATACTAAACCGTCCTTTTTTCCCCTATTTTTCCCTTGAAATTCTAGCCTGCAAGACAACTGCACACTGAGCACCCACTGAAGACCCAAAAGGAGGAGCCTGGGAAAGGAGAAATAAGAGGGAGCTGAAACTGTCTTGGAGGGAGCTGCCAATTCCTTGTCAAATGAAGCAGAGGCAGAAACTCTTTGTAATCCATCACCACAAACTGCAGTTCGTCCTGCCCAGATTAAAAAGACGGATTCAAAGCACTGGGGAAGGAAGTCAAAGTCAAGTCAATGCCGTGTTGGCCTGAAAACCCCAGCGAGGCCGACATGGGGGCCACACCACCCCTCCTGGGAGGAACCCCTGCGGCCTCCCAGGGGAGAATCACATTCTAACAAACAGGATTTTTTTTTTAAAAGCACATAGATGTTTCCCACGCTGCAGCATCCCATTCAAGTGGGAGATTTGCTGTGATTCATTGAGTCTCCAGGAGCTGGTGATGTCACTGCAGAAGTCATGCTGCTAAAAAGATACTTGTAAGGTATCATCTGCTACTGAGGAATCTGTTCCATCACTGTCTCCTTCCAGCTCCTAGATAAAGAATCCTTTGGGAATAGCACATATTCCCACAGGCAGTGTTGATAGCAGCCTCAAATAACAGTTCACACTCAAAGAAGGTCATCAGAGCCAAAATTGGAGAAATTTCCCTCCCCCCCGCCCTTAAAAGTTTTCCTTTCCAAGGCCTTTACCTTCTTCATGGAGTCAAATATGGAAAATTCAGGGCTGCCTATGGACCTTCTGATTTATTACGACTTGGGCACTAAAGGTTTGGTTCAAAACCTCCCAAAGAGGCACCAAGGGGCCCCAGAGTCAAGAACTTCCCCCTCAGCGTGGACAGGAGGAGGCTGAGGAGCACCTGGCACAGGGATCGAGCACACACACACACTCAGAGGAGCTTCTCTCACAAAGGAGGGGAAAAAACATTCCCACAGCCCTTGTGGGCTGCCTAAAAGTAGTAAAACATTACCACAAAATACATGTAAGTCCCCCCAGACTAGGATGTGGCATTTCAGACAATAGCCGAACCCGAAATGACTGGAAGAAAACCCAACAGTTCTATTTCAGAGAGAAAAAACCACCAAGACTACTTCTGTTTTGCTCTTAATTCTGGTCTGGCCCCTATGTGGGAGGTGAGAACTGATCTTAAAGAAAGAATTTAAAAAAACATTAAAGCTGCTTTTTAAGGGGTAGGACTGGCCAGTACAGGATTGATTTTAGGGGAAAAAAACCCACTCACAATCCAAATAACAAGGAAGCAGTAGAAGAGGGGCAGTACCATGAGGGAGGCATTTAGTGGCAGAAACACCTTCAGAAAAGGCTGACAGCCTACAGGACCGCAAAGATTTCAGGCAGGAAGAGAAAAATAATACTGATTAGTGGGAAAAAACCAACTTGGGGGGATACCACAATATTTTCACTGCATCTTTTCACCGCCTATACAGCACATTCCAAGCATCAGCTCTTCATTTGATGCAGGGATAATACAATGTTGTACTTCAGACTAAAGTCCTGCTCCAACCTCCTTAAACTGCACATGCATCCAAAGATTAGATACTGTAGGATATTCAAATGTGAGAGACCAGAACAAGAAGCATAACTGACAATTAAGTATTTCCTTATCTGGTGCTTGGGAGTTCAATACGAACGGCTTTAATGATTTTATTTTCATTTGAAGGGATCTGAATGAAGGAAGATGGGACATTTTTATAGGGGAGAAATTACCAGCAGCCTAATCAGCCTCTGAGACAAGAGAATCTGAACGAAGGACCCAGCTACCGACCCTTTGCTTCTTTAAAAGCACCCGGCTTTATCCTCATTATGGGATGACAACAGCCCTGGCTCTGCTTGGGAACGTCAGCTTTGTACCACCTGCAGACAAAACCAATGTTTCCTGGCACAGGTGCCAAAAAAGACACGTTCTGGCAGCCTGAAGGTTAAACTGGATTAATTCCTAAAACCTGAATACTGATCCGCTGTCATTTGACATGTGCTCAACATGTGTGCTCAGCAGCAACTGGAAATGAAATATCTTAAATATTATCAAACGGTACATCATTAAATATAAATTAGATGGAAACAGGGGAAAGCTAAAAATTGACTAGGAGTTCAGCTCCTCTAAATGGCTAATACGGCCATTTTTCACCTGAAGCCCTCTCCAATACAGTTTTGCCATTAAGCAAAAACCCAAAGAAAGGTAATCAATTCCAACTAAAAAGCACTTCTCCCGGAATGACTGCACTTCAAACCCCTGGCTGGCTGCCAGCCCCCCCAGACAACAGCCATCAATGTTTCTGACTATCACAGGAGCACGAGGGGCCATGCATAATTGACTAGAAGATGGGTTAAAACTGTGCCCAATCAGTGTGTGATCAAAACCGCGTGGAATATTCAGCGCCACTTGATTACACGGAGGCTCGTCCTCCCGCTCTCCTCATGAAATCTCTTCAAGGTCCAGAGTACTGTAATAAGATCATTACTGTCAAGCGGTACGAATCGCAGGCAATGAGTCTTGGGATAGGAAGTCATACTTCACAAGCTCCTCTGGTCTTCCTTTCCTCCCCCCCCCCTTTTTTTTTTTTGTATTTTACTGCGCGTTGAGGCAGCAAGGCGATGAGGTGACAGATAATGATCACATCACTGTGTGGCAACTAGAAAGGCACTTTTAAGAAGGAGCACAGAGAAATCAGCTCAAGAGAAACTCAAACAAATTTTTTTTAAGGGCTTTCCCCCCCCCCTCAAAAATTAAATAGAATTAAACTGTGCAGTATTCTCCTTGCATGAATTGTGATTTAATGTCATTGAATTTAATCATTTGACAGATTTTCATATTATCCCAAAGCCTATTACCTCACAGACAAATGGCCAATTTTCTCCAGCTCACGCTCACAAAAGAAACCTCTATTAATTTTTTTCCCTTTTTTGGAGAGGGGGGAAGTGGTGGAAAATGTCAATGATGAGGCCTGCTCAAGTTTTCTTTTTACCTACTGCTTCCTGCAGTCGCACACTACATATGATGCATAACATCTATCACAAGTAACAGGTCTGTGAGGAGAAAGGTGGAGGGACAGAAAACAGGAGATGAAAGCACAGGGTATAAAATAAACATGCAGCAAACTCAACCCTGAAAACTCACCCAGGGCACGTGGATCTGCAGGGACTTAGATGGGAAGACACCGAGTGTCTGCTCGCTGAATTTGGCAGCATAGAATTATCATCAACAAATGGTTTGGTTTGGGAGGGACCTTAAAGCTCATCCCATCCCACCCCCTGCCATGGGGAGGGACACCTTCCACTAGCCCAGGTTGCTCCAAGCCCTGTCCAACCTGGCCTTGGACACTTCCAGGGATCCAGAGGCAGCCACAGCTTCTCTGGGCAACCTGTGCCACCCCCATCACGAGGAAGAATTCCTTCCTAATATCCTTTCTGAACTTCCTCTTTCAGTTTAAAGCCAATATATGCCTATTCAGCAACGTATTTAGTACAACTGTTCATATGTATCATTACCTCGTCAGTTTTGTTTGGAACTGCTTTTTGAAAGGCACCACAAACATTCTGACAAAGACTCAAAATGAAAAGGGGAAAAATGTTCTTGATCAAAAATAATTCTTGATCTATAGATTATTATTAAATCTGAAAGTCTAAGAGATCTGCAAAATAATCCCACCAGCATTAAAATGGAGCAGAACCATCTGTCTGCAATGGCAGAATACAGAGAGTGTTTATGCACCTCTTGATTGCGAGTTCTTTTCAGTCAAGAGCACGTTCATAACCCCAGGGTAGATCAGACCTACTGACACATTCCCCCTTGAATTCCAGGTTTGAGCTACCCATGGCAAACCTCCACAATCAGGGCTTCTGAAGGCAATTACTTAGGACTTCCACTCTTCAAAGGAAGCTGCTTCCCACTGTCCCTCTGAGCTGATGAGTCCAAGTGCACAGGCACCCCTCAAAAACTAAGTCTTCCTTCTACACCAAACCAGCTTGTTGATCTAAACTGTGACACTTTGCCTCACGAGGTCACGTATGTGGTGGACAGGAGGACAAATTATACTGAACACAACGACCTTACTTTAGTATTTTCATTCACTACAGCTTTATAATCCACAACCATCTCACTTTCATTTCATCTTAACTTGGGTATACAGATTCAGAAGGAAATTACATGGTCTTACGCTCTGGAAAAGCAGAACTTCTAGATCAGACATCCTTATTCAAGTAACAAAACAGAACTAACTCTTCCAGTAGGATTAATATTTTACGACATTTAATGTTGAAGAAATTTTAAAATAACTTAATTATTTAATATTTTACTTCTTGCTACCTTGTAAACATCATCTTGTGGACATCAGGAACCTTTTCCATAACCAAGGTCTCTGTCTCAGGCTGACAACACACTGCCAAGGACACTAATCACCTGAAGCCACTAAAATGCTAAGGTGTCACTTGTTTTCATTCAATTACAAAGCTACTTAAAACTTTTTTCTTCTCCAAAAAATGAGGCCAAATCCCAGCACAGCACTGGCACTAAGGATGTACAGCGTACCCTCTGAGGTCACAGTGCTCGGCGCACTAAGAGCGGGGCTAATTTTTAGGGAAATGTAGAAAAAAAGAAATGTTCTCTTCCTGGCACTCTCCAGATGTGCCGGTGTGTGCAATCCTGGGACTGTTCCTTCCCAGAGCCCCCTTCCTGCTGACCACCACTGCGACACTTCTCCTCTCAACCAGGTAGGCGGGACCCGCAGCCTCTTCCGACCCTGAGCTAAGGGAGCTTTTAAAGGGAAGAAGGGATCTTTCAACTTGTTTAGCCTGCAACGAAGTAGGTTAAAACAATAGATGAGCTTCACCTCCCTTGTCTTTCACTCCTCAGCATCAACATAAAGTGTCTTTCAGCCCTAGCCCTTTCATGTCGGGCAGGCTGTGCCGGCCGAGGCTGAAGGATTCCCAACCAGTGACCTTTATGCCTTGGTTGAAAGTCAGGCTCTGAAGGTTGGGGCTGCATTTTATTAATTTCTGCCCTCCTGTTTCTCACAGCCATCGGCCAGGGCTGAGTCTCCTACGAGGCAGCGAACGGAGCCACAGATGATGAGTGGAATTACAGCCAAAGAGTGTTTTGACAGGGAATAGGTGATAACCTCCCTCAAACAAGCATCTAGTATTACAGACAACAAATACAGGCACATATTTTCGGCTGGGGTTTCTTAAGCTCTTCTGCAGACAGAAAAAAATACAGCAAGGTATTTTGCTCATTTTTAATGCCAACTAAACGCTAACACGTGTTTTGTTTTGTCCTTTTTTTTTTAAAAAGAAATTTTTACTTAAAAGCAGCTACAGCTTCATCAGGGAAGGCTTATAACTCTTCTAAGATATCCACAAAATCAGGGCGTACTTATCAAACCACACTCCCAAAATCTCACTAAAAGCAAGCTTGTTAAAACTCTGAGTTTAGTCAGTTAAGGTTTTTTTGTGTCCAGTATGAAATTTAGCAAAATGTGCTTCATGCACAGCAGGACTACAAGAATGACACAACCGAATCCATATGAAGAGAATTCAGCAGTTAACCCTAAATGAATCACAAACCTATTAAAAAACCCTCAACCCCCAGTATTCTGCTTATCCTGCCAACCCCTCCAGCTCCAAATAAATGCTGCTTTTCTTCATTCAACGTTCCAGTCTAAATGATAGTTTTGTATCAGTCTCACTTGATACACTGAATATTTTTTAAAACTATGGAACATTTACTTTCTACAAATTCAGACACCTAAAGAGACCAGAAATGGAAACAAAACCTGTTCTCACTAAACCATCCATCCCAACATGCACAGAAATATAGGAATATACTCCTCTTCTGTATGACATGGGTCTGCATTTGGGGGTTTTAATTTTATATATGTATTTAATTTTTTTAGAGGGGAAAAGCTTAAGATCTCTCTTACCAATTTAAGGAGAGTACAACTGCAAAACAAATGGGCAGGGATATAATTAAAGGAATGACTGTTTTCCCCTCCTGACTCATCTCCAGACTTTGTGTTCCTGCTGTACCCCAACACCACTACATGGCAGGCTGTAATTATTGATAGCTGATTTACAAGGACTAGCTAAAATAATTGGAGTGACAAGATCACAGGGATAATTTTTGTGGTGCTCCTACATGGGCAGCACCTGTTTGCCTTTACCACCACAGCCTACACTTAATTATCCTCCAAAGGACTGGAAACAGCTTTTATTTGAGGAAGTTTTGGTGGCACCTTAGTTCTGGGCATAACTTCAAGCAACACAATCCACACAAGGATCCTGACATGCAATAGATTCGATTCCAAAGGTTACAAACTCTTTAAAAGCTGAGTAGTTTTGCCCTTGCTGCAGGTCAAGATATTACATTTCGCATCTTCCTTGCAGAGAAAAGGGTGTGACAATGCTGAGACTTTTTGTGCTGGAAAGGTTTGTGAACATGCTGTCCTCTGACAATGTCAGGAGGCTTCTGACAGACCATAAAAAGCCAAAAAAATTAAATATATATAATAAGAGCAGCAAGTAAAAATCTCCTCCTTCATCACGGTGCTTAATTCAGCTTATTATAAATAAGTATTAACATTAACAGTGTCAAGTCCATCTGTCAAAGGAAGACTCTCCTCTCCCAAAATACTTTTGCTCTTTGAAGTGTTTCCATTAAATTTCCAAAAATCCCAGTTAACCCTTTTTTTTTTAACACATGCTTAGAGAAATGGAGTTTTTTTAGTTCAGTCTGGCCACAGCACTTACTACACTGCACCTAAGGAAATGTATGTTAAAATTGTGTGGAGGAGACCGTGCACAGAGCCGAGAATGTTTAAATCACCTCAGGATACAATGGCAGCAGGTAAATCACCAGGATGCTCAGGAAAGCTGAGGGTGAGAGGCTGCAGGGAAAATGCACAGAGGCTTTTCCATGCTGCATTTCAGTGATCAGTTATAGTGCTTCTGATTTCATTCATTTAGAATTGCCAAATTCCTCTGTTACAGACAGAACTAACTGCATTTTCTAATTCACGTTGTCCTTCTGGTTTTGGGAGGGCTGGAAGGGACACAGTGACAAACCAGATGAAAGCAGGGATACTTTTGCTTACTGCTAAAATGAGAATTGTGACTAAACCCCGTTCTCCCACCCATGGAAAACAAACGAACATATTCTAATTTCACACTTAATCAGAGCTCATCTTCAGTGCTCCCTGAGACTGGTAACAGTGGAACAGCTTCAGCCTTACAAAACATGGGTGTGAAGAACAAGAGGTTTTTAAATACCCTTACCGGTTCACCCCAGGAAAATACAAAAAAAAATAGGATTTCTCAGTAAACTGGGGTTTGTCCTTAGCTGAAAGAGTGTAAACCTGGAGTTGGGGAGAGACTGCACAGAGCAGCAAAGCACCAGGAAAGGCAAATACTTCACAAGGGGCAGAGAAAAACACCTTCGTGTTAAGAAAACAGTTCTAAAAAGAAACATAAAAGGTCATTCAAAAAGTTC
Organism: Pseudopipra pipra; assembly: GCF_036250125.1. Lineage (NCBI taxonomy): Eukaryota > Metazoa > Chordata > Aves > Passeriformes > Pipridae > Pseudopipra > Pseudopipra pipra. The sequence continues at coordinate 4,079,513 of NC_087555.1, read as the reverse complement.
TTTAGAAACAAGTGATGAAGAAGAACATGGATTTCAGAGAAAACACGGAGTTTGGAAAGTTGCTGATGATATTTACTACTCTGCCACCACACCCTGCCTCCCAGCTCCACCTGTGTGCCTGGGAACAGAGAGCTGGGAGTGTTCAGCCCATGATGCTGAGAGAGGACAGAAATCCCTCCCTGTGAGGGTGGGGAGGCCCTGGCACAGGTTGCCCAGAGAAGCTGTGGCTGCCCCATCCCTGGAAGTGTCCAAGGCCAGGCTGGACAGAGCTTGGAGCAGCCTGGGCTAGTGGAAGGTGTCCCTGCCCATGGAACAAGCTGAGCTTTAAGGTCCCTCCCAGCCCAAACCATTCTGGGATTCTGTGGTCTCCCTGAGGGAAGGAGGGGATGTTCCCATCCACCTGGATGTGGCCAGGCTGGCCCCACAGCAACACTAGCCCCACGGGCCAGAGCTCTTAGTCAGTGGAAGGCTTGCAGGGTACAGATGATCCCAACATCAAAAGACAGACACACCTTGGGCTTTCTGCAGTTCCTAAAATCTCAGTGGTGGATGGAGAGAAGGCAGCTTGAAGCTGGCTTAGCTATGAAGCTTTAAAACTAATAAGAGTAAGAAAAATAAACACTAGGAAAGGTCTTTCTGTGAAGAGTATTTCCAAGAAAGCTTTTCAATTTTTCTACTTGTTTTCAAGCTGAAAATCCTTCCTATTATCACTGGCTGTTCCAGTAACTGCAGCAACACAAGGGTACCAAAACAGATCAGGCTCTGAGCAGCTATTCCTCTTTGAAACACAGCACTGTCTAATCCTGCTCCGAGCAAGTTTAGGCAGCATGGTGGGAAAAAAACCTGCTGGTTGCTGGCACCTTGCCTAATGTAAGCATTCCTGCTGTTACCCTCAAAAACACCGAGGGACTTTTTTCAGTGACAAGTTCTGTACAGAGAACTAAAAAACTTCTCCCCGGGTTTCACTGCGCTGGAAAAAAAAATTTCACAAGAATCTGATTTTCCAGTATAGGAACTGAATTTTAATTTTCATCCAACTGCAGCACAGTTGCTTTAGTATTTTTGTTGCTGTGACCATTGTCTAAGAAAACCTGTAGAAAGACAAACCAAGTGAGATGAAAGAATCCATCCCAGAAAGAGAGGGCTGTGTATGTGCAGATAGTGTGGAGAAAGAAGAATCAGCATGACCTTTATGGAAGGGCATAAAAGGGATGAGCATCAGTCCTTGGAATTGGTGAATCACCCTGAGCTCAGTGTCCATCATCGTGATATCTGAATACTTGGGCAGAGGTCAATGATCAAAGCAGGCACGTTCAAGGAGGAGAAAAAAAGACCGCAAAGTGCAGTAAAAATGCTCGAGTTTGCTGAAGACCAGATTTAAACCTCATTGAACACCTCAGTTTTGGTACAGACAAAAATGAAGGAACCCAGAATTCCTGTTTGAAAGCTGACACTTGAAACGTGCCCGGAGCCAAAGGAAGGCGACATAAAATCTAGAATTACCCCCATCACTTGACTCTGATCCATTGTACCTGCCTGAGAACAGCGACTGCAGGAGGATCCTCCTCCTCTGCATGCCGAGCTCAGCATTTCCAGAAGGAAGGAAGACATGGATCTCCCACGATTATCACCACGGGCTCCTGTAGCCCATTTTCAGCAAGTCACCTGCTGCATCTCAAGCAATTGATCTAAGTTGCCAAGGCAAAACATGCATCTCCCAGAACATCTTTGACTGCTTAATTTGGATTTGTGCTCTTCAGAACCTCCTTAAGGGTTTAAATCTATGCTTATGGCAAGTGTGGGGGAAGAAAAATCCAAAAGGGAATCTTTTAGGTCACTGGACAGATTTGTAGCTGCACGCTGGGGAGTAAGGAAATCAGCCTTTTCCTGAGGAAAGGCTGAACTACTGAACTGAAAACTGCTTTGAAGTACAAGACAGATGTGAAAATCACAGAATATCCTGAGCTGGAAGGGACCCACAAGGACCATCCAGCCCTGCCCAGGACATCCCAACAATCCCACTCTGTCCCTGAGGGTGTTGTCCAAATGCTCCTGGAGCTCTGGCAGCCTTGTGGCCGTGACCAAACCCTGGGGAGCCTGTTCAGTGCCTGACCACCCTCTGGGGAAAGAACCTTTCCCTGAGATCCAGCCTAAGCCTCCCCTGACACAGCTCCATTCAACTACTTGGAGAAAAATCCGTAACAGCCTGAAACATGTGGGACATGCCCCACCAGCAGCAGACTGGCTTGTGACACAGCCTGTCCCAGGACTGGAGTTATTCCCATCACACAACATCACAGCAAGCTCAGGGATATGAACAGTGTCTGGACAACCACAAACATACCAAATGTACCTTCCCAGGGTCACGGGTCAGTGGTGGCCTTGGCAGGGCTGGGTTAACAGTGGACTCGAGGATCTTAGAGGGCTTTTCCAACCTCAGTGGCTCTGTGATTCTGGCTTGCACCAACACAAGTCCCAGAAAACACAAAGGCTGCGTGCCCACATGCCAGGGTTTGGAGACAGCAACCCCCAGGCTTTGTGAGTCTTGCTACTAACTGGGAATCTACAGCCACCATCACTCTTTGTGAGATGCCCTTCTCCTGAAAGGACAGGAGCTTGAGCACGGCTCATTGCCTCCTCCCTCAGCCCCCGCTGACAGACTGTCCTCGCTGTCAGCCACCTCCTCCCAGCCTTGCTGAGCACTCAAGGACCACGAAGATGAGCTGTGTGCTGAAGGATGCCCAGAACACCACGTGTTCTCGTGGCCAAATCGCTGCTTTTCGCTGGGCTGTGTTTAAAAGGAGATGTTACAAAAATAAAGAACTTAACAACCACTGCAGCCCACCCAAGACACAACTGCAGGCCCCAAACACCACAGAGTGCTCATCTCAGAAGACACGTGAGAGGAGGCAGGTCAGAGGAAGCTGATGGGCTCATGCAGAGATACAAAGTCTGTACAAGCAAGTGCTGGCACTCACTGTTGGAGCACATCCAGGGAAGGGAACAGAGGTGGGGAAGGGGCTGGAGCAGCAGGAGCAGCTGAGGGAGCTGGGGGGGCTCAGCCTGGAGAAAATGAGGCTCAGGGGGGACCTTCTGGCTCTGCAACCCCCTGACAGGAGGGGGGAGCCGGGGGGGGTCGGGTTCTGCTCCCAGGGAACAAGGGACAGGAGGAGAGGGAACGGCCTCCAGTTGTGCCAGGGGAGGGTCAGGTGAGACATCAGGAGGAATTTCTTGCTGGAAAGGGTGGTCACCATTGGAAAGGGCTGCCCAGGGTGGAGTCCCCATCCCTGGAGGGATTTAAAAGACCTGCGGATGTGACATCTGGGGACATGGTTTAGTGACCTGGCAGTGCTGGGGGAACGACTAGAGGGCTTTTCCAACCTAAATGATTCTACCACTTTCAAGGCTCCCTATGTCTGTCAGCCTGTCTCCTGCTGCCTGTCAGCCCTTCTGGAAGCACATTTATCCCACCCATATGAGAGGGGACCATTTTGTTGAGTTATTGCAAAAGGATTTCAGACTAACATGGTGTGATGCTGGAAGATAAGGAGAAGAGGAAGGGCAAACAGAGGAGGATGAGGGATGTACTGCCCACTCCAATGAGAACAGGGACATCAGGGACAAGATTCACCTGCCCACTCCAATGAGAACAGGGACATCAGGGACAAGATTCACAACTGCAGACCCCCCTACAGCCCAGGACCACACAGGCTCCAGCTCCAGTGACTTGTGAAAATAATCTCCCCAGGAGAAAGAAAACATACACCCATTAACTACTCAGAAAGAGGTTTTCAAAGGCTCCTGATATCCAGCTGGTCTTGATTCACATTGACTTCAACAAAATAGTCTTGGACCAATGGTGACTGCTCTGAAAAATCCCCTCTGTAACTTGCCATTGAGGTATGAAAATAAGTGGTGTAAAAGGGCATGTTTAAAAAAAAAAAAAAAAAGGCAAATTAAAAATGAAAGGTTGAACTAAAATTTGGCTTCAGGCCATAAACTAGGGGGAAACTAAGATAGCAAAGATAGTTAAATGACTGGAAAGAGAACACAACAGGGGCTGTTATGAAAAAAAGCTGATGGCTTTTTAAAAAAAGGATTTGTATAGATAGCTGGGGAAATAAATTCCGGATGTGAGAGAAGTGCAATTGAGAAATTAAATAAATGGAAAATAAGGATGACTAAGTAGTAGTTAACATGCCCCTTCTCAGTTGTATACTATTATCACATCTATTTTTAATGTCTCTTCAGCTGTCTGCAATTGTCATCTTTTTTTCAGAACTTGTTCCAACCCTCTTTGATACTGAATTAGCTGTTTTTCACTCTCCCATGCTTACAACCACATCTTTTTCTTACTCAACACTCCCCTTTTCCCACAATGTTATTCCATTGTCTCCGTTTTTCATCTCTCCTTATGTGTTGACTCCCCAGTTTCTGAGCCTTCCAACTACCCCTGTTCATCCTTTTTTTCTGGAGCTCTTTTGGGTTGAATCCTGGCATGTTTCTTTTCTTCTTTTCTAAAGCTACAAGCATGTTTTATATCATACCTGGCTCCTGTACACATTGTTACCCCTTCAGAAGGGCATTGAACAGCTAGAGCAGTGTTCACATTGGAAACAGTAAGCTAAACTAAGGGAAAAAAAGAAGTTCTTTTTGCCTTTTGCTTTCTGGCTCTGAAAAAAAAAGAACCCAAACATTTAAACTCTCCCCTTTTCCCTTTTATACTCAAATAACACAAGCTTTCCATGAGCAGCTGAATATTCAAACAATAAGAGGCATCAGAAGTGTTGGTGATTCTAGAGCTCAGGATGTGCCTCAGGAGATGTGATAACACAAGATTTAATAATACTGAAAAAATACACAAGTTCTAACGCGATCTACGGAGCAAACCTGAATTTTTCTTCCTTGTTAACCTTCCAAGTTTGCCTCTTCCTTGCCTTTATACCTAATGATGCTCCACTTTAACTCGGGGACTCTTATTTATTACAAAAGCCCTTTCCAAACACATTTCAGGCAGGTGAATTCACCATCGTGATGCCTCAGATGATTCAGCTCCACCATTAAAAGCTCAGCCTTTAATTTCTCCACTGCAGCACAATTCCCTTTTACCTTCTGGAACCAGAGCCGATGATGGAGCTGAGTGACCAGCAGCCCTTGCCATGGTGTTCTCAGAGTGGAGCCCTGCCCCAGGGAGCAGACTTACCCTCAGCTGTGCCCGAGATCCCGTCAGCTTTGAAGTTGCTTGTGCTTTTCTTCCGCCGGTGCTTCTTTCTGTTGGCGTGAGGGGAAGGGGGGGGGTCCAGCTTGGGGCTCGTCGTGCTGGATATGCTGGGGCTGGAACACACAGAGTCTCCTAGGCCCGTATCTGCAGTGGGGTGGGGGAAGACAAGGAGAGGGAACTAAAACCACTGCGTAATTTACATGAATGATTGCTACAATCCGAGGTACGACCCCTTGCTGTCTGCCAGCAGCTCTGTTCTTGAGCTCGGTGACTTCCAAAGGCTCCCAACAACATCCATTATTTGCTCAAAACGGTACAAAAAAAGCAATGTGGCTGAAGTGCTGATTCAAGTCCTACTCCATCGACACGACTCGGTATCGATTTTTGAAGGAGCCCAGCAGGAACGCACAAAAACAACGGGAAAGCTCTTTATTCCTTCCAATTGCTCTTTCTCACAAAGATCTCCTGATCCTCAAATTAATTCCTGTAACACCTGAACATTTTAATACATAACAGACCACAGGTGCCCCAACACCCTCTGGATGTACCTACTGTCATCGGTATCAGACACACCGAAAAGGAGGTGATGGCAATAAAGGTGGGCAAACAAGGTGACCAATGTGCACCTGGTACAGTGACAACTGCAATAAAGGGTCATTCCTACCTGCTGCCAAGCAAAGAAAATAAGCCCATCTTTAGTATTAGCTCTGGTAGCCCAACATCCAACCATTTTAAGACTTAATGAGAGTAATTTTCTCCCCTCGCCCACCCATTAGTTCACTCAACCAAATCAAAATTACAGGTAGATGACACCCCCCTCTCATGAGCAGAGACCCACAGTCTCTTCCCTGGCCCATGGAATGGTTGGTCATACACCAACAGCTTCTCTTTGACTAGTTCTTGTTTGCAATCATGAAATAAACAGCCAAATTTAACTCAAATTTAGGGCATTTAGATGTACTTGAAATTTCTCCAACTGGGTCCTTTCACACAGTAAATACTCAAGCAACCTTAATCCAGGATTTTCCCTCAAGGTTGGTAACATGATTTTTGTTTAATTACTGGTCTGGTTGTGATTTTAATTATAAAACTTCACATAAAACCTACACTTTAAGGAAAGCGTTTGCTATTATGGAAAGTGAAGCCATTTTCAGAACCTTGCTTAAGTACTGTATTGCTCTTCAGTGCAATTCCAGGACTGCATTTATAGGTCAAATCCTTAAAATCTCCTATACAGATATTCAGTAAATACACTCCCATGATTGCCTTTTGGGGTTAAATACTTGATGATTGGTTTCAGAATCATGGACACACGGAAAAGAACAAAAATCCTTAATATAAAGCTTATGTGCAGTATCAGCATTTCACTTAAGATTAATTAATATATCAGAAAAATATCAAGACAAAGATTATTTAAAAAGCAGCTTTTGGTTTGTTTTTTTTTTTTTGGTACAGTTAAATTCCCACACAGCTGCCTATTTCATAAAAAACAACTTGTTTGGATTTTTTTTTCTCTCTCATAATAAAGTTTATTTACTAATTACCCCCCAAGCACAGTTGTGCTGTAAGTTATTAGTGGGGGATAAATTATGTAGCTAATTGCCTGGCAAGAGAGACCAAATCAAACATTAATCCTTTTATTAAGGATATTTATTCTTTTCCCTACATCCACCAGATTGAAACCAGTCCTCAGGTATTTAACCCCGGAAGGGAATCATGGGAATGTATTTGCTGTATATCTGTATAGCAGATTCTAAGGATTTGACCCATAAATGGTGACAGTGGCTCTCCTGGAGGGTTTGCTGTCTCCATGCCAATGCAAACCCTGATGAGAACCCACAACAGTGCCCCATATACTCCTGGCCAAGGGGACATGGATCCCTTTGGCTGCCTGACACTGAAGGAAGAGTTGATGCAGAAGAGGATGCCATGGATGCAACTGGGTGTTATTTCTATCCTACTGACCTCCAGTTCGATTCTGAAGGTTTCCTATGTTGATACTTAAAAAGGAGGAGAAACACCTCCCCACAAACCCCCCTTCTTTGCAGTAATTATGTGAAAATTCCTGTGTTGAGTCAAGACTGGTGAGAAAGGGACCTGGCTGTGGCACCAAAAGGCATCTCACTGATTTCCATTTGCTTGTGAAAATCCAGAAAATACCTAAATATCACGGAGAGATAGCAGAGCACACCAGCCAGGAAGGTTTGCTCACATCTAACACAGCTTCTCAGAGTCCTGAGGGATGTCAGTGATCAGTGCTGTCCTTGGGCACCCGTACTGGGACCAGTGCTAATCGATGTCTTCATCGGTGCTGAGGCCCTGGCACAGGTTGCCCAGAGAAGCTGTGGCTGCCCCAGCCCTGGGAGTGTCCAAGGCCAGGTTGGATGGGGCTTGGAGCAACCTGGGCTAGTGGAAGGTGTCCCTGCCCATGGCAGGGGGTGGGGAACAAGATGAGCTTTAAGGTCCCTTCCAACCCAGGCCATTCTGTGATTCTATGATTTAAAATGCTTCACTTCCCCCCCCCCCCCATTCTCATCTTTCACTTTAGAAAGAATTAAACCCACCTGTGTTCAACACCTCATGCAACTGCAGCATCAACCACGATGCCCTGGACCCATAAAACACTGAAGAAGCCACAAACCTGATGCAAACCCACAGAATACATTCTGTTTTCAAAGGTGACGGTAGGTCCATACGCTCCCCATGGCTCCGTCTAATTCCAGGGCCATAAATTACCCCAACAAAACCTGCTCATGAGCCCTGAGGAGCGAGGGCCATCACAGAGCTGAAGAAGTGACCTCCTCTGGTGAATCCTCCTCACCCACAGCCCTCTCCAGGTAACAACCTGCTGTCCTTGGATCAAACGGCTCCGAAGTGAGAGCCCGGCGCTCTCCCTGCCCCTCGGCCAGTCGCTCCTAAACGGTGCCGAGCCCACACTGCTGGTGCCTCCCTGCCCCGGATCCCCAGCTCCCCAGACCACCCTTTGAAGATGGGAGTTATTTAACAATCCCCTGGTTTAAAATATGAGCAATCAAAAGGCGCTGGGGCTCACACGCTGCGCTCTCCCATTTCCCACTCCTTCTCTTGCCTGACAAGGGATTCTTCAAATTGAAAAGAGGGCTCCTGAAAGCCCGGGCTTCGGGAAACTGTAAATGAGTTCAGGCTTCAGCCCGCTGAATGCAATTTCATCCTCCTGACTGAATACAAATAATGCATTTTATTTGGTATCAATTACCACGCCTGAGAACAGACGGCCACTGCCGGCACTATTAAATATGGGGGGGGGGAAGAAGGAAAAAAAAAAAAGGCAAGGAAAAGGCATGGCAAATTAAAAAAGCAAGCGGCTCATTACTCTCCATCTCAACCAGCTTTGACAGAGGCACTGGAACTCATAAGCTGCGTTTCACTGGGCTGGGATGGGCTGTTTTCCAGCCATCCCGCACGTTCAATGTCAGCCATTAGTTCTTCCCAATCGGGCATCAATGTTCAACACACACCCGAAAAAATATATAATACTAGTAATAATAATAACAATCTGCAGCCTCTCCGAGCTTCAATACTTGAAGTATGAGTCAAAGCAGCAGTTTCACTTTTCACTCGGGAGGCTGACAAGCATGACTAGAGGGGGAATAAAATAACATTCAGCTCACATAAATATCAAGCGGGCTGCTTGAGACTGATGGGCCAGGAATGTATTCTTAGCCATCATTCTGGCAGACAGGCCCAAGGACACTCATAACTTATTTTACAATCATTTAGTTTCAGCTCAAGTGGAAAACGTGACAACTTATCTCTGCTGACAAGATGCCATATCGAACCTTACAATTAACTCTCCCCCGATTATCTGCCCAGCCCATCATTAGCTCTGAGGCTTTTGATGGACTGTACGGGCACAGCTTCCCTTGATGATGGTCATCATTTGAAGGGTGCAGAGCTCTATTATACGACATTAAGGACAAAACTCTCCCCTTGCCACGGAGCTGGGGTTGTCCTGACCGGCACATCCTCGGTTCTGCAACTGCTGGGCCATGTTTTGAAGTGATGTGCAATAACACCTCCCTGAAAAACATCTTCTCCTCCAAACCAGAGCATCCTCGTGTTTCAGCCCACATCTGCTGCTGTCTGTGACCTACAGGAGAGAGCTAGACAGGCCCATGCCCTCTCCCAGTAGCCAGGGAGCCTTCCTCCCTTGCCTGCCCTCCTCTCCTTCCCAGCACAGTCACTAACTCCCTCAGCTGTAAGGGAGAGATGACATGAGCCATGTCACAGAATCACAGAATCATCTGTGCTGGAAGGACCTCAAAGCTCATCCAGTTCCACCCCCTGCCATGGGCAGAGACACCTCCCAGCAGCCCAGGTTGCTCCAAGCCCCGTCCAACCTGGCCTTGGACACTTCCAGGGATGGGAAATCCATATGCACTCCACATCCAGGAGCAACAAGTGACACTTCGTGACCAAAGCCCTTAAGCTGTGAAGAGATGGGATATACAGAACCCCACCACCCTCTTGTTCACGTGCTGATTTTTTATCTACAAGTGCATGTGACACCTGGGATAAGACAGAGATTCGGCTTGTGCAAATCCAACTCTCATTTGCTAGAAATTACAAAGCAAAACAGGCAATGCAGCTTTTACTCCAGAAAGCAAGTCCCATGTCTGCCTCTCTCCAAGATCCACCTTCTAATTATGGCCATACGAAAAATTCCTTTCAAGTAGGACAAACTGTGGCACAAGAAAGGAGAGGCAGAAGGGAGGATCTCAAAGACACCTCCATTTGTGCCCCCTAAGGACACTGCGAGAGTCCTGGATTTGAAAAGATTAAGAAAGTCATAGAACCATCATAGAACCACAGAATGGTTTGGTTTGGAAGGGACCTCAAAGTTTATCTCATTCCACCCTGCCATGGGCAGAGACACCTTCCACTAGCCCGGGTTGCTCCAAGCCCCGTCCAACCTGGCCTTGGACACTTCCAGGGATCCAGGGGCAGCCACAGCTTCTCTGGGCAACCTGTGCCAGGGCCTCCCCACCCTCACAGGGAAGAATTCCATCTTACCCTGCCCTCTGGCAGTGTAAAGCCTTTCCCCCTTGTCCTGTCACTCCAGGCCCTTGTCCAACATCCCCTTCTGGTTCTCCTGGATCCTCCTTAGGCATTGGAAGATGCTCTAAGGTCTCCCTGGAGCCTCCTCTTCTCCAGGCTGAACAATCCCAACCCTCACCTGTCTGAAACCCCATCCAAACCCAGCTTGTGCTTCCTTTGTGCCCTGGCACAGAATAACAACTAATGTGCATCCCAAATTCCCAATTATCCGCACCAAGCCCATCTGAGATGTGACTCGAAGCTATTTCCCCTTCCCCACCTGCAGCACCTGCCCAGCAGTGCTGCAGGAGATGCCAGCACTGGAACCAAGCAGGCCAAGGAAACAAGGGATAATAAGCCAGTATGAGCACCCCAGGCCAGGGTAAAGGAGCTGGGGGTTCAAAAAGCAGGAAAAGAAACAACATGTAAGGTACGGGAATAGCACAGCACAAAGGCTGGGACACAAAAGTCCAAGAGCGGAGCGTCGTCGTTGGCCCACCGTTCCTATTCTCTCTCACACAGACACAACCCTCTCTCCTGTGTAACCATCTGCAGTGGAACCAAGGATATTCTGACCCCTTCTATCTTCATGTCTTTTGATTTATTTTATATTTTTGTCAAATCACCTATTTACAAAAACTTGAAACAAACTCAACAGGTGACGCTATTCTCCGCAGACCAAAGTCGAGCTTGATCTGGTTTACATTTTTCTTGCATCTTCTTGTTAAAATTTTCCAACAGGCTTTCAAAGTGAAATTAGACTTTTTTGTCAAGCCCAGCTCCCCAACACGGCCTTATTCTCAAGTGGCTGGAGATTGATTAATTTGGGTTTTTGATTTGCCGAAGTGACAAGAAGTCAGACGTTACAAAAGCGGGAGCGGTGAATGGGATCAATTAAAGAGCAGAAGCAGCAACACAATTAATAGCACCAGGTTCAAGAGGAGAAAGAAAGTGCTGATGACGAAAACAACAGCAACAGCTCTGCCTGCAGCAGGAATCTTTGCTGCGACCCAAGGAAGGCTGGATCCAAAGAGGGTGTTTCAGAACTTTCACTATGCCATTAGTGCTGAAATGAAATAAGGCAAAGATGTCGGTAGCTGGTGGACTGAATAATAAAAAAATAGCTGGACACTTTCATCTTCTACACAAGTGTTTTAAATAAAGGTGAGAAAAGCAATCCTTTTATTTAAACAGGGGAAGCAAGAGACGAAAACCATCTGTGGTTGTATTTCAGACCCATTTCCCCGAGCTGAGATTTTTCTGGCTGTGAAATCCACTGCTCTACAGCTTCCCTTTACAGCTATTACCATAAATGTTCTATCAAGTTCTTTATCTTCCTCCTCTGCCTCAAACCGAAGTTAAAGGGATGCTGCAATCGCACAATGACTGCGGAAGGCTGGAGCCAGGCACGGATGTACAGCACTGACATTAAAATCCTGACAGACCTGCAGCTTGGCACAAGTCTGCGGATGTAACAAACACTCAGGAGCGGGGGGGAAGGCGTGGCACGAGATTACAGCCTCCAGGATAAAAAAAAGGCATGTATTTGTCAAGCACACGGAGCTCACACCTTGGGCAGGAACGAGGCGCGTCGGCCATCGTTGAGCTGAGCTCAGCTTGGACACTCAAGCCACCGAGGGCTTAAATGAACCTGCTGCACGGAGCCAAATGAAAGGAAGCTCTGAGCAGAACTGGGGGATGGAGATCAAAGAGCCTCGGGAGCACTCTCTTTCCTCGGCATCTCCCATCTTTGCAGCCGTGTGCCTGGAGGCTGTAAATCACAGAGCTGCCCTGTCAGCTACAGAGAGCCCCCCTGAACGCCCGAGTCGCTGCCTCCTTCCCTCTTAGAGCAATTTCAATTAAAGAAGGAAAACAAAGCTTCCTTCCTGACAAAACCCCCAAAAAACCAAACAGGGAGCTCCCTGCTTTTGGAGGGTCTGGCATTGCACCTCACCTTGAGGCATGTCTGGGCTGACAGCAGTGCTCCCTCCCCACAGCCTCATCACTTTGTGACAAGTGAGGGACATCACCCACAGGCTAGGGAGAGAAAGTCAGCCTCATAATGGTCAGGCACAGATACTGGAAGGCTTCGAAATAATTTTGGAGATAGTAAGACCCTCATTAAGACAAAGTTATCTCTAGCTCATTCCCTACCCACACACAATGTTTGGCCATCACGAAGGAAGCATGAAAGCAAAAATGCAATGTAGTGTTTAAAAAAACCCCACAAAAGCACATTTTACCTGCTAAGGAATAACACATTACAGTGCTGGAGAAGCAGCATCCTGCTCCCTGGAACTCGAAGGACTGCCAGCAAGAAAAGAAGCAACCATGCCCTGTTAACTCCCTTTCAAAGCCTCCTTATTGAGTAAGCTCCTTGTATCCAGGAGAAAATTACACAAGGAGAGGACAATTCTATTCCTAAGCGCCCCTCCTGTGCTGCCAAGATGGTGACAAGCAAAGTAAAGACTGTATTTTACAGGACCTGCAACCTCAGAACAGGAACTGGGAATGAGATGTTCATCCCTCCTCTGCACATCTTGCCTACAGCAGGTTTAGGTCGGGAGCAGAGATGACATAAACCACTCCCTGAGTGGGCACAGCTTGCTAATTTATCTTATCCCCCATTCCACCTTTGCATCCCTCTCCTTTGTGTTGCATGTGAATGTGCCCTGTGGAAAGATCAAACCTGACAAGTTGTTTGAATACATAAGGACAACAAACCAGAAGGAGATGCGAGCCTGGGATGCTGTAGGATGCTACCACATCCCAAGGCAAACTCCACTTCATGGCTCCTGCTGAACAGATCTACAAGGATGCACAAGGCACGCCTCCACTCCTTCTGGCAGAAGGTTTTCACTGGGCAGCATCAGCTCTGTGGAGAGGATGTGACTCTTATTGGTGTCACCCTGCACTGCCACCAATTGGTGTGTGAGCAAACAGACACCTGGAGCACACCAGAACACACCTGGGATGAACAAGCTGCACTGTGGTCAAGTGCACACAACTGTGTATGACAAATCCTATTTTACATCCTTGGACAAAACAATGTGCATAATAAATTCACCTCAATTACACAGAGAGGAGCACAGCTCCACCCTGATCTAACCCTCAGCATTGTCTCCTAATTGCATTAAAAACCCTCATTTAACAACACTGTGCTTTGAAACAGAGCCTTGAGGTCTCGAGGCACTTGGAAAATAATGACCCCATGGCTTACTGAATCACTTCCTACTAAAATATTTACCTTGTGTTTCAAGATAGGCAAAGTAAGACAGAGAGGAAGAACTGACTCTCTTCAAAGAGATGCTCGGAGCCAGAAAGACATCTCGTCTCTACTCCTGTACTTTAACCTTCAGTCTGTATAACCTGTGGATAACTTCAAGCATCAAACCCACTCGGTAATTGAGAAGAGGTTAGGAAACTCTCCACTGTCAGTCCACCAGACTGCAGTGACAAGCCCTAATGTCAGTGTTTTGGAGTAAAAAAAAAAAAAAAAGAAACAATAAAATCAAGAGACTTTCACTATTAACATTTTCCAATTAAGGCTGAATAATCGCTGTATAGCAAATTGGCTGCTAATTGCACCATGCTAGGCAGGAAAAAGCTAAGGCTTTCCTGGTAACGTGTGCCATGAGCACCAGTGTCAGAAGGGAAAAGAAATAACGGAAGCAACACCAAGAACACTCTTAATCAAAGGCAAAATCAAACCTTTTCCTATTGCAGAAACCTAGAGCCGAAAAGTGAAGCCTTTAAAACACAAAGCTCTGTGTTTGCTGCCCTTTACAGGTGTCAGATGGCATAAATGTCATCACCAAACTTACTTTTTAATTTTCCAATTTAATCAAGCCTCTTTCTGGCTCCTGCCAGCTCTTCTGAGGGCTCAGACACCCAAAGCCCGGGCCCTCCCTTTGTCCTCACAAAACCCAGGCAGCAGAAAAGCCCCTCGTAAACTGGATCCTCCTCATTGACCCGGCCCGTGGGTGGCACAGCCGAGGCTGAATGGAGGGATGAGATCAACTGTGACAAATGAAGGGCCTGGAGACTTGAAAGGAGCTGCTGCCCCACCTGGGGAAGGCCGGGTCTCTGCGCTCCAGCTGTCCCCCAACAATCAACAGGTTGTGGCCGAGCCACGGCTCGGATTGAACACAGAGGCTCCTTTCACTCCTCCAACCGCAGACACTGTGAAGCAGCTTTGAAGTGTTGGATTCCATAGGTAAGGAATACACAACATCCCTGGACCCCTCGCTCTGTGATCTGGACTGGAAAGAATCCGAGCCTGCCAAGAGCTGTGCCTGATGAGACACCTGCCCTGTTCTTAATTGGAACAGAAACTTCATCAAGCCGGAGAAGAAATAAAAGCATCATGTGCATTTCTTGCACACGCTTCATCCAGATCCTCCAGAACAAAGCACTGCACATTTAACAAGAAATGTAATTATTGCAAGCACCTATTTGAACTTCCAAAGTGCAGATGTACAAAGAAAAAAATCCTGAAATCAGGAACTGCTCCCATGATGGTTATACATCAATTCTTTACTTTCTCAACGTTGTGTTTAAAACACTGCTAAACTTCATGTAAATTTAGAATTTATATTATTATATAAATTTAGGTTACTTAAATTGAGATAAAAATATTTAGAAAAAATAAAAGTGTACTGATTTGGGAATCAGTACACTTTTTACTCTTTTCCCTCCTTTAAGTCTTCCTCACGGAGCCCTTAAATACAGAATGCGCTGGGCTTATGAGATTCTTAAGCCACATTATTTGTATCAGAGTAGTTCATAAAGTGCCACATTCTGCTCTTGCAGCATTATGCCCTTCCTCTATGCTTACTTGAGAATGAGTCTCTTGATTTATACTCCTCTCTCCAAATATGACTCAATTTTTCAAAGTCCATAAACTCCTGCAGGATTTTGTGTGAATCCGGTTCATGCACTTATTTCCTTGCAATTACTGCAAACATTTCAGATTAAAGCAACTTTAAACTATAAACATACAAAATAAAAACCTTGGGAAGATTAAACTCTCTTTTAAATACAAAAGAGATTTCAGGATGGCCTCCCTGATAAAGAACTTCCCTGTCCAGGGGTACAATCATCAGTATTAAACCTGACATTAAGGGTTCCGACTTCCTTACTTGAGAACTCCTGACTTTTGGACAGTGTCTCCCAGCCATGAGCTTAAAAGAGCTGATGAAGACAACATTTTTCTCCTCACTGCCCTGTCAAGGTAAAGTTTATGCTCCAAAAATAAAAGTAAATTGCTCTACTTTGAGGGTTTTTTCCCCTCCTTTCTCCTGAGTGGTGATAACAGAGGTGTGACAACCAGGCCCAGCTACAGGCAGAAAAAGCACTTATTTACTGAACACTGCTTGACAGTCAAGTCAGATTAATCAACATCACAAAAAAGAAATCATCTTTTTTTTCCCCTATCACAAGGAACATGCCATTTGCATCCCTACTTCAGTGCAAATCCTAAGCAAAGCTAAGTGCAAATTATGTATTTAAGCATCCATAAGTAAACACTGGGAAACACCAAAGCTTTATAGTTCCACTCAAAAAGCTAAGTTAGTCACAGAAATAATTTACTGACAAGACATTTGGCACTTCGGGCTGTGAATAACACGAAGATGAGCATCAGGTTGCCAATGTCAAATTATCTGAGGATGCAAACTCACGTTTCTTGCATTTGGAAACCAAGTACAGGACTGACTTGCTGAATGCAACAATTCCTTGTATTTTATTCAGGGGAAGAGGGAGAGCAGAAAGAAGAGGCTCTTCAACAAGAAACGCAGATGGAGAATTGTCAAAATCCACAGAATGTGGCTCAGGATGTCAACAGCAGCACTGGATAAATACAGAAGCAGCTAAAACTCAGCAAAGCTGGGCAGAAATGCCCACAGACCCAAGGTCCTCCTTAAACCAACACCACGACAGTTTAAACCTCAGAGCTTCCTCAGTGCCCTCTCCTCATCCACCACGGACACAGAAACGGGGAACTGCTTTCAGATCTTCCATTCCTTTACCTCCCTCCTTTGCTGTACACAAGGTCCAGGAGGACCAGCGGCTCATCCCCAGCTTGGTGTGTTCTCTGAGCTGCAGCCACAGCCTGAATGCTCAGGAGGAAGGCACAGAAATCATTCAGAGAATAATTCCAGTTGGGAAAGCCTCCGAGATCACTGGGTCCAACCCTTAACCCAGCACTGACCACATCCCCCAGGTGCCACATCCACAGGTTTCGGAACACCTCCAGGGATGGGGACTCCACCACCTCCCAGGCAGCCCCTTCCAACACCTGACCACCCTTTCAGTGGAGAAATTCTCCCCAATATCCAATCTAAACCTCCTCTGGCACAACTTGAGGCCATTTCCACTTGTCCTGAAACCCTTTTCACAGCACTTATCACCATTCCTCTGCCCTGCTTGCCTGATGTCATTTTGGGGAACCACAGGCTGCCAAACTGGCTCTTCCCTGCCTAAATTAAAATAAATCTGAAACCTAAAATCTTGCGGGATCAGCAAATCTGAGAAAATAACAGTTTCTTATTCCTTGGACATTGCTTCATGGAATTTTTAAATATTTCTAGTTCACTGGGCTATTTCAGGTCAGAGCTTGCCAAGGATGTCAACTAAATTTTAATCCTGAGAGCTCCTCTGTACACAGCCTCATGCTGAAAGGGAATGGTTTTCCAGAAATTGCTAAAAAGTGGTGCTCTATAACCCGAGTTTCCTCAAGGTATGTTGACAAAGCAAAGGCAATAATAAGTTGTTGTTAGCAGAGTTTCCCCAGCTGAACTGACAAAGTTTCCCTCTGGAACTATTTGCCAGGAGCAATTTGTCTGTTGATCACAAAAGGGCATGAAAAGCGGATGAATGTTCCCTTTCCCTTCCTATTTTAATGGCAATGTAAACTACATGCACATACACTGTCTTATACACAGTGAATTTTACTGCATTAAATATTAGGAACTGCAGGAAGCCCTAGAGCAGCTGGGAAAAAGAAAAGGTGAAAATGACTTTATATTTGTTTTTCAGTCATGATTTCCTGACTTAAAAAGGAGGAAAAAGCTCTTCTGACCTAGACCATCTGTATACACTGAACACAAATAATTCTGAAATTCGATAATCTATTTGAAATTACATAATTGATCCTAGTCAACAATTTGCCCATCAAACTACAACAACTCTAAATGGTTCACTCTTCTGATGTCAGATTCAAGCTGAACTGTTTTCTTTTCCAAAACACAGCAGAAGGTTCCATCATTTAATCGTTCCAAGGGCTCAGGATCAGACAAGTAAGGCAAGTTGCAAGGTCTGCATTAATATCAACACTCCAATGACCTCTCACACCCCACGGCACAGTGAGAACTCAATTTTACATCAATAAACCTGAGCACCAAACTGCTAGAAACTCAAAAGACACCAGGTATTACAACTTCCATAAATTACAGCTGAGCTCAAATGGCCCGTACAAGCAATTGTACAGTGATAAAGCCTAAGTGGATGATATTTAAACAGATATTTGATTTATTGCAGAATTTTACATCATGCTAGAATTCAAATGACGATTTACAAGTCTGGAGGAGAGAAATCCCTGTCCCATGCAAAGTGCTGTTTGCAGAGCTCTGCCAGAACAGCTCAATATTGGGTCTTTAAGGAAGGAATCCTTCCCTCTCGTACTCTCAGGACACAGCCTTGGAAGCCAATCTATAAAACCTGACATTTAAAAGGAGAATGAACAAGCTGCTGCTTCATCCCCAGGTAGGAAATAACATCCTCGGTCTTCTGTGAGTGAAGTCTCACGAAACTCATTTTTGTGGTTTCTGTCACAAAAAAAAAGCTCTGATGGCAAGTTTGAGGGTCTGTCTTACAAGCTCTTTAGAGATGCACAAACTGTGAAGTGCAGAACAGACAACAGTGGCTGTCCACAATTCTACTGCAGTGTGCCGGGGAGGCTCAGGTTGGACATCAGGAGGAATTTATTCCTGGAAAGGGTGGTCAGGCCTTGGCAGGGGCTGCCCAGGGAGGTGGTGGAGTCCCCATCCCTGGAGGTATCCAAGGAATGACTGGAAGTGGCACTCAGTGCTCTGGGCTGGGTGACAAGGCAGGGATCGGGCACAGGGGGGACTTCATGGGCTGGGAGGGTTTTTCCAACCTTAACAATTCTGTGATTTTATGGAAATAAGATCTGAATTTGCAGAGGAGGAATTGTGGGATGCACATTGTTGACAGAAACTTCAACGCCTGAACAGGTCACAAATGAGACCAGGCAACCCTCCTGTTCCCCAGCAATGAGCAACTACAGATAATTCTCTGTGGACTAAAAAAAAATCCATCAAGGAAAAGCTTTATCAAAGACAAAACATGGCAGGCCTCCAGCAGGATCCAGGAAAACCTCTCAGCCAATAGCTGGAGCAGCAGTAATTGTTCTAAATCTATCAATAAAGCTGAGCTGCTCCTTCATTGACTGCAAACACCAATTTCTTTCATGGAGGATTATAAGTTGATGCTCATGGTCTCTCTAACACCATTAGGGTGATAAACAGTTGAAACTACATCAGGATCTGACACGTAGATCAATTCTGGGTCCATAAAGAATCTACACAAGAGGTTCCTGGACAGGGATTTACTGCCCCCAGTTTTTATTCTCTCCCGCTGCTAAAATTACTTCTGTCAAGTACTTACAAGAGTACAGGGGGAAGAAAAAAGCAAAAAGAATTAATTTTTCATGTGCTGCTGGAACAGCCTTTGGAAATTTCGGGAGTTTCTGAGGCAAATATGTTGCTGCATTGCAAATGATGCTGAACAGCAGGTGGGATTCAGCTAAATACTGATCCAGCCTCACGAGCCACTCACCAGCCAGAGACAGCAATTTAAGCACCAAACTAAGCTGTCAGGATTTTCTCCAAGGGCAGTCACAGGTTTCACGTTACCAGTGCCAAATTATATTAGACATTTAATTTTAAACCTCAGGTACTTAAATGTAAAACCTTACCACAGTAATAGTCATAAAGCAGTGGGGCATTCCATTTCAGAGAATGGATTTTTCTATTTTTCCCCTTTAATTTAACCAGCACCTCCTGTTTTGTGGCTCTGCCCACTACAAAGTAATTTATCTAATTAGGAGATGTTCACAGCTGCTTGAAAGACAGAAGCCCCAGGAAACCAAAGGTCTGGTTTGGAAGACTTTGAAAAGTTCTCCGGAGCCACACAAAGTATTAATTTAATGTGAAAAAAAGGTGCAGAGAAAAATTGAATCCCAATATGTTATTTTGTCTACAATAAAACCATGTGACAATAAGCAGGATATCCTCCAGTACATTGGCATTTGAATTCCAAAAGATGCTTAGCTTCTCACTGTACCTGCTGCTTTCACAGTATTAGCTTTTTATGACTAAAATTCAAAAATCTTTTAATGGAGAAAAAACCCCCTGAAATTAAAAAGGGTTTTTCATGCGTCAACTTGCCAACATAAAGGACATTTCTGAGCTTATCCAAAGATGATACACTGAGAGCAATCAATTATTCTTGAGGTTCTGCAGCAGCTTTATCATAACACTTCTGATTCTGCTGACCCTTAGTTGTCTAAAACTCATTGTTAGTCCAACTTTCCCTCTTATTTATAAAGCAATATTTTGAAAATTTTTTTCTTTTTTTTTAATATTGGAATGTCTGCAAGAAATTACTCCAGCCAGGTTATTCCTGGGAATATATACCCTCCAGTCACCTGCAATTTTAAAATAAATATTTCCTAGGTAATTCTAGCTGTTGTCTCTCCTGAGCCATGAGTGCCAAGTGAGAAGAAGGCACTGCACATCCGTGGGAGCGCAGAGCTGGGGAGGAGAAAAGGTTCCCTTCACCAGGGATTGGGAATCAGCTCCAGCTCAGCAGCAGGAGCAAAAGACAAGTCCAGCAAACACAGTATTACCAAAAGAAGGGGCTGGGAAAAGGCAGGAATTTAGGTACTATTTCTACTTTCTAACATTCTGTTTCCACGCCGCTTGTGGGAATTCAGTGAATTCTGCATTTGGAAGGCTCTTCTCTGCTGCAGCCTCGGCTGCTCCCTCTGGCACGGGGACAGCACTGCTCCCCTGCCTGCACAGCACTGCTCACTGCACAGGGGCCTCTGCCTGCTCTCCTGCCAGAGCCAGCACCCAACACTGCCCAGCCTGCCTTTGAGAACCTACAGGAGAAAAGAAGAGTGCAAAAAGAAAAAAAATAGGCGCAAACTTTGGCCTAACCTTTCAGAAGGGAGGCAGAATTGGGCTGGATTAAAACGACAAAGCAGCTCAGGAAAGAAAATATAAAGTCTTAACTGGGAAAGCAGTTCAGCACCCAAGCAGGGCAGCGCTGTCTGCCCTGCTCCAGAGGAGCAGGAGAGCTGGGTGGACACCTTTAATTGATTTTACAGCATCTCTGCCTTTCAGCGAGGCTCCAATCAAGTCTGCTTGCTTTAGAAAATTCTTAGCCAAAATCTGGACTATTTTAATGCAGGTGTCACTCTCCTGAAGGTGCTGCCCACATGTTTACAGCTCCAGAAATGCACGTGCTTCAGTAACTAGGACTTGGATAGCTAATGCCACTCAGAAACAAGGTAATGGTGACTTTAACCCCTCTGTTCTCATAAGGTGGCACTGAAAAGCTGTTCAGAGCTGCTTAAAAACCCAGAGACACAATCAGGGGTATACCCAGATTCAAACCTTACAGGGACACACATTACACACTGGCACAGGTTGCCCAGAAAAGCTGTGGCTGCCCCATCCCTGGAAGTGTCCAAGGCCAGGCTGGATAAGGCCTTGAGCACCCTGGGACAGTGGGAGGTGTCCCTGCCCACAGCAGTGGGGTTGGGACTAGATGGTCCTGAAGGTCCATTCCAACCCCCTAATATTCTATGATTCTAGAATATATCTATACCTATAGGTATGTATGTATGGGACATGTGCAATAGTTCTCATATCCCCCTAACTCTCCTCATTTTAGAGACAGCCATCAGAACCAGTTTTCCTTCCCTTTCTCCTGTCTTATTCACATTTCTCCCTGCTATCCATATTCTCACTTTCTTCTCAGGTTTTTTTTCCACACACTCTTCTCCTTTTCCCCATTTCCTGAACTTTCCAAGGTTTCCTCATGTGCCCTTTAAACCCCACACTCCCAGACACGTGTGCCCTGCTGGTATGAATCATCTCTGCTGCACACCTGAGCCCCAGCCCACCCACCTGGCTGCTCCAAGGATGCTCTAATTTGCATCAGGTCACCCACAGGTGACCAGCATTACAGCCCTGCCCTTCCTAGACACTCCTTCGAGGCCAGAGACACCAAGTATCACATCTACCCTTCAAAAAACAAACACCCCTGTCTCACTGCTGCAGTGTAGTAATTCCAAAGCACCATCTGGAATAGTGTTTGCTCCTTTTAATACTTTCAAATGCTCCACTGAGGAAACACTACAGCTATGCCAGAAGAATGCAGGGATTAGAGTGAGAGCACAGCAGAGAAAGGACACGTGGATAAAAATATCTGGAGGATCATTTACTGCTAATACCTACTTAATACTAACACCTACTGCTAATGCCCACCACAGGGTAAGGAAATCAGAATATCAAGCCAACAACATACAATATGTGGCTGCCCCATCCCTGGAAGTGCCCAAGGCCAGGTTGGACAGGGCTGGGAACAACCTGGGCTAGTGGAAGGTGTCCCTGCCCATGGCAGGGGGTGGAATGAGATGATCTTCAAGTTCCCTTCCCACCCAAACCCTTCTAATGATTCTTTTTTCAACAGGAAGAGCTAACGTAATTATAATAATGCTTAATTTTAATTTCAGGTGCATTATCACAGAATCCCAGAATGGTTTGGGTGGGAGGGACCTTAAAGCTCATCCAGTCCCACCCCCTGCCATGGGCAGGGACACCTTCCACCAGCCCAGGTTGCTCCAAGCCCCGTCCAACCTGGCCTTGGACACTTCCAGGGATCCAGGGGCAGCCACAGCTTCTCTGGGCAACCTGTGCCAGGGCCTCCCCACCCTCACAGGAAAGAATTTCTTCCCCATATCCCAACTAACCCCACTCTCCGTCTGTTTAAAGCCTTTCCCCCTTGTCCTGTCAGTCCCTGGCCTTGAAAAAAAAGCACTGCATCGATCCATTGTCTTTTATCTCCTTTCTCTTTCCCCCTCACATGCTCCAGGTCTGACCCCCAGCAGTGCAGCGGCACCAACACCAGGCTGCATCAGTGCATTCTTTCCTTTGGAAAAAAAAGCAAAGCACCAAACTCCCCCTTCACCCCAAAGCACGTATTCCCCCCCCAGCTCCAGGTTTCTTACCACTGCTAATGCCAGAGTTTGCAATGACTGTTGCCTCGCTCCACTGATCTGCACTGGAGACCGAGTAGGAGCGCTGGTGCAACCCGTCCGGGCGGCTGTTGAAGGACACCAGACTGATCCCACTGGCCATCTGAGACACAGATGTGCTAGTAGTCACGTTCCCTAGGCACAAATGGAAAACAAATCGTGTCAATAGAGAACACAGCACGGATTTGCACGAGGATGGACGGGTGTATCTTAACAGAGCACACGCAGAGGTTACGCCACAAAACCCTCCCTGAAGGCCTCGGCACAACGGCCCTGCCAGCAGGGCTCTGGGCCACCACCCACTTCAGCAACCTAGCTCAGAACCTCTGACTAAAGAGCCTGAATTTTCACCATTTCATCTCGTTCTGTTCATTGAAAACACGATCTTTCACCACCCTGCCACCAGTCACTTTCTGTAGAGGTTCTCTGCTTGTTACGAAAGAAACTGTGCACAAAAAACGAATTTATTCCTGAAAACCACTCTTCATGCAAGCAACTGAGATGGGACAACCAAGCCAACTCAAAGAGTTTAAAAGAATCTACCTCTAAATAATATCTCGCACAGTCTTTCCCCAAAGTGAAACCAAGGGGAGAAAATGACTCCTAGAATTGTGAGACCAAGCAAAAACTTATTTGGGCTTTTAATCTTAAACCAGTACCAGGACAAAAAGCACACACTGGACTGACTGCAGGTGTCATTCCTGTGTCCTACCCCACAGAACACACCCATCACAACTCACCTGAAGGCCTGTGACACAAAAGGGGAGACACAAAGAACAGCCTTTACCCAATAAACACTGGAAATAATTCTGTGTTTTCACCATCACTGAGGAAGAGGACCTTAAAATGCTGGGAGGTGTGTGTGAGGGGGAGCGACAGGGACAGGTTTCTCACCACAAAACGGGAGAAGAGTGACTAAATTTTAGAGCAGAAACAATTAAAACCTTTCCAGAAACTCAGGTTCCTGATGGTCTTGCTCACAACCTGCTATGGGCCAAAGTCTGCTCTCCACAGTTTTGGCTTCTGAGCACATTTTACTCCATTCCCAGCACAGGTCTTGCATATTACAGGGCTACAAAGAATTCACAATGCTAGTTTCCTTCCTCATGGCAGGCTCTCAAAAGGTGCCCCACAGGTCTTCTGTGGATTGAAAAATACTCTTAAAAAACACATGTAGAAGGAAAGGAACAGACACAATTTTATAACATACCCTCACACTTTGCATTTCCATTGCACCTTCTACTGATGAGTTCAGAAAAATTAATGAATTAATTTTCAATGCTCCTGTGAGGTTGTTAATTATCTGCTATCATTTCCCCCATTTTTCAGAGGTTAAATGACCCAGGGCCACAAAGGAAGATTGTGGCAGACTTGAAAATAAAACCCAGATCTCCTGACTCCCAGTTCTATCATTATGTCTTTTCCCAGAGCAGCCTTTGGGAAGACAGCAGAGCTTAGTGAACTACTTTGTGTTTATTAGAGTTGGCATAATTGTCCCTTTCTCTCCTCCCCTTTCCCAAGACTAAATCTCATCCTTAGTCCTTAACACAGATCCATCACGGTATCTGTGTCTTCAGTGTACTTACTCAGCCTCGAGAACTTCTGTGTGGCATCTCTGATATGAAATACAGACAGAAAAACCAAGTTGTTTAACTATGCAAAGTCTGAAGTGGATTTTGGAATCATGCTGGGACCTCCCAAGGCATGAGAGTCCAGAGCAGAGGATCGAATTGTAGCTCAGCACCTTAAAATCACAATAGAAAATGGAAACAGGAGCTGACAGTACATATATTTTGAGGTCTCCTAAAAGAACTATCTCCTTCCAAAACCTCCGTGATGCTGCTGATGCTCACTTCTAAATGCCCTTCTCCTCTGTTTTTTAAAATCAGAAAAAGTATAAACATTATTAAATTATTTTGATGATCCACCAAACGAAACGGAGTGGCCGATGGGAATGACAGAGCTTGAGACCAAATGCACTCTAGAAACTCGAGATTCAGGCCAACACAGACACAACATAAGCAGTGATATTTCTACACTGACATCCTTCACCCAGTCCACAAGCTTTGGAACATGAGCCTCCACTTTCTAACCATGATGCAAAAGCAAAGCCTTAAAACGAGAATATCTTGACTTCTACACCACCACATCAGCACCAAAAGCTGTACTTTCACCTCAATCCCATCTGATGAAACTCCAACCTCACCTTATGATATGAACCTGTTGAGAAGTGACTTATTCTGCAAAACAAAGAAGGTTTTTCCTTTCACTTCACCTTTCTGAAGGGTGAGGGGTGCAAGCACAAAATAGGTGCCAAGCGCCATAAGGTAACACTTTACTGAGCGGAGATGTCACTAACTCAGATCTGTCCTTCCTACTGCCATAGTCTGGTAGCCCTGCAACCCTTCCAATAACATTTATTCAGGATTAATTTCCACTTTGTCCAGGTGCTGGGGGGTGTATATTTTCATGATATATCAGACCCTCAAGCCAGAACCCATGGGTAGATAACAAAAGGGCCAGATAACAGAAAATAGTGTGTCCTTTCCTCTCCCTCTCCTCAACGTGTTCAGCTCTAGCCCAAACTCATTATTTACAATCTTATTTAAACGTCATTATTTCCCTATCCATTGCTAATTTTTCCACAAAGTGCAGCAGGCCCAGGACATGTATCCCACCACCCCACCAGGCACCAGCGCTGTACCCCAGAGCAAGGAGCACTGAAAGGCAGCCCCTGCTCCTGCACACGGTGCATTCCACACACAGCTCCTACAGAACAGTCCCACAGCTCTTCCCACCTACAACAGGCAAAGCCCAACCCAGACCTGGCAAATGCCCTTTCATTTTCCTCACAGATAAAGCCTCACCAGCAGAGTTGTTCAAAAGAGGAGGCCAGCAGCACCCAGTGAAAATTCTGAGGGTGTCCCTGCCCAGGGACTAGAGGAGATTTAAAGGTCCCTCCAACCCAAACCACTCTGGGATTCGATGATTCTGTGAAAAGGGAAGCCTGTATATTGGGTTAGGCACATGAAGCCTTTACATTGAGCTCCTGCAAGATGCATCCTGCATCTCTTGCCCCCCATCTGTACATCTGTACGCACATAAGCACACCTCTCTCTCACTGACAGACAGACACCCATCTTCACATTAACCCCAAACTCCTGGACAGTTACTTGGCCCATTCTGGAGCTGTGAAAGAGTTGTCTCTTCAGATACATCCCAAATGCATCAGCTGGTTGCTTAAGTTGATTAGCAGGGGGCAGTTAAATTACTATGCTAATCCATGTATTCTCAGCACTGTTTCCTTGATATGGATATGTGTATATGCTTACTGGGAAGCCTTGATTAGTTCAAGCTTCAATGTGTCAAAGGCTCCAGATTCTTTCCAAAGAATAATTTTAGCTGTACTCACATCCCTAAAGTGTGGGAGCTGATTTGAAAAGGTACTTACCTCTACCATATGCTATTTTTCTTTAAACAATTTGCATTTCAAAGGGAATATGGCATTTATATTTGAATGAATATCAGTATGTTGCCAGAACTTGTCTCAAATGAGCAAAAAAAAAGATGCTGGTCTCCTATTGAACAAAAATGTTTTCATCTACCAAAGGAGCATCAAAGGAAGAATTCCTCTTTCTAGCTCTAGACAGCTTTATTAAAACTATCTTTTCTGATGTTATAAAACACCCCGTTATGATCGCGCTTACAAAACGTTCAGACAATTAAGTTCCACAAAACCCTTCCAAATTAAGATTCAAGGTAATTTCCAGGTTTGGCCAATGCTCAGCAGAAGTGCCTCTAAGAAGAGTGAGCGTGCTCACACAAAATCCAATTTATATCCCCATTTATTCAGCATAAATCACTGCAAAGAGCAAGTGAAGGCGAGACTGGGCACAAGAGGAATTAAGCCATGTACGTAGGTAATGAGAGGCTGAGAGAAACACACACCCTGGGGGCAGAACGTGTCTCCATTTCCCAAAAAGAAGGGAGCCACTTCGGCTCTTCCTACTCAGTTGTTGCGGATTTGTAAAACAACAAACCATAAATGCAAGGTCAGGTTACAGTCCTTAGAAATGCTATGAAAATAACAAAGATTTATACAAACACAGGGGACAAGATGTTAAGGGTGGATCTGGTCAGTAAAAGACAAAAGATAAAGGCTCTATTACAAAAATTAATTAAATTAATAAAATAAGCAGTTGAGGTTGATATAAATGTTCTCTTACATAAACGCTGTAACTTGTCCCACAAACCAGAAACCACTCAGAGTTTTTGTCACACTGCTCCTGCAGTGGAGCAGTTCTGTGGGCAGCATGGCAGCAATCCCTCTTTTGCTGTTTTTTAACTCAGTAGTACAGTGAATCACCGCTGGGCAGCACAGGTTACCTCAACAGACACATCACTTCAAGCCTTCACCAACTCCAGCAGCCAGTAATCACACCTGCACAGCCAACACAGCTCTCACTGCACCCAGAAGTGAGAAACAAGTGACTTCGACACACAAGTGATCTTCATTTCCCACTGCAGACACAGCTGTGATTCCTCCCAAACAAATCGGCTACAAGAACTTACATTCCTGAGTGCAACTACTCATGGATTTATGAGACCAGCAGACACTGCAAGAGTCATGAAGCAGAACTGCATTTTTCCATGAAGCAGCAGCGTGCAAGACCCGCAGAGAGGCTGCACAGAAAGACTGAATCAGACAAACTGCAGCCCACTGCTATGCTTTCTCTATGGTCAT
Organism: Pseudopipra pipra; assembly: GCF_036250125.1. NCBI lineage: Eukaryota > Metazoa > Chordata > Aves > Passeriformes > Pipridae > Pseudopipra > Pseudopipra pipra. The sequence continues at coordinate 4,052,123 of NC_087555.1, read as the reverse complement.
GTTTTATTTGTGCCAAGCTCTTCATGTTCACAATGAGTTTCTCTCCCGAAAAAAAAAAAAAAGGAAGAAAAAGGGAAATAAACCTCTTAAGGCCAGAGGGTTGCGCTCACCAGCTGTTAGAACTAATGAAAAATACATTAGAGTTGTGGGTCAGGAAATCCTGACTCTTGATATCAGAGGGTTAATTGTTTCAAATCATGTTGGGTCAATCTGTGTTGCAGGAATTCTGCCTATTCTTGAAATGCCCTCTAATTCATCAAAAGGCACTGTCAAGTAGGTTACATGGGCTGTTGGACGCCCATTCCCAATCCACACCCAGCACTGCTCCCTCAAGCCTTTTCAGGCATTAGGGTGTAAAGAGAAAGGGAGAGGCCTCCTTGCTGGCTGCAAAAGGATGGGAAGCATTCCCTTCCCCTGCCCTCTGCATCCTGCTCAGGGGTTAATTCCCAGAGTTGTGCAGAAATCTTTCCAGTGGACAAACCCTCCCTGAGGAATGTCTGATCATCCCTGCTGTACTTTCTGCCTCTGCTTCACCTGTAGATACGACCCTTGGGACCAGGAGAATTTGGGGATGGCTCTTCTGGGTTCCTTCAGTTTGCTGCCTCAGCATTCATCTTTTCCAGAGGGATCCTCCTTTCCTCACCCACTCTGGAGATTTCACGCTGCACTGAAATCTGGGAAAACAGCTACTTCCAGCTCCTTTCCTCTCCAGCTGAGGAGAGTCAGCCTGCACTGGAAGGGAGGCACTGCCCAGGTGTCAGGGCACTGTCTGGCCATGTTCTCAGAAGATCAGCTGTGGGACCAGGGCTCCAACTTCCACAGCCAGCTTCTTCAGTGGGTAAATTCCCTGAAGCATTGCCATGGATTCTGTTTCAAGCACACTGTCTCTGCCCCGGGTTGAGCAGGGATTTAAAATATCTTGAGCTTATTCGTATATGGAACAAGAAAGAGTGAGAGGGAGGCTTGGAACTAGATGATCCTTCAGGTCCCTTCCAACCCAAACCACTCAGTGATCCTAAAACTTTCCAAACCACAGTGGTTCCAGTGTTAAAACTCTCCTTCAACACGCTGGCAATCATTTTCAGTTCTGTACCAGGCAACTCGCTTGTGGGTTCTACTTATTTTTAAGATCTTTTTTTTCCCCAGAAGCATCTCTTTACTGCCCAAAATTCCTGAGGATAAGCAGCTATTCACAGAGGAAGCCCTTCCATCTCCATCCCCACAACCCAGGCTCGATTAGCAGCGCACAGACCGAGCGGGGTCAATACTAATGAACAAACAAGGCAGTGCCAAGAAATATCCTGGCAGTGAAGGACATGGTGCTGGGAGTATAACGAGGAAAGCTATTATTCTCAGAGAATGCCAAAGCCACACAGCAAGTGTGGAGGAAAATTAAGTCATCAGAGGAGACATCTCTTCTAAAAGAAAGTTAAACCCAAGATCTTCACCACGGGCTCCTGCTCAAGATCCCCGACTATTTATTCTGCTGGGATCAAAGTGTGTTTTCCTTTCCTGGCAATGGTTTTAACAAATAAAAGTAATAAATAAGGTTTGCTTGGCTTTCTGGGCAAGTCCTGACTGAGGTTACCTGCTTGTTCAGGGACTGCAGCTTTAAGACCCAGAGGTTTTACATGGGCAAAAGCTCTACTTTGTATTGTTCTTACTTGGTTGTCATTCCTCTTGAGAACCATGAACTGAACTTTGCAAAAAATAACAGCACAGAATCAAACCCTTCACAGGTCCGTTGCTGCTGACACTACAGCAGAGCCCCGTGCAGGGGCCTGAGGCCAGGGATGTAAAATGCTTCCTAATCCCATCAACTGCCTGTGGAAGTTGTTAATCATGGCACCGGAGAGGGGGTGGTGGGTCTCACCTGCACTGTCAGGATTAACTGAACCAACTCTGGGAGCTTCCCACGAGCTACAACCCTCCCCAAACCCCGCGAGCTGCATACAGAGCCCCTCCAGGATGGGGAGGGATGATTGCTTGGCATTCCCATATCCTCCTGCCTGTTAAGGAAAGGAACAAAGAAACTTTATTTTCGCAAAAGAGACAATAGCTATGAATGTGAGATGACTTTTTTTTTTTAATAGCTATTGCCACTGTAACAGCAGCTAAGTGAATGCATGTCTGCAGTGTGAGCAGTTTTGATAAACAGCCTCTGCGGGCCACACAACGGGGATAATGTATCCTTAAGTACTGCCAATGAGCTGCCATTCTGCACAGCCAATTACTTCTGTGCGTCTGTCACTCAAAGGAAAAATGACTGAGCCCATTAGATCAAACCTTTGTCACTGTTCCTAATGCACTCTTAGGCCTCATTAATCTGAGGGAGCAGCAACACAGCCGCCGGTGCCTCATTGCCTCCCCCACAACAGGCCCACGTGAATCTTCTCATCTCTCCCCCAAGTGCACCACGTTAATCAAGCTCTCCTTATTACCCCGGTCCCTGTCACGGCGGAGAGCGCTCTCTCTCTTAAATGCTCTCATTATGGTCCATCTTTAGAGCCGGCTGAGTGGAAAAAAAAAAATAGAGGGGAAAAAAAAAAAGAGCCAGATAGAAAGAGAAGAGGAAAAAGCAAGTCCGATCGCATTAATATTCATGACAATAATTAGTATTCTAGGTCACTGAATATTCATGCTATTAGTTTGGTTTTTTATGGGTTTGCTGGATGTCCTGATTGCTGGAGTGTGGAGGAAAACAGCATGGTTGGGACTTTAGATGTCAACGGCAGTTCAATACTCCAAACACATTTGTGAATTTTTTTCCCCGTTTAGTAAATCAGCTTCAACCCTCCTGATGGCTTTAATATCTTCAAATCACCGGGGGAAAGAGAGCGAACAACCCCGCGAAGGTCTGAACGTCCAACCAGTTGGTACCACCCGCAGCAGCCGTCAGGAGTCAGTGGGATTGCACCAGGTGGACAGGGCAGAGCTGGGATTTTATTCAGGATATGGTGCCATGGAGGCATGAAAATCAGTGGGAGGGAAACAGGCACGGGCTGAGCAGCACCGGCTGCGGTTTGTCTGTCACCCTCCTGAGGCTCCCCGACACATTCCTGCCCTCAGCCCACCTCAGCATCACCGGGGACGGGCACCCTCTGCCCACCTCTAGAAAGGATCCTCAGACAGTTCCTTTCTCCCCTCCTTCCCTAAAGAGAAAACCTAAGCAAACTCTTTTTTACCCCCAATATTTAACAAATGCAGTTATTTTATCAAATACTTATTTTATTAAGGCTCACACGTGCCCTGCTCCTTTACCCCCGTTATTGAGGAACATAGGGTACTCAGTGAAAGTTTCTTGCTCTCTAGTTCTGGAAAGAGCAAATCCTAGTCCACAGGAATGGGAGAAGATGACCTTGAGGGATCCCCCTCTAGTGGGATGAAAGGGAAATCTCCGATGCACTTCAAATTGGGCTTTTTTTCCTCGGAAACGAGCAAACTGACAACTTCTCCTTCCATTGCTGCAGCTGTGTATCACTGAACTAACAGCAAACCCAATCAAATGGAAAATTGACTCGGGTGATTAATGACAAAAGTAAATCACAAACTTGTATTTGTGGTCTGTGGCAAATCCATGAACCCCACGTTTCACGTTCAATCCAATCACCTCACGTACCTCGTCAGACTGCAAAATTAGTGAAATACCTGCCAACAACCAACTTGGGGGAACCACACCAGATCAAACCTGGCTTTGTCGTGTCCACACCGCCCCAGTACACAACCTCAGGGACCTCCAAGTAAAGAATTGAGAGCACATTCAAGAATTTAGGACTCAGTTTAGCATTTGTCTGCAAAGGCACCCACGATCTACAGGCTGTGGAGCAACTGCCTGTGAGCTCTTGGCTTGATAAACGTTTTTACTCATCATCAGCCTGATCACAACATCTGAATCCTCACAGTGCCCTCCAATTAAAAAAAATTATTGTATGGTCTACAAAAACCACTGATGATTTGATAGATGATCACAATTAATAACAGCCAGAAAACTCACACTGATAAGAATGTGAAGCTGCTGTTCCTGTGGCATCTGAAATGTCACCCAGAGTTAGCAGATAACAACCTTCAGCACCCTTAACGACGGCCTGGAACTCACACATTTTGGGATACTCACATACTGTACAGTCACTACTGTAAGGAAATTTAATAGCACCAAATTATTTAAATGAAGTGTTAATCAGGAAACTATTTATCTCTACACCACAAGCTATTTTTAGACGTGAACTTTCTACATCAGTGGCTCTTGCTGCAGCTCAGGCTTTGGGTTGTTTGGAGGGGAGAAGAAATAAATGACTCCTGGGAGGGATTTCAGGAACAAGTTCACCTTCAGGTCAGTCAGCTCAAAGCCAACCCAACTTGGGAGCAAATGAAACCTGGACCCAACTTCTGCTCCAAAGTCAGCAAGAGCTGAGTCAGCTTCCAGAAGAGACTGGCCAGTGGGATGGACAGGACTCTGGCCCTGCTGCATTATTAGAGAAGGTTGGAACTGAGCAAGTCCAAGAGTTATCCTTTTCTGAAGGACTTCCAACTGAGCTGCATCAACAGAATGATGCTCAGTGCCACATAAATTTAATTTAAATTTCAGTTACTTAAGCATCACTAGGATACCAGAAAAGTAACACAGTTTTAGATTAAAGGGAATAAACATCTATTTTCCCCAGCTCACAGATTCCCACCAAGTTAGTTTACAAGAACAGGGACCTTTCCTAAAGCCATGGTTAATAAGCCTAGATATAACATAGGTAACACAACTAAAACAACACCCCATGTCTCTTTATTTTCTGGGAGAAGCTGCCACACAGAATCCCAGTTCTTTCAGCAGAAACCCCAAACTGCACCTCCAAGAAAGCCCAGAGGCCAGTTTTCAACTAAAAGTCAACCTTTTCCCAGGCAGTGTCTGGCTTTGCAGCAGCAGAGCAGCTTCACCTTCTAGTCATTCGTCTGCTTTGTGACAGAGCACCCAAAACACTCCTTTTCCCTAATGCTGTTTCACTTCAGTTTGGACAGTGTCCTACCACGACTGTGACCTGATGCCAAGGAAAAGAATTTTCCCAGCCCTTATATCAGTGGAAACTCAGCAGAAAGAGTAAAGATCTGGAGGTTTTTTCTCTTCATCTATTCTCATAAAGATCTTCATTTTTTTACATCTCAGAAATGGAAATTCTCAAGGACTGGAATTTGGCTTTTGTTGATAAGATGATTATTACCCAGAGACACCTGCTTTGTTTGGGATGAAAACATTTATGGACTGGGATAACTGTCACTGAGAGATGGTTATTATATGTCTGCTTGTCAAAGTCTTTAAAACCAGAAAAACAACAATGTTCAGACCAGAAATGCCACAAAGCACGACAAAATTCCATGTACTTTTAAACTTTCACCTTCTGCATGTGACCCCTATGGCAATTAAACCTAACAGCAAACCTTGCACCTCCTGCTTGGCTGTCACAACTTGGATTGCCAAATAACTGAGTTTGCCCCTCCTGAATTCACAGCATCACCCTGAGGAGCCTCATTCCTTCTACCCTGCTCATAGCAATGCTCTGGGAAGCACCTTGGGAAAGATGAATTACAAGAAATTCCACTAAGAGCCAGAGAAAACTATCTGCTGAGCACTCATGAAAAATTAATTTAGAACATGTCAGTCATAGGCAATCCAACAGGCATCTAATCTATAGATCTGTTGGCCAAGTTGGCACTGACATCCATCCTTAAGGGGCAGCTTCCAAACAGTGTTTAACTGACCATCAATGTCTTTAAATGAAGACATCATTTAATATAAGCACTATGTGACTGCTTTGGGGAAGAGGTAACGTGCAACAGTGAGAGTATAGTGAATTTACAGGCCTAAAACTAAAAATAGCAAGTGCTGATTCCTTCTGTGTGGTTCAAGCCTCATCCATGCACAGATCCGTGTACAGAAACCTCCCTGTGAAAAACCAGTAACAAGTTCAGCCCTGTAATCAATTTTCAAGCCCTACACAAGCTGAAGACAAGATTTTCCCAGGAAAAGCTCTGAGACAGCAGCACAGCCTGCAAGGGGTAATTTGCAGGTGTCTTTAGCTGCATGACAGGTAAGTGCAAATACATCAGCAGAATCGAGCACCGAATACCTACAGGGCTCCCACCCAACAGCAGCTGTGACCAAAATACCTGACCACAGCAAGATTCAGAGTAGCAAACCAGGCACAGACTGGGACAGTGTCTTTTTTTTTTTTTTCAGTATTAATATTCCCCTATTTTAAAATCCCTCTCTGCAATGCAGCTCTTCAGCCTCACCTGAACACAAGAACATTGGGAGGGACACATGGACTGATGCAGAGCTGAGCTGCTGGCAGGGACTTCCCAGATCCAGTGTGTCCTACTACTTTCTTAATTTCATTTTCATTTCTTTGGGTTTTTTTAAGTAATACTTTCCTGATGAGCAGTTACTTTTTATGTTTGCTTTTAATCCAGTAACAAGCAGCAGATGCTGACCAGGCATCAAAACCAGCAAAGTCTTTCAGTATTTCTAAGCAACATGATGAAGAAGCCAAGAGAGAGGACAGAAGCTTCAACTATTCCCACAGTGTTATTTGAAACCCACTACCTAAAAGTAGAGCTGTTTTCCAGCATTTGCACTTTCTGGACTGATGCATTTGCCTCAGTGTGATCAAACCTCAGGCTGGCCAGGACAGACACACAGTGCTCCCACCCCTGCCAGGGAGAGCTGTCTGCTTTGCACTGTCATGGAAAGCCTCCCTCTGACCTGGCAATCTAAGCAGAAGCAAAAACATGAAAATTCCATGCTATAAATTTATTTTATCACATATCTCTGAATGTTTTCAAAAATGTACCTCTCTGGAGCAATCAAGTAATTTTTGCCTGTGTTCAAATGACTTAAAAGCAGAAATCTCTAATTGGAACATCTTACCCCTGCTTTATTGACTCAGCCCAGCACTTTTCTTCCCTAAATTACAAAATATATTGAAAAACAAAAGCACTCCCTGCACCCAGTCATCTAAATTAAACAGCAAACTGCAGGGGTGTCTGCTCAGTGGCACCACTTCCAAAATCCATCTCAACCAGCAGCATTCCCATTTGGAAGAGATCAAACTTCTCCATTTTCTCCTAATACAGGGGAACACACACTGCAAACACACAGGGAATTACACCTTGACTTGAAGCTCTGGGGATTGGAATGAGATGATCTTTGAGGTCCCTTCCAACCCAACCCACTCTGGGATTCTGTGAAGCATCAGGTAACCACGACCATTCAAGTGAAGACTCCTGAACATCCAGCTGACCGAGCTCCTTCCCATGGCTGCTGCTCCCACTGGGTGCTGCACAGGGACAGGAGTGTGTGTGGATGGGTTTTTGGCACACGCTGGAGGGGTCTGTGTTAATCATAAATGCAAAAGGCACTCAGCACTTTATGGACACCATCCCAAACATGCTGACAGAACTTCCACTAGACCATTAGGAGTTTTGTATAAGCTGCACATTTCACAAGATAAATTGTCACAAATGTTTTCTCTTAATGCAATTTTTTAAAATCCACTCAGCTGTATGGACAAGTACTTCAGGGAACAATAAACTTCTTTGTTTAGAGCTCTCAAGGAGCTATAAACTACTTCCATAAACTAATTAGAACAGCTTTCTACAGAAGAATCTTGCTCTTGGAAAGTCCAAATTATGAATCCTTCTAAAAGCAGAAAGAAGGGCTGTGGATCCCACCAGGAAGCCATAAAGAGCTCTTTCAAATCATACAGCATTTGTTTTTCCTAAGTACTAGACCTAATAGATCATCAGGCATTGGAATGGGCTGCCCAGAGAGGTGGTGGATTCACCATCCCTGGAGATTTTTAAATGCAGACTGGACGTGGCACTGAGTGCCATGATCTAGTAAATGGACTGGATTTGGACCAAGGGTTGGACTCGATGATCTCGGAGGTCTTTTCCAACCCAATCGATTCTATGATTCTATGATCAATTCTTTGTTAATTTCTGTGAAAATAGGTAGGGTTTTGGCAAGTATAAGGTAACAAATACACAATTACAGACACTGAAGGCTCCTCAGAACCTCTTGTGCAGGACAGACCAGCAGCCAGGGCTTGAAAAGTTCCACATGAGTGGAATCACAGAATCATGGAACAGTCTGGATTGGAGGGGACCTTAAAGACCACTTAGTTCCAACTCCCCTGCCACGGGCAGGGACACACCTTCCACTAGCCCAGGCTGCTCCAAGTCCCGTCCAACCTGGCCTTGGACACTATTCCCAGACATCATTCCCACCCCAGTCACACACAACAACTGCCTGCAGGCACTGGAAACGCCATTTTTTCCCATTTTTTCCCTAACACGGTGCTCTCTTACCTGAATTTGGCGAGATGTGTAAACTGCTCATGTCCTTGGAGAGGCCGTTGGTTTTGGGGCTGGAAATGGGTGCACAGGCTGATGTGGCTCGGGGTGGCCTCTTCCCAGGGACCTTCACAGTGGTTCTCAGCAAGTCGATTTCTTTCCCATGAACGTTCTGCATATAGTCCTGGCAAGAGGGAAGAGAGACCCAAACCCCAACATCAAACAGGGAGTTCTATAAACAACAGAAATAACAAACCTGGTTCCATAAGACTTTGGCCCGACATCCGCTGACAGCACCCACTGTATGGTTTTCCCCTTCCTTCCATTTTTCTTGATAATCCCTTGCTACTACAATTAATTCCAAGTCTGGAGCTTTCTACTACACCCTCAAACTACCAGCTGGAGTCTGGTTTGAGCTACATGTAGGAGTTCACTAGCTAGAAGGTCCCAAACAGAGACGACAAAGCTGAGTGTCCCTCACGAGCACATTTACTTGTGCCTCCTCTCTGCCAGCGTGTTGTGCCCTTATCTCTTCCTCAAATTTGGCTGAAGTGGATCAGCAGGCACAAAAGGGCACCAGCACGTAAGGTTTGGCCAATTCCAACTTTGCTTCCTTAGAATATGAGACCCTTCCTCCACCCCCACAAAAAATCACAGAAGGGAAAAAAGCATGCAAATTGCATCTGATTAGAGGAAACACCCAGATGTGGAAAAGGCTTTTGCTAATTCCTGTTTGGAAAGCCCAAATGGGGAAAGAAATGTAAGAGTAAATAGACACATAAAAATGGTGTTTTTACCAGAAAGCAATTGATTAAGGTCAGACAGCCACTGAGGCTGCAATCCTGGGACACATTCAGCAGAGATATTTCCAGGAGAGATGGTGAATGACACCACAAGACACCAAAGTTCTCACTTCCTGGTACACAAGGTTGTGGTTACTCACATTCCAGAAAAAGTGCCTGAAACTGGAACAACTATGAGGGCACTAAAAGAAACAAAAGAGATGGTGTCTTACAGAGGACATGCAAGAGGGGACACACAGGAGAGCAAAATCAAGGGTGAAAAGGGACAAGATCACCGCACAAAAGGATATCTGGGTTGTCCAGAGAAGCTGTGGCTGCCCCTGGATCCCTGGAAGTGTCCAAGGCCAGGTTGGATGGGGCGTGGAGCAACCTGGGCTAGTGGAAGGTGTCCCTGCCCATGGCAGCAGATGAACAGGATGGTGTTTAAAGTCCCTTCCAACCCAAACCAGTCTGTGATTCCACGATTAAATATCCCAAGAGGAGAACAGCAGTATGAACTGGTTGGGAAAAGATCTGGGCTGAAGTTCTTGAGTTAAGCTGGAGACCAGGGGAGTGGTATTCCTGAGCCACTTCTGTGGGGAGGCAAAAAGTCTTAATTCCTTTTCAGACAGAACCTGATCGCCTCGCAGAGACCTGGGTGACACCATGGGCACCTGCATGAGCTCAGATGTAACTCCCCCTTGTCCAAGTCATCAGAGCAAGATTCAGCCAGATGACAGGTGTTAGATGACAGACTGCCTGCACAGACCTGGACACCACCAGAGCACCCATTTCACACGAAAACTCCCGAGTGTACCCCAAACCCGTATCACTGCTGCCACAGTACAGGGAACAATCAGCTCCCTCATCAAGATTCTTTCACCTTTGACAGCTTTTACAATGCAAATTATATATTCTGCTCAAAATCCATCAAAAACCTGGGACCAGCATTAATTTCTTCCCAGTTAACAGTAATCTGTGATAAACCCCCCAGACTAAGCCATCACATCAGCTTATTTCTCCCTAGCTGAGAAGTTTTAACAGTAAAAGGTGGGGCCTGAGCAATTCCTGGGGAGAGGACGCAGAGCTCTGCTGCCAAAAGAAACAAAGGCAATCCATTAAGGAAAATTCCTTTACTAGGTGTTAGACAGAGACGAACAAAAGCGTTTCATCCATAAATTACCAAGTTGGCGGAACTTTCTTGTTCGGTGTCAGTTCTTCGCAAATTAAAATACAATAAGCAGAAGATAATTGAGCATTTATTGCTTATGGGCTCTAAAATGAGGCTTAATCAGAGAGTGACTAAAACTCGGCACGTGCTCTTTTCTAATAGACATGTTTTATTTCATGTACAGCCACAGAGCGCTCCACTTTCACTGCAGAAGGAGGTGTTTATTCCAGATTCTTCAGATGAAAGGCATGTACGACTTCCCTGCCAGCTCGTGAGATGTGACAGGGCATTATTAAAGCCCTTTTAATTGGGATTGAACCAGGTTTAAGGTGAGCTATAAACCATTTGAGAGAGCAAGTGAATGTTGGCAAACAGAAAATAAATGCGCTGCAGCCACACCGTTATTAGACCAAAGTGCCCGAGCACAACAGATGCCAAGTAGGTATTAATGTCAGCTTAAATATTTATGGGGATATATCAAATGTAAATAATAAAGGCTCTTTCATTGTGTGCAGGATGCATAGCGATAATCTGTGCATCCCTCCCGAGGAGGGGGGCCAGGCCCACATTCCCAGCCGGCGGAGGGAGCTCCGTCAGATCCCGCTCGGGGAATAGAACTTCAAACTACAAAATAATGTGGCGGCTTCAGAAGCGCAATGGAGGGTTTGATCAGATTAGAACAGATGAGGGTCTTGCTGTCATCTGGAATATGCTGTGTTAAAGAGAAGACAGCAAGCCAGATTTTGATATGCAAATGGTACAGAGATAACTCCCCGAGATGTTAGTTGTAGAAAATGCTGATCCGAGAAAAAAGGGGGAAAAACCCTTTAACAAGGCATGAGGGTAATTCAAAGCCAAGTACTTTTAAACAGCACTTAACAAGTCCCTAGAGCCCACTCAACAGTGGGCCACCCCAGACGTGCCATCTTCTGCCCCTCAACAGCTTGAAAAAGTAGTAATTGTGAATCCATTTGCATTTTTCTTCTCGACTTGTCCGTGTTCATCACTCAGCAAGGCAGGGGGAAAAAAATAAAAAAAAAAAAAATAAAGCAAGCAGCAAAGGCGAGGGACCCCTCTCCAAACATGTGGCTGAGAGGAGAAGCTGGTGCCCTGGTCCCCACACCTTCGCCATCGCTTGTTTTTTACATTTCGCTCCTAATTATGTTGCATCTATCGCCATACACTTAATTAGCTGCATTAATGTGATTTCTTTTCACATAGTCAAGCAATTAAGAGCTATGATTGAGTTTCATTCAATTAGCCTCAACAAACATGCTAATTGATGTCCCAGATGCAAATGAGGTGCAGTGAGAGGAACCTGCCAGCAATCGCGAGCCGTGGCGGGGGGACCGGGGCTGGCTGACAACAGCTCTGCCTCGCAGGGCCCCCCGGCGGGGGGACACAGCCGGCAGGGCCCCGGAGCTCCCTGCAGGAACGGCGGGCGAGGAATCAAATCAGCGGCGTCCGCAGCTCCCAGGGCGGGCGAGAGCCGGAGCGATGGGATCGGAGCGTTCTCCGGCTCCGGGCAGGCCGCGGCCCCTCAGCCGGGCGCTGTCCCCGCGCAGGGGATGGCCCGCGGTCAGCGCGAACTGGCAGCTCCATCTTAGTCAGCTGTGGGGCGATGCCGCCGCCGCCAGCGCACCGATCCATCAATGATCCCCCAAAACGCGCTCCCCGCCTCGATTCCCATCGCTTTTCATCCCCAGGTCACCGGCAGCGGCTCCCGTGCGGTGCCGCAGAGGTGTTAATTTGACTACTCAAGGCCATTGACCATTATCTACGGGACTAAACAAACTGCTAAAACATCAGGGGAAAATCAAAACCGCCGCACTGACTGAAGATGACACCAAGTATCACTTGACAGCACTACGAAATGAATTGCCTTGAGTAAGAAAGAAACGATGTGCCATGACACAGAATAATGTAAAGTAAAATTACTTCAGTTCTGCTCTTAATACAGCTCTCTGTTTACAACAGCAGAAATTAATTTCACCAATTAACTGAGCAGAAGCCTTTCAGACATGCAAATTGAGCAAACGGGTATGATCATGTTTTCTAAACAGACCCACCAAAAACAGTCACTGCTATTTCGGGGGCCCCCTTTGTTTCCGAACACCAGCGGTTGTTAAATTTGCTGCCACGCACCGCAGTGACTTCTGACGGCCCTCAGAGCTGGAGAAGACACTCCACCGAGGGCCACGAGCCGAACCCAGGCTACCTGGTGGTTCCAGCCCAGAACACTGACAGCAGGCAAACATCTCCACTTCCACAGCCACACTCAGGGCTGCTGCCGCCTGCTTGGCCCCGTTTTCGGGCAGGAGGGACACACGGATCAGATTGAGGGAAAGGCAGAATGTGCTGGCTGCTGCTTCCATGAAGCTGGGACACGAACTCACATCGTTCAGGTCTATCACAGCCATCTCAAATACCTCACTAAAGGACCACTGAGCATGTGGCAGCATAGAATTATCATCAATAAATGGTTTGGGCTGCAAGGGACCTTAAGGAGACCTTCCCTTTCCAACCCCTTCCATGGCCAGGGACACCTTCCACTAGCCTAGGTTGTTCCAAGCCTCGTCCAACCTGGCCTTGGACACTTCCAGGGATCCAGGGGCAGCCATAGCTTCTCTGGGCAACCTGTGCCAGGGCCTCCCCACCCTGCCAGGGAAGGATTTCCTCCTAATATCCAATCTAAATCTATCCTTCCTCAGCTGAAGTCATCCCCCGTTGTCCTATCAGCTGCTCCCTAGGGCCATGCTTAGCTTAAAGGCATGGCTCAGGTTAGATATCAAAAACATGGATATCAAAAAGGTTTCACATCATGGCACTGGGCGAAAGGGTTTCAAAGCTCACACTGAAACCACCCACCTGGGCATTGCCATGTGTCATAACACTGAAATTTAAAAAACTACCTGCTCCCTCCTAGAGGGTCTCCCCACATGTTTCTCCCACAACATATGAAAGGAGAGACCCTCTGAGAGCAGTGACTTTCTGTGGCTATAACAGTACACAGCTATGAATATCACATTTTTTTTTTCCTTTTCAGCTATTCAAATCTCCCAGAAGCTTGTTTTTCCAACACTAGGAACAGGTCCAGGCCTAGAATCCTTCCCAGTTCTGTCCCTGGTTTACACTGTGCTTTTGATGAGCTTCTTCCCCATTCCTGGAAGTGTTCAAGGCCAGGTTGGACAGGGCTCTGAACAACCTGCTCTAGTGGAAGGTGTCCCTGCCCAAGGCAGGGAGTGGAATGAGATGAGCTTTAATGTCCCTTCCATCCCCAACCATTCCATGATTCTATAAAAAACACCTGCACTTCACGGCAGTTTCCCCCCACGATTCAATTGGGCATAACACTCCTAAGGCTCCACTTACTGAGGTTGAAATAGTGTTTCCTGATCTGAGGTGCAATAAAAATTATTATGGAAAAGAAAGTTTATGGTTGCACCTCTGGATGACGTTTTAAAGACTGAGTGCAGTGTATTTTTTGAAAGACAATTCCAGTCCTGTGAGATGACCTATAGGACCCACAAAAGGTATTGTTCACCCTCATCAGCAACAACCAAACCCTCTTCCCCCTGAAACGGGAGCAGAGCAGGAAACGGAAGGAGCCCTGACTTTTGTGCCTCTCTGTGGCAGTCAGACATTTTTATGGCGAAACACCGTCTGGAAAAGATGCAAAACAAAATTGCTAAACTGCAAAAAGAAGAAAAGGAAGGGGGGGGGGGAGAAGAAAAAAAACAAAGGGCCCCCTTCCCTTTGCTTATTGAGTTCAAAGGCATAACATGCAGCACCCTGCAGCAAATGGGAAGCTACACTAATTTTAAAGCCATAAAATGCTATAAAGTGCCCTGCGGGGCAGGACTACACTGAAGCTAGTTGCACCTAAATAAGCCATGGTTCATTTACTTCGCAGCTTAGCCTAATGTAATCATCAGTGGATTCCTAGCCTAGAGTTGTAACAGGCAAATAGCCGCTGCCGCCGAGGCGACACTCCCAGCCATGGAGGGGCTGCCGCCACACTGCTGTTGATTAGAAAATTTTTCAGTTTTGACAAGCCCTTAATGAACATAAATCGCTCCTTGATTGGTTTCCAGTTGGGGCCACAGGCACACCTCAGAAAAAACAAGTGTCCCAAGCCCTCACCCTCCTGCTTCCCAGGAAGGACCCGAGCCACGGACCGACCGCCGGGTTACGAGCCACGGTGGAATATACTCATCAAATGGTGCTGGGGAATTAGCCACCCCCCCCTGCATATAAACACGGAGGGAATGCCACTCAGCTTCATAATACATAGTTAATCTTAAGAAAAGCAATGAAATGTTATTTTCTGAGGAGAACAGAGGAATGAAAAGGCATTCTGGAAACCACTGATCACCCTAAAGCGCTGTGTCCTGACAAAAAGAAGGTCATCACCAATCTGTTTTATTCACATCAGGAATCAAGAACATTAAATTTGAGTAATAAAAAGCATTGCCTATATCTATACTGCGGTGTTTAATCTGCTCCATCAATGTTTTGGGGGCAGGGGATGAAGTCAGGGCAACACTTGGAACACAAGAGCAACAAAACATTGGTCTTTCTGTAAATGGATCACTCATTTTCATAAAATTTTAAGAAAATTCTTCCCTCTGCACTTTGCCTCTCATTAAGCCTTTGTAAAGCGAGCTGCTGTAAAAGACAAACCAGAGTTTTACCATCCTGAGTAATTTATGAAGCATTTACACCCACAGCAGTTCGCTCGGCTGGACAGGAAGCTGTCATCTTATAAACACCCCTGACTAATTAATGGCTTGGCTTTTGCCATTTAAATTGCAACTCATTCTGATCCCAAGAATTTTCCTTGACTTTCTGAAGAGAGAGCAGACGGATATGACGCTGAAATGTGTGTTTGCTCCAAGTTTGCACAGCTCTGCCACAGCAGTGCTGTGGTTGCCACATTATTGACTGTCGGCTTCCTCTAGGGCAGAGAGACCTCAACACATCAGAGATGGGCCATCACCAAACCCACGAAGTTTAACAAAGACAAGTGCTGGATTCTGCACCTGGGATGGGACAACCCTGGATGTACAGACAGACTGGGAATGAGAGCTGGAATGGACGAACCTTGTAGGTCCCTCCCAACTCAGGAGATTCTGTGATTCTAAGATCTTCAGTTTTACATTTTTCTCCCAAGTTGATCTTCACTCCATTACATCTTTCCCATGAAGATAATAAAGAAGCTTTCCAGGAAGTTCTAACAGGACTGAGCGATCTGTACAGCCACACCACTTCATAGATGCCTCTTCTGCTGTTTCATGTTTGGTATCTTTAGCCCCAAAAAAGTGAGAGCAGCTTGATTAGCACCTATTTTTTCTATAAAGGTTGGTTATCCTCTACTTATTGCTAGAAGCCACATAAATCATATATAAAGAAAACATGTAATAATTAAGAAAGGAAAGCTCTGGGAAATGTCAGTAATACTGTTAGAAAGGAGAATGTTGCTCTGAATACGGCTTTGAGGAAAAGGCTTCCAGGAAGAATGCAAGTTGTGGTGAGTACTAAGATCACCATCTCATCACCATCGTGGTAATCAGCAATTACTATACACAGATTTTGTAACTGTGCCTATCATTCATTTTTTCTATCCTAAGCAATGTTTTAGGCATGTTAATGGACGCAACAGTAACTACAATAAAAACTTACACATGATCCTGATTTATCTTCATCAATACTCAAACTGTAGCTCTGCGGCATTTGCTTTGCTAACTACTCTTTCAGGAGGCAGAGCTACATCTTATGTGAAAAATAACACAGAATTATGGAACGGTTTGGGTTGGAAGGGACCTCAAAGCTCATCTCATTCCACCCCCTTCTCCAAGCAGGTGTCCAACCTGGCCTTGGACACCTCTTTTTGTCAGTCCAAGTCTATGTTTACCAAAGCCTAATCTGAGGATTAGCTGTTGATAGGTAAGGTCAGTTAGAAGGGCTTCCAGAGCCAGCTAATATCCAGCTTTACATTCCTGGGAAGCAAAACCAGGGGGGAAAAAACAGGCACACAGGATGGTATTCTAGAAATATGTAAGGGCAAGAATATTTCTGTTCAAGCAACACAAACAACACACTTGGGAGCTACTGAACTGCCTGAGGTAATGCAGCCCTGGAAACAAGGCTGAGCTGAAATGATGGCTGGGGGGGGGAGATATTCCTGACTGGGAAGGCTGGACCCAGCTCCCAGTGCCGAGTGGCCACCACACTGCTCTCTGAAACATGAGGAGAGTTGGAATACTTGATTTGCAAGCAGGCTTTCTGTTCCCAAATAATTCGGGAAAATCAGGTAAGAGCTGATAACAACACAAAATGTCAACTGCAGCTCTGAGAAAAACACTGAGTATTGTGGGACCTGAGGAAAGTGAATGGAGCCACACCACTTCAGATACCCGCACAGAGGACATTCTCAACAGCCTCCCATTTCTCACCGAGACCACTTTTCCTGGAGGAAATGGCCAAGCAAAGAAAGCTCAAATGACACCTGAAGTCTTAAAGGAATTTTACAGGGTCTGGGGTTTTTTAGGGTTTTCTGAGAAGATGCGTCCATATAATTTATTGTTGAAGCTCCTGCACAAAGTTTAACCTGCTCTTGGATCTGACTCCTTACCAGGCTGAAATGCTGCCTTTTCAAAACAAAGCATTCAGTATATTTGAGGATAGAACAGCACTGCTGGTGCTCCCTCCAAGGGGGCTCATGCTGCTCACCCAGCCAGCACTGCATTTAAGGAAGGGTTTGGAACTGTGGCTCCTGTTGGATGAATCGGGCAGACCAGGTGAATCTGCACACCTTTCAAGGAAATAAAGATATATTTTTCCCCCTGGATCACAGTTACAATCCCCAGACCAGTGAGGAGGAAGGTTAAAGACTGCAGCAAGCAAACACCAGCCTTGCTGTGTAGACACCAGGGGTTTATGTACCAGGTGTGTCCTAGATGGGCATGACACCTTCCTTATCACTCATTTAAGAAGCTTTTCTTCTCCCACAAGGAGGAAGCTTTTATTTGAAAAGCACTGTGCTTTTATTTGAAATCAAATCTAAACCAGACAACATATAAAGGGGTAAACTGCTCTTACCAGAAAGGCTGGTTTCAGCCTTTTTTTACCCCCTTTCTTCTTTTCATAAATGAGGGGCAGAGATAATGATGATGAAGATACAAGAGCAGAAAATGGACATGTACAGCCAAAGCTTTGTCACCTGCTGCCCTGTGGCACAATGGCAACCTCTGGCAGACAGACAGTGGTGAAACACGCTCAGCTATTCATCAGGAGAAGCTGAGATAAAGCAGCAGTGCTGCCCAGCAGGTATCCTGGTGAATACATTCCGGGAGCCCTCGCTCATGGCATTCTGCCATTAAAAGCCAAGAGATGCCGCAACAAATTCCCCCGGGACCTTTTGGGGAGGCTGACGTGGAATTTGCCGGCCAGAATTTTAGTCATCCCCTCCACGGCTCTGCTCCAGAAGCCCAAGATGAATAGGGAGCTCTGGTGAACTTCGAAGCCTGAGGGTCAAAGTTCTCTCTCATTATCCCCACCATTTTCTGTCGGCGGAGCTCCTCAGCCTCCCCAGGGACGGGAAGGTTTGAGGCTCTTGAAAAAACCTGACATGACCAAGTCAGAAAACAGTAGGGTGCTTATGTACATATATTTTTCTTTCCCCGTTTTCCTCTTCCCCCACTTCCTTGAAAAGAAAGGATAGGGATTGAGCTATTGTGTCAAACATCAACCTGGTGGCATCAGCAGTCCCTCATTTAGCTGGCACAATGCCGCCCTCATTTCAACGCGCTGCCCTGCCAAACAGGCCTGACCCTCCCAGGGACACCTCCTCTGCAAGAAAGGGCCTCGTTTGATTTTTCACTCCCCACCCCAAAACCTTTCATTCTGTAGCCAGTCCTTTCAAGGAGGATGTCACTCCTGATTCCTGCAATACATATTTTCCAGGCTAAGAACTCTCCTTCGTGCCTGAGCTGCCACTGACCGATCTGACAGAGACAACTGATCCACCTGTGGCCAAACCTCCAGCAATATTTAATACAGTGCTTGCTCTCAGCCATTAAATATTGAAACTGGTCCTCCCAACGCAGGTGTTATGTTCTGACTCAAACCACAGGCTGGACAGACTAAATTACCTTCTAAATTTACTTCTCCTGCCACCACTAGAGGCCCACCTTTCGCTCCAATTAAAAATTCACTCTGGAATTAAAATGGCAAGATTTTGATTAACTAAAATAGCCTGCACATTTGAAACGACCCAAATCTAAGTGGTCAGAATAGAGCCAGGCTTTATACAAGCTTAGGAAACTGACTTCAGATGGTTAGCAAAAGCTCTTTTCTTCACTGCTATTTAATGGGATAGTTGGTAGAAATAAGGCCCTGATTTCTCAAAACAACGTAAGAAATTATCCCAAACAGCAATGTAAGTACACTATTAAAAATTCAGCAGTTTCTCTGGCTCTGCTGTGCAAAAAAGGAACAAAAGAATTACCGAAAAACAAAAAATTTGCAAACCCAAACCCATTATCAGAGTCCTGTTTGGAGGAAAAAGCATTCACCTGGCAATGCCCAAGAGGAAACGGTGACATTCCTGCCTACAAAGTTTAGCACAAACTGTACTGGGGTGTGACTGAGTTAAATATCTGTGGTTACGTTAGAAACCCCTCCGACCCACGCATGGAGACAGAGCCCTGTACCACCTTCTTGGGCTGGGGGGGCATGGTGGGGGATGAAGGGAAACAATTACAGCCCAGTAATTACTTCTCCTTTAAATGGATTCTTCCTAACCTCCGATGGATTTACCTCCAATCTCAAAGTAATTACGTGTAACCTCAATGGATTCTCACTCTGGGGGAGATGCTGCAGCTCCAGGGAAGCCTGTGGAGAAGAAGTTCTCTATTGTCTGCAAGAGCGATGAAAAACTAACACGTGCATGGCACTGCCAGGAACAATAGAGCCCTTCCACAACACCAGGAAGGGGCCAGACAATGGCACCTTGCCTCCTCCTGATGACACAGAGCTGGCCAACACAATCCCAGGGAAACTCCGGCAGGAGCTCCGTGGGGACTGCCCCAAAGGCACACAGCACCTGTGCCTCCCTTCTGGGAGCAACACCAATACACGATTTGGGTATTCCAGCACTACTTCACAGCAGAATTACGCGCATTTAGAGGCACTAAGAGGGGCCAAATCAGACAGAAAAGACTTGAACTACATCCCACAAAGGAGCAGTGAAAACCTTGCTCCAGAACACAGGGGCTGAGGGAAAAGGGGTTCTGAGGGAACCTGCCTGGAAGTTGCTTGTCATCTAACTTACTAAACAGTTTTTAAGAGACATGGAACTGACATCAGAAACTAGAGCAAAGCATTGCTCTGGCAGGACCTGAGACTACGAAATCCTGTGTCAAGCCAGAGAAAGTGCTAATATTCCACAGTCAGGGAACAGCAAAGTGGTGCAAGCACAGCATCCGTGTGGCCAGACACGTAGATGTGACACCTGGGGACATGGTTTAGTGGTGCTTCGGCAGTGCTGGGTTAATGGTTGGACTTGATGATCTCGGAGGTCTTTTCCAACCTAAATGATTCCATGGTTCCATGCTCCTCAGAACCACCCATCCGAAGCAAAAGTTTCCTGCCAGTCCCAGGTGCAGGTCTGTAACCCTCAGAGCTTATAAAAAAGGCATCAGATCCAAACCTTGATTTTCACTCCTTAATGGAAAATTGCCTGGGAGCTCAAAATGTCGCCAACAGGTTTAGGAACAACTGGCCCTAAAAATGTTATGAGTGGCCACCCTATAATGTTCATATATGGGATGATGATAAAACATAAGACCAGATATAAAAAGACCTTAGTGAGGGTCACACCATGGGTTTTGGGGTCCTGAGTCAGATCCCTGTGCTCCTTCCATCCCAAATCCATATCCAGGGATTGCGTCACAGGCACTGAGAGGGACAGACAGCATCCTTGGGACAACAACAGATGTCTCAACATGGAAAAGCTGTGTAGAACATGTCTTAATAGCTAAGTCATTTCCAAAAGGCTGCTCAGAACTACTCCTGAATAAACCACAACCACTGCACACTGACTAAGACCTCTCCTCACTCTTTACTACATCTAGGAAACTTTTTCTTATAAAAGGCTTCTGTTTTTTAATCCTGGAATCAACAATAAGTCCATAAAAGAACCGAAGAAAATAAAGACTTAGACTGTTTCAGTTGCCTCTTGGGACGCAAGGGAGCCTCATTCCCAGGGGATTCAGAGGAACTGGACTGTTCTCAGACTTGCACCAGGGAGTTTTATTTCAGATTATGGTTCTTTGAGAGGGAAGGGAATGAAGAGAGAGAAAGAAGTTCCCCCACTAAAGGGGGCTGAAGAAATCCCTGTCTGACAGTGCTTGCTGAGGGCCTGGTGCTGCTGAACACCCAGACACGGTGTACTCACGTGTAAGCTCGGGTGGTAGGTCAGCACCCCGTTGTCACACAACGTCACGTACTTCTTCTTCCACTCCTTGTTCAGAGACTTGCCACTCCTCTTCAGCAGCATTCCCTGGGAGGGGCAGAGAGGAAAGGTTAAATATTCTCTGGCCAATGCACACCTACTTAAGACACAGCAAGAGACACCATTGCCAGCATTTTCAGATACACTTTCCCCTGCAGTTACTCGTCCTCCCCTGCCCCTCCCCATGAGGCACGTTGCCTCCATCAGCAGCTTCACTGTTTGCCATTCAGGAGGAAAAGCTGTCCAACACCAAGCCAGAAGGCATTCCTAAGGAATCATACAGTACTTTGGTCATGGAAAGTCTTACTGGAATGCCCACGTGGAGACACTATGGACACAGATACACCAGTGCCAGGGATACAAGCAGACACTTCATTGAATCATAACCAGGAATCTAAACCAACACAAACTTGAGTTCTCTAATCCCCATAAAATAAGTTTTTCCCTTCCCATTTGCCAAGGCAATTAAAATAAAGGGAAGTCAGAACACAGAAGGATGCCCTACAAAGCACGGTGCTTCCAACTGCCACGGAGCTGTTCTTGTCAAAGCAGGCTAAAGCCTTGACAGCAAGTTCTGCTGTTTGTTTTCCCATTAAACCTGCAGCTTTATGAAGTCTCTGCAGAGCCGATCCCAAAGCCAGGAGGGGACACAGGCCAGCTCTGCCCAAGTAGAAGTCCTCCAGAGCAAGCAGAATTCCAGATGTTACAGCTTCCAGCTGAAGTCCCTCACCACTCTCCATACAACCTAACAACTCTCCCCGTGCAACATCAGGGATGACCCCAGTGGAAAAGCCCACTCACACCTGCCTGCTCCTGGCCAGGCACTTGGGACACAACTTCAGAGAGGAACCCTTCCCAACTCAACCCAACCCGTGCATGGGACCGTGGAGAGAAGCTCGTGCTGGGTCCCTGAATTACACGGCGACACAAACTCCCAACTCTCTGGCTGCCTGGGGATCACGTCTTCATTCTCCTGTGCTGTTCCTTGCCAGAACTGGAACTTTTTCAAGGAGAATGGGGCTCCTGCACCGCCTCCTCACAGAAGCTCCCGCGGCACAGCCCAATTACCGTGTGCCAGTGGGGACAGACGTTGTTTTCTTCTATTAAAAAATGAAAGCTTGTTTCTGCCTTTGACTCGCCTGTTTGTCTATAGGAGGTGATCCGTGGCTTCACCTTTCCCATCTTTCATACCTCACCTGCAGCACGTTCGCTGCCGTTCAGGGGGACCCAATTCTAGTTAGTGCTGTGCCGTGGGGATCAAAAATTACACTTTCCCTGCACTGGTTTGTTCTTCAGACCTTTTAATGGCGAAAAAAGCAGTAAGGAACACAATGGTGATCTTTTTTTTTCCCCCCTCTGCCTTTTTTTTTTTTTTTTAAGTTTCGAACAAATTAAAGTTTATATACTTCACACCTTTTAACTGTCCCTTTGCCATACAGACAACGTGCAATTACTTCCATAATTATCAATTCATGCCAATTATAAACTCAATAAATAGTAAACACCTAACACGGCCATGATTTTTAGTACACAGAAGCTTTGCTACTATCTAGGTGTGAATTCTGACATTCTAGCTATGGATCTAAATGAAGAAATTTATTCAAAATGAGGTTTCACCATACTTTTAAAGTGGAATTCTGTGCTTGATGTAAAAAAATCCAGATCAGCACTAGATATGAATGATGTACCTATTTGTGTGCCTAACTAACAAACCAGGCTTCCCAATCCATTTCCTTCAGGCATTCCTTCAGCAAACAGATTCATTTTCACATTATGTGAGAATTAAAGGTATCTTAAAGTACCTGGAGAGGAAACTGCTCTGAATACAAGAACTTGGTGTTATAAAGTGAAGTAGCCCATATAAACCACATTTTCCCCCCCAGGGCCACCAATTTGTGATAATTTTATAGAATGATCTGGAGAAATGATCTTAGAATCGGAGTTTATATCAGCTATAAATGCACTTTAACATTAACCAAATTTTAAAAAAATAAATGGCCCTGATATGACAAGAAATGTTCCTTTAAAGAAAAAGCCTTTTGCTTCAGTCACTTTATGTCTAAGTCACATCAGATACTGTGCCTGGGAAATGAGTTCCACGGGTTCCCACTGACCTCTGGTACCTCCGAGGCAACTGAGAGGCAGCTTGGGCATGTCCCCAGTCCCCACCAAAGAGGTCCCCACGTACACAGAACACACTGCAAAACCCACCTTTGGTCCCCAAGCTGAGCAGTAAGAGACCCAGGCAATCTCCTACTTCCAAATGCCCATTTTTTTTGGTCTAAATAATCTCTGCCTCAAGTTGTTATTAATTGATAACATCATTTTTCCTAATTTGCATGAAACCTTTCATTTCTTAGTCTTCCATCTGCAGTTGGGTGTAGCTGATCCAAAGCCTCCAGACTCAACACTGAGAATTTAACACCTCCAATTTCCACACAAACCGGGAACAATTTCACACTTCTTTTTTTTTACCGCCTTCCCTCCAAAATTGCAATTCTGTGTCTAACAGAGGAATGGCTTCTCCTACCAGACTCCTCCAGCTTGTATTTTTAAGGAGCCAGAGGAAAAAGGCTCCAACTGGAGTGCACGGACCTCCCTCCCCAGGTTTTGCTGGAGGAACACAAAGCAAACAGAGGAGCTGCCTGGACGTTCCACCAGTTCTTTATTAGTAATGTGTGTGCTACGTCTACTCCCAGGAGGTCATTGCAAGCCAAAAGCAATGTTAAGTGTACAAGCTTTAAATAACTTACAAAGTTAATGTAATGAATGTAAGTGTGATCTGAAATCCATCACTCAGTGGCTTGCTGTAGCCTCAAGCTGTGATAAAACACCACTCATAAATTTATATTAAAACTCTGTTCGATAGCAATTATTTACCAACAAAGATTTATTGATTGCATTTGCTGTTAGAGGCTGGGGCCTTAACTGAGTCAATCAGCTTACGCCGCTGAGCTCCCGGGCACCCGCACGAGTTACAGACTGCCAGTGGCTCTGCATCCCAGCAGCTCTGTGGGAGCAGCAGCAGCTAATGAAAGGCCGCCAGCGCTGCATTGATTGGAGTCAAGGTGGATAAAAAACAACATCCCAACTCCAGCCAAGGCAGCACCACACACAACACACCCGGCTCACCTGAGCTCGCAAAACCCGGCTGCTGCAGACCCTGCCAACCCTGCCAGCTCAGAGCACAAACCAGCACCCGTGGGACACGACCACACATTTGTTCTATGGAAATACGCAGGGTCTTAAACAGCAAATTAGCAGCATTTTAAAAAGTGACCTCGACCTCCCGAAGTGGCTTCATGCCCCATCCAAGATGCTGGTAGGTGAGAAGCCCTGAAAATGGCCTTTGAAGGGAGCAGAGCCAAGACTGTACCTTCAGGAAAAGGAAGTATGGTACTCCCAAGGCTGGTGGTTGGAACTAGATGATCTTTAGGGTCCCATCCAACCCAAACCGTTCTGTGGCTCTAACGGTGTCTAATTTCTTTCAGAAGTTCATCCCACTGCCATGGCTGTGAACTTCTGCCAGCCTCTCCTTTCTTCCCTTCCCTGATTTTTAGCCCACCCCGCACTGTTACCCTGCTGCTGTTCTGACACAATGAAACAGGTAATCTCACACTTAGTCATTAACAGTGTAAATTCCTAATTTTCCACTCAGGTCTGTAGTTCTCACAGCCATGATCAGCAGCCAGCACTGTTAGGAATTTTCTAGGAATCATGTGCATCCTGTTCACAAAAGAAAAACTCAGTTCATCAGAAAATTCTTCCCTCAAGTAAGGCCAAGGGCAGCCACTCAGCCAGGATCACAAACTAACTGTAACATAAAGATTCTGGACAACAAAACATTTCCTTTAAATGCAGTAACATGGGTAACAAATGCTGCTGAATCCTCCAGGATTGCATGACCAGCCAACTCTGCACAGTCTGTCCAGCACCACTGGGACCAGTCTAGTTCATCCTAATAATAAACAAGAGAGTAATTCTTAACTGTTATTTCTTGCTTCCAGAAGATTTACCTGTAACAGGTTTCCAGCATTAGAGTCCATTTAAGCTCATGGCAGCCATATCATCACATCACAGAATCCCAGAATGGTTCAGGCTGGAAAGGACCTTAAAGCTCAGCTCATTCCACCCTCTGCCATGGGCAGGGACATTATCCAGTAGACCAGGTTGCTCTCACTTCAACAATGAAATCTGAGCACACACCAAAGTATGCAACTAACCCTCTAGGAAATAAACTGCTGAAGATTCCCAATGCATTTGGAATCCTTCCATACAAATGTAACTTGTTTTCACTGTTTCACAAAGTTAGGTCTTTTCTTCCCCAGGAATTTAAGGGAATGCTCCTTGGTCTTCTGGTCAGTGAGATATGAAGGTGTTTTAAGTTTTTACACTGAGAAACCTATAGCAAATATCCCTCTCCCTTCCAGTATCTAAAGGGGGCTTATAAAAGAGGGAGAGGCACTTTGGACAAGGGCCTGGAGTGACAGGACAGCAGGGGATGGCTTCCCACTGCCAGAGGGCAGGGATAGATGGGATATTGGAAAGGAATCCTTCCCTGGGAGGGTGAGAAGGCCCTGGCACAGGTTGCCCAGAGAAGCTGTGGCTGCCCCATCCCTGGGAGTGTCCAAGGCCAGGTTGGACAGGGCTCAGAACAGCCTGGGCTAGTGGAAGGTGTCCCTGCCCATGGCAGGGGGTGGAACGGGATGGGCCTTAAGGTCCCTTCCAAGCCAAACCAGTGTGGGATTCTATGATCTCCTACAGTGACAGGGATCAACTGAACCACAAACCAAAGGCTACAAGAAACTGGAGTGGCTCTGAAGACATGTGAGAACATTCTCCAACTTCAGTATCTAACTATAACATTGCAAAAAAAATCCCTAAAACCCCCAAATATTCTTAACTGCATCCAGGCACATGGAAAGTGGCCCCCCCTCCTTTCCATAGAAACTGACTCTACAGTAGCAGCAGTTTCACTACAAAGTCAAAGATGCTTCCACACAGAGGAAACTATGCAAATTTATGTTATGTACTTTTAGGACAAAATGAAATCAGAACATTGCACCCAATTCTCTTTTAACATTCCCTAAACACAAGGCAGTAACTGTGCAGCAGGTAATTACACCATGAATGGTTACCTAATGCTGAGGCTGATCAGCCACGATTTCCATCTGGAGACAAAGAACAGAGAGGATCTAACATCTAACTTGGAGCAAAAGATAATGGCTTTGCTCAAACTTGAAGGACAATCAACCTCCAACTCATTATTTTCCAAGCTCTCTGCACACAAGCTACGAAGGAAAATTAGAAAGATGTACTGAAAAAATCCCAGTGCTGATGAAGCAAGTTTTACAGTGCATCACAGCCCCGGCAACTGTCACCTCCAACAAAGGACAGCTACCAAATTCCTGTGTGGAACATCAGCACGAGGGAGATGGTAAATGGGAAGAACAAACTTAGTGCTCACTGTTACTGCATTTTTCATTTTAATCCCAGACTGGCTTGGGTTGGAAGGGACCTTAAAGCTCATCTCGTTCCACCCCCTGCCACGGGCAGGAACACCTTCCACTAGCCCAGGTTGCTCCAAGCCCCGTCCAGCCTGGCCTTGGTTAACGATCGCTCACAGTTCCTCCCACAGGCAGCAAATGATTTTACGGGAAGTTCTCACAACAGTTGTGGCAAAAGACAACATGGGACACGTGGCTGAAGGACAGAGACACTCAGCACAGCAGGAGACCTGGAATTGCAGGCTATCCGGAGCTGGAAGGGACCCACAAGGATCATCCAGTCCAACTCCTGGCCCTGCACAATCCACCCCAACAATCCCACCATGTGCCTCAGACTTCTTGAGTTCTCCCTCGATTGGCAGCTTTGGGAACAGGGCACTCTTCCCTTGAGCTACATTTATACAGTGCAAACTCTCCACTTCCTATACGTCCTCCCTATGGAGTAGAATAGGTATTTAAAGGACTGGCACGTCTCTAACCCTGGTTTTCCACTCTGAACAGGGCACAGCACCCAGCAAGTCAAAATATTTTCCTGCCCTGCCGTAGTTTCTGCCCGCGTTGCCTTCTGAGGCTTCTTCTGCTTACCCTGGATTGTTAAAAAAAAATGACAAAAAAATCCCAGCCCTGAATAATGTGCAGGAGTCGGTTTATTAACCCCTTGGCACTGGCAGCTGTGGTTTCCCTGACACTGTCTCAGCACTGATGCAAAATGCACCGCGATGCAAATCATCCTCCCGCTGCCCGAGGGAGCAGGATGCCAAGGGCTCCGATGCCAAGGGCTCCGGCTCAACTCCTGCCTCTTGCACGGCCACAAACGAACCCTGCATCCACACCAAGCACAAACACCGCTCCTCAAACTGAACTCTAAGGAAAAACAACGCTGGGAAGTGCATTCGGTGTGAGCAGACACGACTGAGTGGCACAGTTAATTTGGGAAAGGCTCCAGCAGCAGAAATGTTCGTGGCAGGGGAAATGGCTGAAGGGTCAGGCATGAAAAAGAGGCAACAAAACAGTTATTTCCCTTAAGAAACAAATGCTGGGTGTTGAGAGTTGGGTGGGTGACACAAAATAAGGAATTATGGTGCAGGCATTACAACTTCTAGGGAGACAATCCCCCTTCCATTCCCTGGACCCTGAAATTCTCTTTATCACATTTCATATCAAGTAGGGGTTTGGTGGGGGGGGTGTGGAAGGGGAGAAAAACCATGAAAAGCTTAAAACCCAATTTTAACTTTCTCTCCTGACACTATAGTGTTTCCATAGAAACATGAGGAAGACCACTTAAGAGCAGCTTTTTTTTTGTAGCCATGTTTGGCACCATACCCCTCCCCTGGACAACCTATTATTTCACAAATGGATGCTTTTTGCAGCTTGTTCTGTGCAGGCTCCGATGAAGGGGGGAAAGAAAAAGAACCCTGGATCTTTAACCAGTTCCCTTGTGGCCCCCTCCCTTTTTTGTTGGTAATATTTCTGTCGTTCTGCCGGGGTATCTGGTACAAAGGGTTACACTTTAATTGAGCTGTCAGCATCTCCAACAATCCTATAAAACTCCGATTATGCACGGCGGGGTTAGTGACACACTTGTTATTGTGGATGCCCTATTTGCTAAACCCGGGCCCCCCCCTCGCAGGTCACCTCACCCACGCGACCTTCCTGTCATTAGCCGTGTCTATTCCTACCTCACCGCTGTGAAAATCACACAAGCCAAGGCTTCAAAGCCCTTGCCAGGACTGAATTCGACCAGGAGCTAATCACCCACAAATCCAGCTCAAATGGCAATAATTGGCTAAACTGCTCACCTCTCCAGAGCTCAGCAGTAATTTGGGATAATAAAGAAAAGAATTATTCAGCTAACTGCCCTGAAATGTATGCTTTGTGACCGACACACTTCACATTTTAATAATGATGGACACAAAATCCAATTTAATACAGCAGCGACTGAATAACAAACCCAGGAACGCTGGCAGGGGGAAAAAAAAAAGTGTGTGTGTGTGTTCCTTTTTTTCCCTTAAACTGTGTTCATGTTATTGTGCAGAAAGGATTCACACTTCATGTTGGGAAATTTTGGGACCAAAAAGGTCTTTGCCAACCATCCTCAGAAACCCTGCTCTAAGACGGGATTTTTAAATTTATATTTAATTTTCTTTAATCAAAGGGAGCGTTCTGAATGAAAAATTAATTTCGCTGAACAGTTACACTTCTGGCCCTCAAACTTTGGTAGGGGCAAGGTAGGAAGTATCTTTTTTTCTTCCTTTCCAGTAGAAGGGCACCATCTTCGTTACTCTGATTAACAGTATTTCCTAACTGCCTCATTTTTCTTTACCTTTACAACTTGTACTCCAGTCAAGGACCATGAGCATCAATGACCCTGCTTACAGACACTTGCTGAACAGGAGGTGACACTCCCTGCACTGCTTCACGATGGGACCTGTCTGCCAGGACACACTGAACTGGTTCCACGCTGCAAAGCCCACAGAATCATGGAATGGTTTGGGCTGGAAGGGACCTTAAAGCTCATCCTGTCCCAACCCCCTGCCATGGGCAGGGACACCTTCCACCAGCCCAGGTTGCTCAGGGTCCACCACGATGCTCCATCACTCTTCCATACACCCATCCCATTCTCTTTCCTCAAACCTCTCCTAGACCAGGAGAAAAAAAAGGAAAATACAGGAAATACGTGTGTTACTGTTTATGTACCTGGGATGTCCAGTTCACCCAGAGGAACAGGAATGCAGAGGACAGTCCTTCAGAGATGCACTTATTGTATGTTGAGCATTATCCTCTCAACATTAGCAGAAAAAGAGTAAGGAACCTTCAAAACATTCCTTCATCCCCTTCAACAGACTCACCTTGCCTGCCAAGGGAAATGGCACATATGGGATTAACATCTTGCAGACACAGAGCTGCTTCAGAGTCAGGGAAACACCCCAAAATGCACCCATAACCCCGAACTCAGCCAGTGCAATGTCCCTCCTCATCTCCTCACCGGCCTAGGGATGCACAGATGGATTTGAGGGAAGATGTGCCAATGTCCTGGCATTCCAACTGCCCCAAAGTTCCAAGAACAAGCAGCAGCAACTGTGCTTAGCTCAGGGAGGGATCACCAGTGCTACGTCTGTCCTGGGAAACTTGTTTAGAAAGGCTTTATACCCCATTTCCTTCAGGCTTTCACACACCTGCAGCTTCGTGAGGCAACAGAAGGTGGGTCAGGGCAGTGGCTCAAAGGGGTGACCCATTCCAAGGGTTGAGTCAAACATGACATAACCAGGTTTAATCCTATTTCCTTAAGTTCATGGAATTATGTTTTGTATCCTTAAAAAACCCGCAAAAAATGCAAACTTCATCTTCAAGACAAAGGAAATACTCAGATAAATGTAGGACATGCCCAGACACACGAGACAACTGTATAAAGAGAGAGCTACGACCACATCCCTTTGCTGTTTGCTCAACATCTGAGTAGACACTGAGCTGAACAGTTCATAAAAATGGTGATTTATCTGCTTGGGGCAGCAGAGACACATCTTTTTAAATAATCCTTTTCAGAACATACACAACTGCTTTCGTTTTCTTCTTGATGAATCAACCTGTACTTTATCATCTGAAAACATAATCGCTCCGGCTTCAGCTGGAAATATATAAAAATGTGTAGCTAATTCACTCAAAAACCTTCCAGTACTGGCCAAGGACTGTTGGGTGCTTTAGGAGAAGACCTGTGTGTTATTGGGTGTAAAATTTCCCTAGAAAAAACCTCAGTAAGGAGTACCTCAGATGACTTTTGCTGATCAGCAGACAGAAAACAAGGGTCTGGGGGTTTTCACCTTTCCTCAAAGACCAACTCAAGGCCTAGTGGAGGAGAAAGGAACCTCTTTGGCTCCCAGAAGCCACCCACAACCTCTTCACTTGCTTTATCCATACTGGATTTTTTTTAAAATATGAAGCTGTATCAGGGGAGGTTTTAGCCTGGATATCAGGAAAAGGTTCTTCCCCCAGAGGGTGGTTCTGAGAAAAATAAAGGCTGGTTTTGTCTGGGTCTGCTTTGCTTTATGTACAGCACGGACTCCTCCTCTGCCACACTCCCCGAGCTTCGCATCAATCAGGGTGATTTCAAAATAAAGGATTCTGCACATTGTGTCAGGAAGTTCAAAACTGCAATATTGTTTTAATGTTAAACTCACTCCAGATACAATACTTCCTGTGCACAATATTTCATGGCTCATTTGCCTCAACAGATATTAAGCTTCAGTCAACAATTAACTACTGACGCCATTTTTTTTTTATTTATTTTTTAAACTGGGAAAACTTAGCAGAAGAGCTAAAGCACAGCTTGGATTTATTAGATTGATGCTAATTCCATGACACCACTTTACTTCATTTCTATAAAATACTCGTTCTTGAGAGCAAGAGTGGGTCACTCAGCACACAGTTCAGCTGAATTGGAAGTGAAATTCGAGCTACACAGCACATCTTTCAGCCAAAAAAGTGCTGTAAAGTGCACCAGTTTCAAAGACCATTTGAACTGCTAATTGTTTTTCACTTACCACATAAGATCATTCCCCAACACAACCATCCCAGTGCACGTCTCACTGGCATTTCCTATTCAGCACCTGCTGTATTTATACTGCTATGAAAAGAGGGTGTCAGAAGATACAAACATCTGGAGTTACTTGCTGGTTTTCTGCATGGAACCCATCCTGCCTCACACTTCAGCCTGGCTTCACCTGCAGATTCAAGGTGCTGCTCCTTCAAAGCCTGGACACAAGCTCGACCACCCTAATTCCTGAATCCAAGGGCATTTTGGGGATCGTAACAGCAAAATTAAGGTTTCAACTGAAGACTTTGTCCTGCCTCTCTCTGCCCACTGTGTACTTGGGATGTAAGCCCAATCCATTAGAGAGAAGGAAACCCAAACCTTCAGAGACGTAAAATCCCAGAATGGTTTGGGTTGGAAGGGATCTTAAAGCTCATCCAGTCTCACCCCCTGCCATGGGCAGGGACACCTTCTACTAGCCCAGGTTGCTCCAAGCCCTGTCCAGCCTGGTCTTGGACATTTCCAGGGATCCAGGGGCAGCCACAGCTTCTCTGGGCAACCTGTGCCAGGGCCTCCCCACCCTCACAGGGAAGAATTCCTTCCCAATATCCACCTAACATTGCTCTCCTTCAGCTTAAGGAGTCAATCCAGGACTTGTTAAAGCAGAAACTCTACAGACGCTTCCAGGAACAAAGATCCTCTCCAAAATCAGGTAAAGATATACCCAGTGTATTTTCCCTCTAAGAGCTGCCTCTCACACATGTTGATCCCTCAGTATTAAGCAGCTATGGAACCTCATTAATATTTCAGTGGAAGAGGCAGCAGCAGAACACCCTACAAGTGAGCTGCTCTCCTCCAGAGGCTACGGTTGTTTTATGAGTATCCCAGAACTAACCAGCTCGCAGGCAATACAGAAGAACAGCATTCAGAAAAGGCAATTTATAAAGCTCATTTATGGATTTCTCTGCGCAGTTACTTGGCTGTAGACTAGACATGCTGTAGCATGGTGGAGGAAATCTCCCTCAAAAAAACCCCATAATCCATTATTTAGTTAAGCAATCAGCCACGCATGAGACGAAAGAATAATTTTTAACCACCTTTCCCAACTTTCTATCGATAAAGAACGTGTTTGTAAAGACAAAAAAAAAATATATCTATATAAAAATAAAAATGCAAGGTACCCAGAGTGCAGCTAATGGGATTTGACGCTGGCTTTAATTTTAATGAAGAAAGTTGCCAGTAGCAACAAAACTGTCAGCAGCAGCCAAGCACCATTAATAAAGACCCAGACAACATTAGTGGCACGGCAACAGTACAAAAGGTTCCCCCCTGTTCATGCTGTGCTAAATTGGCTGCCCAATTTTTCTTAAGTGTCCATACTATTTAGAAGACAATTTATTAATTTTTGTCATCCATTGTCAGTTGACAGGCCATCATTTTGCATCCCGAATTTGAGATGAAAACTAATTGAAAAGCCTGGCAGTATTTATGAGGGGTATTATTTGTCAATTATGGCTGCTGCTGACACCACTCTGACCAACTTTAACACCCCAGTACGTCAGTTGGACCCTTTTTGTGGCACTTCCATGTTACTTCTAGAAAAGTGACAAAAAGCAGTGATAAAATCAATTTAGCAAACTCCTGAAGGGAGAGAGGCCCATCAATCCCCGCTCTGGAAGCACTGGAGTGGGGAAAGAAAGCATGGACGTGGCCCAGGAAATCACAGCTTTCCATGACACCTCCCAGGGGAAAATCCCACTCTCTTTGTTTCCTACCCACAGAACAAATTTGCAAATAAGTTGCAATTGAAATTAATCCTGCAAATTTATCCAGGAAAGAGAAGGTTTTGCTCTCTTATCACTGCCCTTAAACTGCTTCTCTGCAAGTGTGAACGTCTCAAAAGCCCTCCGATTCCCAACTGCAGAGAAACTCCAGTCTTTCCAACCATAATTGCATTCCTGACTCTTGCCCAGCCTTTCAGAAACATCCTCCCATACTCACAGACACGCCAAACAATGATGTTGCTGTCACTGGCAACTAGCAAAAACACTGACCCCGTGGAAGGGACCCACACAGGAGCAGTTCCTGAAGAACTGCAGTCCATGGGAAGGAGAAGCTCATGGGGGACTGCCTCCATGGGATGGACCCACACTGGAGCAGGGAAGAGCATGAGGATTCCTCCCCCAAGGAGGAAGGAGCAGCAGAGGCATGTGATGAACTGGTCACAGCCCCATTCCCCATCTCCCTCTTCCCTGTGAGGAAGAAAGAGAAACTTGGGAGTGAAGTTGAGGCTGAGAAGAAGGGAGCGGTGGGGCAATGTGGGTTTTTTTGTTTTTTTTTTAAGATTTGATTTTATTTTTTCATTACTGATTCATTTGGTAATAAATGACATCATTTTCCCCCCAAGTTGAGTCTGTTTTGCCCAGATGGTGAATGATCTCTCTGTCCTTATCCCAATCCATGAGCCTATTTCCCAAGTTTTTAAAGGCTACAAAATATGATTTCTTACCTCCTTACTTCTCTATTTAGCATCAGTAAATCTCAGTATTGATTTAAATATGGATATTCTTTACCACGTCCTATAACACACTCCGCTTGCTTCTGAAGATCTGAACACTTGAAGATCACAGCTAAAACCTCATTTAAACATTCCTTTAGGTACAAAGCCCATAATTTCCTTTACCAACAGCAACTAAAAAGGCTGAGACTGAGTTCATCTACTACACACACAGTTATCTCCAATACCTATAGGCAAATGGGTATTAAAAGAATAAAATGTGCACTGTTCAAAAGAAAAAAGCTTGAAAGCACAAATACACTATGTTGATATGTATTGTATTATTAGGTCTATACATAAATTTAGGATAGTTTTTTATATATCTAATATATATATTTGCAATACACTAGTGCTAAAAAAAATCCAGTAAAAACTAAACAAGCAGAGTTTCCTTCTCTCACAAACCCAAACGTGTAAACACTTGACCAATCCTGCTGAATCCATCCTATTAATCCACACCAGTTTTCCAGATGACACTGCCAGCTTTGCTTTAAAAAAAATTGTTCAAGGATAGAATTTCCCAGCATGTGACATTTCAGACTCAAACCTAAAGCAAAAGCTTTTTCCCCTCCACTGTTTCCTAGAATTAAAAGTAACGTGCACTTAGTTACCCTTCTGCATGAGGGAACATCGTCCAAGGTTGACATTCTTCTGAAACACAAATCCTCGACATGGAGAACACTTTGGTGCAGTTCCTACATCAGGGGTGATCATCATCTTCTTCCCTTCCATTCCATTCATGCTTGGGCTCTCTCAGAAAACACCCAGCTGAGTGTCTCTCTGGGGGACAAGAAGGCTCTTTTCTCCCTTTGCAAGGCACAAACACGGTCACTCCAAGGAGCTGCACGTAGGAAAATCCACGTGAGCCTCCAGCAACCTCGTCCTCCAATTTGAACTGACCTAAGAGAAGCCAAATTCACTGAAATA
The DNA here is from genome assembly GCF_036250125.1 of Pseudopipra pipra. Taxonomy (NCBI): domain Eukaryota; kingdom Metazoa; phylum Chordata; class Aves; order Passeriformes; family Pipridae; genus Pseudopipra; species Pseudopipra pipra. The sequence goes on along the minus strand of NC_087555.1, from coordinate 4,017,795 downwards.
CAAACATACATGGCATCACAGTTCCAGAAGTGTCAGTATCACTCTTGCAGCTGTCTCCAAAGGTGGAGGTTTCACAGCTCCTTTAGATATTTGCTCCAGTATTTGAACTTGGCAGGGAAAAAAAATGCTTTTGCATCTCTAATGGGAATTTCTCCTGTCTCAGACACGTCACAGACTCACTTCCTTTACTCTTCCAATTAATTAGCAGTGAGGTACATTAAAATTTGCTTTCTATACTTGTATAAAATAAATACCTTGCACAACTGAAGGGCTTCAAAAACCACAACCGCCACAGCAACAGCAGCTGCTGGGCTGTACAACCCACTGGGACAACCAAGCTGCTATTCCAAAAGGGAACAGGTTTGTCCTGCCATCAGGAATGTCTTGGATGCAGTTACACTGTCATCTCAAGAAGAGGTTAGCTGATGTTTTACTGATTTAACTTTTGGGAGGATCTAGAAAGCTGTACATGTGCCCAGGGAAGCTTGAGTCCAAGAAGAACTGAACTCAAACTAAAAATGTATATTGCTGCTGAAATGCCAAGGAAAAAGGAAAACTTCACCAGTTTACTGGAGAGAACACACAAAAACAATGCTTTACGTGTTTCCAAAAAGAACCAAGCCTTTCTTGCATTGAGAGACTTGCCTAGTGCTGCTGCTCAGATTAAGGCAACCTGTTGCCCATCCAGAGCCTGAAGTCAATACTGTAAGACACAGGAGTCTTCATCTCCAACTCAAAAATTCCAGATGAAGGGAAAACCCTCATGCTTGTTTCTGAACCTTGTTCTCCTCCATCAGGTAAACCTGCCTGTAAACCCAGTTCAGTGTCACGAGCCTGCTGTAAACACAGCAAGAAAGCTCCTTTCCTCCGATGCATCCCTAAAAGGATGCTGCTTTGATGGAGGATAAATTTGACACCCAAATCCCCTTCATCCAGCTCAACAGGCAGAGACTAGACACCTTTTACAATCTTGATGCTTTTAAGATAGGTGTCTAAATTTTCTCCCCCTACTGCAAGCAAACCAGTTCAACCCACAATATAAGGGAGATAAGGCCACCAAAAGAAACAGCGTAAAATCTAATTTCTTTTCCTGGTATTGTCGAGGTGAATCGCACAGCGGAAGAAATCAAGGGCTCTTTGTAAGCCTCCCAACTTTCTGGAGAAGTGCCCCATCTCTTTTGCTCAATCTCCCTCTTTAAGCTCTTTGTTGGGAGGTGTCAGTGGCAGATCAGCGCCGGGACAGTGACGAACACACAGAGGCTGCTGGGGAGCTATCGGGAGCCCGATCTGGAGTTCACCTCCACGTCAACTCCTACTGCTAATTCATCATCCCGGCAGGACAGCCAGGCTGATTGGGAGCCGGGCAGGACAATACAGGGCCCTGCTGACCACCAAAGCCCGGCCCAAGGGAGGAGGGGTTGATGGGCACGGGCCTGGAGAAGGCCTGAGATAAGTGCTGGCTGTCAGCGCAAGGACAAAGAAGGGCAGGCCCTGGGGAGAGAAAGGAGATAAAAAAAAATCTCGACAACTGCTTTATCTGATGAGGGTTATGGCTAATTAATTATAAACTCAATTACCTAACCCTTACTTCAGCAGTCTCTATTCATTAAGAGATAAAACCTGACTGACTGCTAACTTTCCCTTGCACACCCGCACGCACAGCACCACCCGGCTTTGCACACTTTGGCACACAATTCCTTAAAAAAAGATCTCCAAAAGCCTTCCTCCCCGTCAACTTTGTGCTGGCAGGATGGAAGATTTCTCCTTTCTTTCCCCCACCACCCAATGCACCCTCTGTGGCGCCATGGGAGGGCCAGGCCTCCATGCTGTGCATTGGCATTTGAAAGCAGAACCCGGCATTAAACAATAGGCATTAGGGACATCAAAGCCCCCTTTCACGGCCAACTTGCTGCCTCCCCGGGCTTCTGATCTAGCTCACATTTTCAACCCAGCTTTTAATTTTGGGCGCTAAGAATTTGGTGCTCAGAGGTATTGACTAAATGTTATTCTTCCAAAGTTTGAGAGTAACCAGGGAAAATGAATCACGACGAGGGCTGAACTCTAAAAACCCTCAGCCGAGCCCACACTCGCTAATAACCCACACTGAATTTTGCATGGAACACACTAAAAATGTCTGTTTTATCACTATTCAGATCCCAGCCCTGTTCCTGCCGTGCTTGGCCTCTCCTCCAGCTCAGGTTCTTGCCCTCGTGCTCAAACATCCCCATGGAATCAATCCTGGCCATTCAAAGGAGGCTCCTCTTAATCTCTTTCCAAAGCCTGCAGACCTGTCTCACTCCCACCTTTTGAACGCAGGGATATTCTCAAATCCTTGTTTCACTTCGGTTGCCCTCAGCTCTGGCCTTTCCATTTCTACAGGATAATGTTCTTTATTTATATTTTTCACAGGCGAGTCTGTATCCCCATCTATCCATATTTACATGAAACAACAAGGTGACCACACTCACAGGATGCTTTACAGAGAATAATTTCTTCTGCCATGCACAATGAGGGATCCCAGCTTCGTGTCTGTTTCTCACACTAAGTCCTATTCCAAATCCCTGCAAAGTCTATTTATGACACAACATTTTGGCTCATTCAAGGTGTGAGGCCTTTCAGGTCATTTGCCCATACTTTGTATGCACCAAATAAAATAAGAACAACACAGTACAACAACAAGACTGGCTGATACACGTTATTTAAGCTCTTCACTGCAAAGACATCATGATTACATAGAACTAATACTCTGGCCTTGACTGTTATTATTTGACGATTATTATTATTTGGTCTTGGTTATTACCTTATAAAAATGTAATTATCAAACCTTATTATTAAAGGATTTATTTTACTAACACTTATGTTTCTGGACTTGAATTAAGTGGTCCAATGGTTCACTTTGCTCCTATGATGCTTTCCTGAAACGTGTTCCTGCCTCTGGTTCCCTTCCTCATTTGTCCTGCTGATACCCAAGACCTTCCTTATATCTCACCTTGTTCAGCTCAATCTTTCGAGACTTCCCTAAGAAGATAAAAATCTGTTCTTCTACAAACTTCAGACGTGGATATTTTTCCTCCACGATTTAACAGCTTCAATTCAAATTGCATGGCTAATGATTTTAAAGTGTATCACATGGACAAATTCAGCTGTAACTAAAGGCTGTCTGTTTTGATGGAGCCTTTAAAAACCTGAAAATAAAAACTCTTGAACACCATAGCCCCCTGGGGCAGCCAGCTCAGCTTTGGTTATCTTTTAGGCAACATGCCAAACAATAACATTACCGATCCTGAGCTTCTCTGGCTGTTCTGAGCATCGACTCCCTGCCTTCCCTCACCACAACCACTTTCAAACCTAACTGCTATTTTAGTATTTTATATTATTGCCTTTTATGGCTGAGTCCATTCCCCTGAAATAGGTACATCTTCCTTTTAGGTCAATAGTTTTAAAGCTTGTCCTGTGACAATGACACTTGAACAGATCCTCGTGGTTCTTTTGAAATTCCAGTGTTTTTTAGTTGGTGGCACAAACCACCACATCTGAGTTACCCTGTACTGCCTCTATTCCCTTTGACCAACAATTCTGAAGCTATTCCAAAATCACAGAATGGTTTGGGTTGGAGAGGGCCTAAAAGACCCTGTTCCATCAACAAGGTTTTTAAAGGAATCCCATTTCCTTCAGCTCTCATTTTATCCTTCACCCATAAATGCAATGATGGGATAAATGTACGTTGAATAAAAACAGAGAATTTTCTGTTTGCATTTTGACATATATATATATAAAAAGGTCTGCATTAGTTTTATTGCAAGTTACTTGTCTCAAGTTGCCAAGGTAGCTGCCATGTCTGGTCAAATCCCAAGCTCAAGCTGTTGGGAAAGGCAGACACACCCATCACCTTCCCTGTCTTTCCCATCATTGTAACACACTCGTGAAATCCCTGCACAGGAATGAGGATGTGCTGAGAGAAAACAGAACATCTCATTTGCTCCTAAGCCCCCTTCCACCACACTTCTCCCCCTTTTCCAGAGCCCTGAACTCCTCCCTGTTTTGACAGGAGCACATCCAGTGCCCAAATCCAGCTGTGTTCTGACCTCCCTACAGAGGAGTTCACTGTTCACCCTTTATGCAGCTTTGCAAGCTGCTGCAAACACTGACCATTTTGAGGCTCTTTCCCCACACATTTTCACTTTTATGTAGTCCTATAACTTTTTATCTGAAGGAAGATGACTGTACTTTCAAGAAATTACAGCTTAAAAAAAAAAAAAGAAACAGTAAAAAAAAAAAATCCGGTGCCATTTTCCGTCAACAATTTCACGCAGCTCTTTAACTTAAAAATATAAACTCTGCTCAAAACAACCACTCTCTGCAATACTGTTCCCTCAATTGCCTTCCCATCACACTGAGAGGATTAGGGAAAAAAGAAGACTTCTCCCATTCATCAATAGAGGAGTTATTCATCCGAAGTTTATTATCTCAGGTAATTTGATCAATACACTTCACCTTTATAGTCCCGTTGTCCTTGTGAGCAAAGCATTTTGTGGTTTATAGTGGGGTGGTTATTATGAAGGCTATTCACAGGGAAATTCTCTGCAGTTAAAAGTTTTTCCAATTAACTACATTTAACATCATTTAAGCCATAAACTGGCGGTTACATTTCACATCATGTTGTCGAAGTGTGGCGGTGCTTAGGAGGCAGTTAGAGCACATTTGGCAAATACATCAACCAATACTTTGGAATGGAAATCAGGAAAACCCTGCCAGCTAATAGAGAAAGGCCTTTTTAACACAGAGTCGTGGATATGTACCAAAAAAAAAAAAAAAAGGATTTATCAGTAGAAACCCTTGAGAAAAATCGCAAAGAGGAGCCTCAGAGTTTCCCCAGCACTTGGAATGCTCCTCAGGATCAATCCTTTATCGATTAATGGAATAGTTTGGGAGGGACCTTAAGGCTCATCCAGTGCCACCCCCTGCCATGGGCAGGGACACCTTCCACTAGCCCAGGTTGCTCCAAGCCCAGTCCAACCTGGTCAGCTGTGTTTCTTTGTGAGTTTTTCTATTTCTTGTCAATTGTGGTGTTTGTGTGAGTGAACTTCCAATGAACAGGACAAATTCCCTGATTCTCGTGGGTTAAGACCCCCAAACCCCACTGTCCCCACCCCACACCTGAAGCACATGGCACCCAAGCCACCTCCTGGAGTTGCTCAGGCTCAGCATAAGGCACCACAAAAGACATGGGAAAAGTCTTCCAAACAGAACAAAAATACCAAATTCTCATAGATCAGCTATTCTGAGGAGAGAAACCTCTAAAAACTTGCTCAAAAATAAAAAATTATTATTCCTTGTGAGATATCCTCAGAACAAACTAGTTCATTAAAGTCATATCAGCTCTTGTAATTGGCCCTTGTTGGCCAATAGAAGAAGACATTTGCAACTTTTCCCAGGAAATTATATTCTAAATCCTTCATAAGGTGGACCTTGTCCTTTTTTGAGGAAACTTGATAGCAGTCTTTAGTATTCACTGGCATAATTAGGACTGCAGTTAATTTCATTAAATTCTCTTGCTGCTAAATGAAGCAGATTATGAGACATCTTTTATTGCAAGGCATGAAATTACAGCCTGTCAGCTGCCAATGGTAGAGTAAAACTAATGAATTACAGGGTAAATAACACCAGAATTAACCAGCCAATTTAACATAGCAGAGAACAAAGTCCTTTTTAGTTGGAGCTCTGGCGAACGCCACCACTGGGATCCCTTTCAGCTGAAAGGGAACTAATCCCAAATCTAAATAACCAGGAAAGCCACATTTCTTGGGCAGCAATGTTACTCCCAGCTGAGGAGCTGGGAGAAAACTGGTCACATAGGTATAGACAAGGCATGGCTAAAGTATTTAAACTGTGGTATCTTCAGGTAGTTTGTCCTGATCAATTATTCTTTACCCAGCCCAGGAAAAAGGGCAGAGGCACATTAATGTTTTGCTATTTTAACCAGTTTAATGGGGACAGCTTTTCACAGGCAGCACAAAGACACAATCCCCCTTAATGAGGGACAGACATAGTATGGATGGATAATTAAAGGAAACAGAAAACAGGTGTAACTATCCAGATCCATTTCCAACTCCTGTCCCTCCAAACCTCTGGCAGAGAGTGCAGAGGAGGCACATGTTGTTTCCTACCCCTCAAACAAGGCAAAGTGAAAAAAACTCTTTTTTTTTTTTTTTTAACAAGGCTCTCAGCCCACAGGTTTAGGGAACACCATTGGTGGGAGGACTGGAGATGCTGTGTGGAGGGTTGAGCTCATGGGAGATTAACACCTGAGAGAGGAACCACACAGAAAAAACCCGCCACCTGTGGCTTCCCTGCTCGTGGAGCCTTATTTATTCTCTCATTTGGGATGCAAGAATTGCAACATGTTTGGATATCGGCAAGAAATCCTTCCCTGGGAGGGTGGGGAGGCCCTGGCACAGGTTGCCCAGAGAAGCTGTGGCTGCCCCATCCCTGGAAGTGTCCAAGGCCAGGTTGGATGGGGCTTGGAGCAAGAGTCGTGTACTTTGCTTCTCTTTTTACTGGAAGATTTCTAATGTTATTGAAAACGTCACCTGGTTTTTATTCTCACTTCCCATTTCCTTCAGTCTTCATTCAACACTCACCCTCCTTCCTCTCACCTGTTTAATGCAGATTTTGGTCTCACCTGGCTTCTCACAGCAGCACAATTTTCCATCTGAGCTCTGATCCTTCAGTTCTGTTATCCATCACACTGGCACTCTTTCCCCCTCTTCTCTTACCTTCAAAGCTCCTCACTTTTGTCTGCCTTTGCCCGCTGCAGAAACAGGGAGCTTGGAATCTTTTTGCTCCATAAACAGGCAAGAAACCTCTTGCTTCACATCACATAAGCATTAAAAACTGCCACTTAATTTGAACTAAGTGTGACTTAATCTGTATCAGGAATTACTTAGAGAAATCACTGTGCTGCAAGATTAAAGCACCAACAGTGATCATGCCCCTATTATTTCTCAGCTACAAATACAGAATTGCCACGAACTACCAATTCACAGCAGCATTTACTATGCAAAGGGCCAATTCAGAACGTGCTCTGGAGCAGTTCTTTGCCTTGCATGAGCTTCAACAAACCCAGAATGTCAGTTCTCAGAATGCTGGCTACACTGCATGGGTGCACCTCTCTCCTGCCCCAGCAGGAAGGGGTTGTGCAGCTTAACTGCTCACCATGGCACTGGAAATCTGAACATCTACCTGGCTCCAGGACACCCAGCTCTCACAAAAAAAAAAAAATCAATGTACACAGGCAATGCTGTAATTTCAGAATCAGACTTGAGTACTTAACATGAAGCAAACCAACCATACATATCTCCATATTTACTCAGTTTGCATCCTGAGAAGAGTTTTCACCCAGTCTGCTCAAAGCTCACTTTTAGTCAAGGATTTCCAGTGCATCTCTCTCCACAAAAAAAAGTTGTTTTGATTTTTAATTTGGCCATGAAAGAGCCTGTAAAATTTTGATAACTAAAGTGATGGTACCTGCCACCTTAAGCAATCCCTGCTCTTCAATTCTCCTCCATTCCAGTGCACTGCTCACTTCAAAGAGCAGTTTCTAAACAATTCAACCACTTCCTTTGCTATTTTATTTTTCCTTCTAATACCTCTTACGCTCAAAGATTTCCTAATTCCCCCCCTGAAATATTCACACGAGAAGAGAGCATTAGATGTTAATCCAGCTACTTGATTTGCAGCAGTTCTCCAGTTCTCTACCCAACCATTTAAATCCTGTCATTCATAATAGGGTGATATACTGTACTATAAACCCTTTCACAAATGGTATGTCTTGGTATTTTTCTTTTGTGACAAAGACTCATATTAGTTATGTAGAGGAAAGAAATGTACTCAGTGCTCAGACTTACTTACACAATCTCACTGTCTCAACAGGATTTTAAAAGAAAATCCACCCCTTCTTTTTTAAAGAAAAACCAAATCACTAAGCTTTTATTTTTTCTTATAGGGAACATTCTACAGACTGACAGTCCTCAAAGTCCAGAAGCTTTCTCTTAATACTAATTCTGAAATCAGGGAATGGTTTGGGCTGGAAGGGACCTTAAGGCCCATCCAGTCCCATCCCCTTCCACTAGCCCAGGTTGCTCCAAGCCCCGTCCAACCTGGCCTTGGACACTTCCAGGGATTCAGGGGCAGCCACAGCTTCTCTGGGCAACCTGTGCCAGGGCCTCCCCACCCTCCCAGGGAAGGATTTCCAGACAGGTTCCTGTCCCTGGGAGTCACTGAAAAAGTGTCCTGGTGAGGTATCCAGAAAAGGCAAAACACCTTCCAGGCTTGGGTTAAACCAGAAGTTTGAGCAGGTGGTTTTAGCCCAGGTTAGCCCAAGCCCATCTCCCTGTGCCCCACTGCCCCTGTTTTCGTGGTTCTTTTAAACAAGGCTGAATTTACACTTTTCCAGCAGACACGTGGCACTGTCCCCAGAGCAGAACAAAGCTCAGCCCCTTCCAGCCTGCTCAGACCACGGTCTGGCTTTAGGCTTTGTTTGTGCCCCTCCAGACCATATTCAATCCACAGGGCAGTTTTTAGCCAAACGCATTTGGATCAGCTCTCAATTAAGATGCAGCAAGGTTGTATCAAAATGCTTTATTAAAATCCAAATATTTGACATCTGTTATGTTTCCTTTATGCACTTTGTTTGAAATTCTATCAAAAAAGTCATTCAGCTTTTCTGGCAAGTTTTAGTCCACATAAACCACTGTGTCTGTTCCTCACTAGAACAGTTTTCTGCTCAGGAAAACTAAACCCTGCAGTGTGTTTGCATTGCTTTTGTCTTCTCCCCAGTTCTAGTTACAAGATTCAGTTCAAGCTTTACAGCTTTAGGACAACTGTAAGTGAAATATAATACAGATGATGGTTTCATTTAATCATGTCACTCATCTCCAATTCATCATGACATGAAGGATCTTTTACAGTAAACACAACGCTCAGTTGTTGATTTTTCTCCTTGTTTTAACTCATGCAAAATAAATTGAGATATTATTTTTTTTTTTAAGAATTGCACCACTGAATTACAGAATCCCAGAATGGTTTGGGTTAGAAGGAATCTGAGAGCCCACCTCATCCCATTCCCTGCCATGGGCAGGGACACCTTCCACTAGCCCAGGTTGCTCCAAGCCCCGTCCAACCTGGCCTTGGACACTTCCAGGGATTCAGGGGCAGCCACAGCTTCTCTGGGCAACCTGTGCCAATTATTCCCTTTAAATTCAAATTTTACCTTTAAATTCAAAATATTTAAGTGCCAACATTTGGCCTGGCTGCTGAGACTGTCCTAAAGATGTGCTGATAATTACTGCAGTCAGAGGATTTTCGAAGAATAAAAGCAGGACTAGAGAAAACAGTATTTAAACAAAGGTGGAAGGGTTTTCATAGTGGATATTTCAAAGATCCAAACCAAACAGACCAAACCAGTCAGAGTGCCAAAGTTTCAAACACCCCCTGCTCCCCCCCCAGCAATATTCCTCCTTCATGCCATTTATTATTTTTAATTTGCTGCTGTCACTTATACTCTGGATAAACATTTCCTCACACGTGTTACACGGCAACAGCACCAATACTTTAAAATTAAACAACAAACACAAAACCACCACAGAATAAAACCAGACCCAAGGGATTCTGGACCACCCCCCCCCCCCGACTCAGATTCACACACATTTCTCACACAGTTAAAAGGGAGCAAAAGAACGAGGAAAATATTCAGAATGCCCAAAGTTTGCTTCGTTCAAAAACCGAGGCTAAAGGGCTTTAACTGCGTGCTGTTCAGTTTACTCTTTTGATTGCTTTACCACTATGTAAATCAATTTGTTAATGTTCCTTACAAAATGCATGAGCCAGTTATACTGACAAACACACAAAGCTCATTCGTAATTAGCAGTTAATTAGTACCAAGGAACAGATGCTGTTAGAGTTTCAGCAGGCGAACAGGTTCTGTAAACAATGCTTATAAATCTAAATGAATTTATTAACCACAATGCAACTGTCAACGTTTTGCTGGCAACCATACAAATATGGTGGAATCCCCAAAACATCTTTACAACATATTAATAATCACTGTGTCAACCCCAGTCTAGCAGGCAGCCTCTCTTGCTAACTGTCATAAGCTTCCCACTTAATCTTCTTATGTCACTGCTCCGGACTAATTCCTTATGCCCTCGGAGGAAGAGCTCCCGTCAGTCACAAAAGCCATTCCAGATGCACATGGATTCACCTCCCACACATGGCAGCTCCTCCAAACAAAGGCATTTTCCCACTGTTCCCTCAAAGGAGCTTCCCCATCAGGCTGGATGGGGTGTGGAAGGGGTCCCTATTCATTTGGGGGTTGGTCTACGTGATCTTTAAAGGCCCCTTCCAACCCAAACCATTCTGTGATTCCAGATCTCATCCACTAAAAACAAGAAAAAGCCCATTATTCCTGCTCTCCAGTGTCTGACCACCAGCCAATTTGGAGATCTCCCTCCGTGCCAGCACTGAGCCACTGCCAACCCAATGGATTGCAGGGAGTTTTGGGAGCTCAGGGGGGTTTAGTTGGATCTCAGGAAAAGGTTCTTCCCCCAGAGGGTGGTTGGCACTGACCAGGCTCCCCAGGGTTTGATCACAGCCCCAATGCTGCCAGAGCTCCAGGAGCATTTGGACAACACCCTCAGGGAGAGGGTGGGATTGTTGGGGTGTCCTGGGCAGGGCCAGGAGCTGGACTGGATGGTCTTTGTGGGTCCCTTCCAGCTCAGGATATTCTGTGTTTCTATGGTTATAAAACCACACACTCAGCCACTGACTGATGCCATTGTTTTGGGTTTAATTACCTGGATAGATGCAGGTGGCTCAAAGAAAGAGACTGCATCTTGTAAGCATTTTCTACAGCATCCAGACATGATCATCTCAACCACCTCAAGTCAAAGGCTCTGGCCAGGGGCCAGCTGGTGGCCTGGGGGCACCAGTGGAGATCCCTCAGTGCTGTCAATGTCTGTCTGCACATGCCACAGAGGTGCCTCTGGGATATATTGCACCACTTCAGCACTGAGAAATTCTGATACATTTTTTAAAGTAGTATTATGGCTTTCTTTACTGATGGTCTCTTTGATACCTACATTGCTCTCCCTCATTGCCTCCTCCTCTCCCCCAAAGTACTCTGACACCTCTTCCCCACGTTCTGTCTGACAGGTACTCCAGGATTTGCAGTCCTGCACACAAAACAGGATGAGAACATCTCCAATGTATTTCATTCTCCACAGTTTGAAAAGAGAAGAAAGCCTTGCTTCCTTCCTGCAGGCCCCAGCCCTGCTCACTGCACTGTTACAGGGGCTGAAATCACAGGAGCTGGGGGAGCCTGTTCTCTGCTGGCACCAAGCCCTGGGCAAAAGAACATGTTCACGGCAGAGTCTCAGAAAAAACAAATATTCTCTCACTTCTCTTACAAACACGGCACTGGAAAACAGATCCTTGACTGGTTTATCCTGAAGAGCAGCATCTGCTCCTTTTATACAATAGAGATTCATCTCCCCCCCTTTTTAAAATATTGGTATTTTAGATAATGGAAGCTCCTGCCTTTCTATTTCTACAGAGGCTGATACATCTTCTGGCATCTCCTCCTCCTTGTTTCCACAGTCTCTCCAAGGATGCTTAACCCAATCAAAATTCTATTCCAAACAAAAGCTGGAATATCTCCTCCTGACTCATAGCAATGAGCAAGAGTTATAATCACACCTGATGTGTCAGCTACAAACCATCTGCTGTTGGTCAAACCCAGGAGTTTGTCCTTATCTCTTTTAAGAAACAATCAGAGAATTACTTTAGGGTAGGATTTAAAATAAATAAATAAATAAAGAGAATGAAACTCAATGACTCTTGCTGGCATAAATCTATGAGCTCTTATGGCATTAACGTGAATATAACACATTAAAGAAACATAAAATGTTCCTTTTTTTTTTTTTAATTTGTTTGACCACATGACTTTCCATCAGTGCCCTACAAGGCACTGTTCTCCTTTGCTCACTTTGAAGGGTGAGTCACTCAAGTAAATGGAATATTATTTTTGAAACTGTGTACCCCCTGCCAAAATCAACACTAATAACCATTTCAATACACGCCATTTACTTATTCCTAATTAAAATCCATTAACAAGCAGAACAGCGTGTTTATCATCATATGAAACGTACCATAAAGACAAATTTTTGAGCTGGGAAGAGTTATGAAGCAAATTTCCCTCAAATGAAACCAGTCCACTCATCCACAAACCACCAGCTTCCTTCCACTACAAGGACCAGAGGCTCCCGTTAGCTCCAAGTCACAGCCATGGGAAAGCAAAAATATTAATATTAATAACCTTTTCTCTGAAAAGAGAAAAGGTTATTAATATTATCTCTGAAAAGGTTATTAATATTATCTCATTTATGGATCTTTAAATGCACCTGTGGAGCAGGTGGAGGCTGCTCACCTTGGTCTTGGCACGCCCAGGACTATCACTGTATGACAGTCCCAGGTATTTAGAGATAAAATAAAGACATTTTATAGGATGCAAAACAGAAAATTCATATTTTAGAGACTCTAAAAATATTAGGAGACTAATTATAATATATATTAGAATATATATATATAAAAAATATATATTAGAAATTCAATCCTTATAAGCGAGAGAGCCAAACTCCATCTGTCTCCTGCAATCCTCAGCTATCTCAGGAAGGGAAACCAGACCTGGACTCCAGAAAGCAGGAGGAAGCAGCTGGATGGATCCAGTGGGACAGACCGATGGACAGCAAGGAAAAAGAGGAATTGCCTCAGTCAGAGGGGCTGAGGCTCGTGCCCAGGCCTGCCTGCTGTGGCCAAGGGGCAGCAAGGGCCGTGCCCTTGGACTGCAAACCTTATCCTCGGGCAAGGGCAGAGCTCAACACCTGGGGCTCCACACCTCCAAGAGAGCTTTTTAATGCTTAGGACTGCAGCTTTTCTTGGGATGGTCTCTGAAAGTCATCAACAGGAGAAACCCACAGACCCAGCTTTGGCAGTCAAATTAAACATTATTCCAGGCAGGTACGTGGAGCCGGGGCCGTTCCTCTGATGTAAGGGCACATTTGATCTAATTGGAAAAAATATTTCAAGTGCACTGGGAATAGTCACTGTTAACTGAATGCAACAACGAAAAAGGAAAAAAGAGCATGCAGACCCCAGGGAATTACCAAATCAATTAACAACTAATTCAGGAACTAATTTCTGTATTGCCTCTTAGCACAAAACTGTATCTTTAATTTCTCCTGCAATAAGCATCACCATGATAGTCCTAACACACTCTGACGCTTTAAATGAGTTTACAAGTATCTCTTTTTGATTGGCTATATAACATTATTTCTTCACAGTTCAATGCAACCACAGCCAAGTGCTCTGAAATATTTAATTATACTGGTAGCGACCAGTTAACAATTTAGAGAACCACAGCGAGTACAAAACATTTTATAACTAGTAATCAGCTAATTAAAAAAAAGCACAGCAAAATGTGTACGTTCTGATTATAAACAATTGCAGAGGAATTACACAGAAGATTTCAGCACTAAGAGTATTTGGCTCCAAACCATAGCCTGGTGTTTGCACAAGCTGATCTGGAGACTGATTACTGTGATTAGACAGACGTGTGACAGAGGAAATTACACCTCACGCTAGAGATAAATAAATCAAACCATGTCATCTGCCAGTTCCTGGTAAATCACATCCTCTCAGAGTTTGGGAAAGCCACTCTCTGGAGACACTGGTGCTTGCAAACAACTCTCTACAAACCCTGAGCATCAGTAAGCAAAAAAACAAAGCTGAAGTAGTTTTGGTGGATGCTCCTTCCAGAACCTGAAGGAGCCGACAGGAAAGATGGAAAGGGATTTTTCACAAGAGCCTGGAGTGACAGGACAAGGGGAAAGGCTTCCCACTGCCAGAGGGCAGGTTAGATGGGACAGTGGGAAGGAATTCTTCCCTGGGAGGGTGGGGAGGCCCTGGCACAGGTTGCCCAGAGAAGCTGTGGCTGTCCCATCCCTGGAAGTGTCCAAGGCCAGCTTGGACTGGGCTTGGAGCAACCTGGGCTAGTGGAAGGTGTTCACAAGGGGTTGGGTCTGTCAGTGAATCAGAGGGTTCTGTGCAGCAAGACACAGGTGTAACAAAGGCAAGTAAATCCTGGGCTCTGTCTGCCCTCCAGATGTTTGCTGCCATTCCTCTTCTGAAATGCTCGTGGTCCTTACCTGCATTAGCCATTTTTATCTCAAAACACAACTTGATTTTGAACACAGACAGGAAAGAGAAGCCATGAGATGAGCCCTGGCACTACTGGTTGTAGCATCATCTGTCCACCCTGCTCTTCCAGATCGGTTTTTTCACCCTGTCAAGTCAGATGAATTAAGCCAGAATAGCTGCTAAGATCATTGCTTATTTCTTCTCTCCTTTGGTAGACTCCAAGTAAACATTTGCAGCCAGGAAAGCTGCTGCAAAGAGCATTTATTGTTCATGAGGATGGCGAGTCTCGGATGTGACACTTGCCCCGAGCACTACAGGGCTCTCCTGGTAATGGGGATGACTAAGGACATCACTCTGCCTGACCAGACACGGCAGATGATCCCTTTTCCAAACCTGTTTCCAAGACAGCGCCGTGCTTGCTGAAATGCTCCCACAGCTGGACAGACAGCTCCAGGTATTTTAAGGGAAAACAGGTTCCAGGTGGAATGTCTTCTCCGGTTCAGCGGGAAGGACCGAGGTAACACAGTGCAGGAATTGTGTAACTGCTGCTGTGAACACCCCCACTAGAGCTAAAAATGACCAGAAAGGGGGTCAGCAAGTAGAAAAGCTCTAGTGAAGCAGAGGCAACTCTCCTACACCTGTAGGGAAGTGAGGACAAGTGACAGGTTTTTTATGCCCAGTTTGACATTTGCTGAAAGCATTTTCAAAACAGTTATCTTTGCCAAGTTTAATGATCTTTTTTTACAAGATTCAGATGTACATTGAGAAGTTCTAGTTCTGTTTATGCCCATCTTGAAGGAAAACTGCAACTTGTGCGTGCAGGAATCAGACCCTTTTTTGTGAAAAGCACATCAGTGATGCCACCCCCACGCCTTGACCCAAAAATATTTGCCATTTTTAGTTCAGAGTAAAAGAAAAGAAAAAAATACCTAATTTCATTAAGATTACTTTAATGTGCTTAAATATGCCAAGCTGGCAGGCAAAGAAGGTCATCTGAAATATCACCTAAAAGTAAAGCCTGAATAAGATATTCCACTTTCTCCATTAATCCAGCCATTTGCAAACTGAGGGAAGGGAATGGATTCTGAAGTTCACCTTTGCAAGTCATGGATGGCAAATTTTTCACTGTGTCATCAATGTAACATTAACCACTAGAACATTTATTTCTAATCCAGGCTTCAAGTTTGTTATACCTAAAGGGTGCAGGAATCTGGGGGCACAGGAGGTGCAGCACCTCCCTGGGTAAGCCAAGGGTTGAACCAACCTATCAAACACCTATTTTGACCAGTTTTTGGTAAAAGAGCAGTCAAGGTTATATAGCTGGAGTATATAACGACATGAGCATCTGTGATTAAGTGCAAAGGGCAAAGAGAAGAAGGGCTGGAAGAAGAAAGTCAAGGCCAGCTCTTATGTATTTATTTACACTCCAGTCTGGGGGATGGGGGTAGCAGAGAAAAAAATATCATAAAAAAAAAAAGAAAGAGCACACAGCTGCCATCCCAAAAACAGACCTCCCATCTGCCACCCACGATTTGCATGTCACCTTCTCCAGGCTCATTTGTACTTCATTAACTGCCATTGACTTAACAAGATTTATGCAAATGACACCATAGGAGCTCGCTAACTCCCACTGCAATCAAGTGATTATGTATGTACAATTCTCCACAGCAATGAAAAATTAATACATGACAAGCCCCCTCACCGCTGAGCTGAGCTTCTTGCTTTTATTTTTCTTGTTGTGCCTTTTTTTTTTCTTTCTAAATTTGAATATGCCCTACTGATAAAGATTTCCCAAACCCACAAAACCCAAAGTTCTTTTTCAAAAAAGTTACAACTCCAGCCCCCGTTCTAGAAAGTCTGGTCCCTTAAACTGTGCACATTAATGTGTGCCTCAAAATATTCTTCAAAATATTCACTCTGGCACTCAGGAATGAGTCTTCATTTCCAGAATAAATGGGTTTGAAGGGAGGATTTTCCAACCACAGCAAACCACTCACTCTAAGAATAGTATCAGCAATGCTACAAAAAAATAACAAATATTTTTAGTTTAAGTGCCTCTTTCTCAGAAGCACAGAACTTTCTATGGATTTTAACTGTGAGCTAATATTGTTCCAGACATTTTCTGACTCCATTTGATTTGTACGGGTTATTTAGTTGGGAAATTTTGTGGTTTTGGAAAAAATTTGGCATCCACAGTTCTCCAAAACTGCTGCTATGGCTGTGCATGCACAAGGTATTGGTACCTCCCCTTGCCTTCCCAAAATTTCACTGACCTTAAGAGTACTTTGGCAGGACTGAGGAGCCACATTCTAAAAACATGCCTATTTTCAGTGCCTACATTGTGGGGTTCTGCTGGGAGCAGGAAGGTTCCTTGGGACAGTTTTATAGGGCTTAGGCCAATAAAACCGTGTTTAGCACTGCAGTGAAAAGTCAATTCTAACATGTGGAAAGGACAGACAGAATAAGAGCACTAACTGTTTTCAACCAGACTGCTCTGAGTTAAGGATAAGCCCTGAAGGAACGAGGTGTTTCTTTGGAAGGAAATGTGCCATTCACAGTTTGACCTATTCACAGAATTCTGGAATTGTTTGGGTCGGAAGGGATCTTAGAGATGATCCAGTTCCAACCCCCTGTCACAGGCAGGAGGGACATCTTCCACTGGACCAGGTTGCTCAGGGCACCATCCAAACTCTCCCAAACTCTCAGGGATTTCCCTCAAACTCCCAGGGATGAGGGACCAGGAACAGGAATGCAGGAGGAGGTTGCAGCTCTTGGCTTACTTTGACCAAAAGCCCCTGTGCAGGTCGGCAGCCGGGGTCCAGAAAGGCTGTAACACAGAATGAGCAGCAACTCTTCGTTCCAGCAGCAACACAGACCTGATCTATGAAAAAACTGTAGCTAAGGACAAACTTCTCATAAGCACATTTACTGCACCTCCCAGAGAACTGATTTCCCCTGCATTTATTCTGTGCTTTCCCCATCACACACAAAACCACTTGGCTAATATCAGCTCTTCCTCCCCCCCTCCCTGTGCCTCTCTAGTGCTGGGAGAGATTTCATTTCTTTCCTCAAAGCCAGAACATTCCCACTCTCCAAGGGACTTGCTTCGGTTGGGGTTTTCTTGTTTGTTTGGGTCTTTTGTTTGAGTGTGTTTTGGGTTGTGGATTCGTTGTTTCTGTTTCGTTGTTTTTTATTTTTTGTTTTGGGTTGGTTGGTTTTGTTTTGCAGAATTTTTTTAATTTGTTTGGGTTTTTTTATGTTTAGTTTTATTTGGGAAATAGTATTTCTCATTTTTGGGAGACCCTGGGTAGAAAAGAACAACACAGAGGCACCACAAAATACACTGAATAACCAAGCCACTGATTTCAACAGCAGAATAGCAAGACTATTCTCTTTTCTATTCTCCCCCCGCTTTTTTTTTTGGTAATTACAGTTATTTCAAGTAGCAGTGAACTGAGAACACAAAATCCAGTATATATGAGTTCCAACCATAAGTTCCTTTTTTTCAGGCCAGCAGGGGACAAACCCTGGAAAACAGGGTGACAAAGCATTAGAAGGACAAGTCTTTCAGTGATGCAATAAGATCATTCTCCTGTGAATGTTACAGTCTGTATTCAGCTTCATGAAACATCACTTCCCTTCCTACTCCCAAGTGTCCCAAGTAACAAGAGACAAGACAAGAGGAAATGGCCTCAAGTTGTGCCAGGGGAGGCTTAGACTGGATATTGGGAAAAAATGCCTTCATGCAAAGGGAGGTGAGGCATTGGAACTGCCCAGGGCAGTGGTGGAGTCCCCATGCCTGGAGGGCTCCAACAGCCCTGTGGATATGGCACTTGGGGACAAGGGTTAGTGATGGCCCTGGCAGTGCCAGGGGAATGGCAGGACTCTGATCTTAGGGGGCTCTTCCAACCTAAACGATTCCGTGATTCCCTGACCGTTTGTCAGAGAAAACGTGTCATGACGGAAGGGGGTTCCCACCCTAAAAAGCACAACATGCTAAAACTTTTAAGTCAAGAAGTTCCCTTTCACATCCCTCCACCTTATTCGCAGTTAAGGCACGTGAAATAAGAGCCAGTCCCTCTTCCAGCAGGAGTTTCTGCGGCCTCAGAGAAACGTCTGCACGTGTGGCACCTGTAGAGCCCACCGGGAGCAGCCATATGACAACAGAACCTGGGCCACCTCTACCCACAAGCCCTCCCCAAATCCCTTCCCTTGGCATCCAAGAACAATGTGAAATCCCACATGGAACAGCCATCCCACAGCACTGCAAACCACCCAACCTCCCCGAGCCCTGACAACAGGACGGGTCTGCCGACAACAGGCGTCAAATCTGTGCTGATAATTGCTTGTACGTGACAAAATGGAACCACCACAACTGGGATTAATATAATTAATAACAAGCAGTACACATTCCCAAAAGATTGGTCATATTTAGGATACAAGCAGGGTTGTAGGGAGAATTTTTCCTAACAGAAATTCGAGAGATTGGAGGGGTACTTCATTCCAACATTGCATTGTGGTGCAATCACACTCACAAATGTTTATCTTACACTGCTCTTCCTACGAGTTCATTTTTAATCAGATTCATTCCATACAACAGCATTTCAGAAAAGAACAGTACATATGCCTGGGATATTGGCACACGTATTCCTCAGTTTGTCACTCTCAGCTGCACTTTTGTTTAATTAGCATTCCCCAAAAGAATTCCAGCCGGTCTAACCCATCCTGTACCATACCAACACTGTAGGAAAATAAAATTGCAGCTTGTTTTAAATGCCTGGAATCTCCTCCCCTGGATGCAGAGCCAAATACTGAGCTTTTCTGCTTTCAAACTGCTCTTCTGGATTGCAGCGTGCTTGATTAAAATCTGCGTACTAGAGATTCACACACCACAGCATTTTTGCTGCCTGATGGTCCCAAAAGGTCTTTTGAAACGACTGGAAGAAGAAAAATCACTGCTGATAATTAAGGGTACAAAATCATCTCCCCCTCACACCCAGAAATAAAAGAGGAAAAACATGAAACACCCCAAAATATGTAAAGCCACCTTCACACAGGAGACCTAGGGCTACCTGGCAGGGACGGAGGAAAGATCAGGAGAGGCAAGTGAGCCTCTGGAGGGTAGGACAGGCACCAGAACACCTGGAGAAACCGTGTGGGAAGGAAATCAGCTCCCTTCCCTGAGCACTTCTCTCCAGCAAGGCGACTCAGCAGTAAATACTTGCAAACACTAACAGAGAAACTATTCGTGAGGCAAATATCAACCACGTGGACTTGGTGTCATTGCATTTGAGAAAGCAAATCACCTCATTCCCCAGACACTTGCTATCTAACACTGGCCTTGCTTTTGCCTTTCAAAGGAGCGTTCACAGTTCCAATTTAGCGTTCTGGGCTAATGAAAGTGCGTCCGGGCCAGCAAAACAGACCAAAACAAATCCTCCAATCCAAGCCCTGTTGTGTAATGAGAAAGTTTAATTAAGGCCACCCATTACAGCTGTAAATGTTCTCTTATATAATAAGGTCTAAATGAAACTGAACCTAATCAAAGTTACAATTCCTTCATTAGCAAATTACAAACAGGCGCGCGCAGCTGACACACCGGCCGTGATTACCGGCACTAATTGCCTCGCCGGCGCGGACCAGCCTGGCCCCGCGTTCAGATGTCCGTCTGCGACAGCAAATTAGGGCCACATCAGGCTCTTGCTCCATCACAAGGGGCTCTTGTGGAGCGATGTGATTCACCCTGAGCCCGGCAGCACTCGGCCCAATCAAAGCCCGCTACAAAGGCGGCTTTGAAGGCAGCCCAGCCTGGAAACGCGCTCCATATGCAGGCCGGCAGACTGCACTTCATTAGGCCTGTTGTCACATTTTCCCTCTTCTTATTCTAATGATCCTATTTTAATACACACAGGAACCTCTCCTAATTGATGTCAAGTGAGTGACTTCCACATTCATCACCGGAGCACATCAAAGGGTGCCGGGCGCGGGCCCCGCTGCCGGAGCATGTGAGACCCGAGGTGTGGCTCCCAACTCTGGCAAGCGGCACAAAAAAACCCGAGTGTTTCGGCATTACCTGTTTAATTGGGATTGCGCGGCCGCTTCCAATGCTGTCTGTTCTGCTCTCCAGGACCTTCTTCTCTTTGTCTGGGTCACTCCCTTTCCGAGACTGCAGAGCAAAAAGAAAGTTTGTGCTCCATTAAATGCAGCAGGTTCACACGGAGGATGCTTTTTTTTTTTCCTTTTTTTTCCAAGCAATTAAAATATAATTTCACACATAAATACAGACTTGAAAGCCGTGAGATGAATTTACACAAATATGAGACCATCCTAAAATCTGAATAAATAAGATACCACCCATAAATTTCAACCATCCACTAGTTTGAGATGTATTTGGGTTTAAAGAGTTACACTTTCAGTGTCTGAAGACCCAGCAGATCAGAGGACACGTTTCTGAAGTTTCTAACAGCAGCTCCGATGAGGAATGAAAGTTCCAGCTCCTCATTAAAAAAGTTGAATATATCCATACATACATTTAACTCACACCTGTGTGGTTCTTAGAAATGTTATCAACTATTTAGAAATACAATTTTACGATGCCAGTTTTGATCACACTGACTTTAACTTATTAGTTCTTTCCACTTTGGGATGGTTAGA
Source organism: Pseudopipra pipra (assembly GCF_036250125.1). Classification (NCBI taxonomy): domain Eukaryota; kingdom Metazoa; phylum Chordata; class Aves; order Passeriformes; family Pipridae; genus Pseudopipra; species Pseudopipra pipra. The sequence continues at coordinate 3,996,888 of NC_087555.1, read as the reverse complement.
AAGTTGGAACTGCAAGAAAAGGTGGGGATTGATGCTGGAAAAAGTTATTTGAACACAATGTGGGAAAAAAATCAGCATGAGGTGAATTTAATCGATGTTTAAACTGGAATTGCTTTCTCTTGGCATTCCATAAGGCTGGAGCTGCTGCAGGAGTAGGGTCACAGCGCTCACCCCCTGACTTTATCGAGTTGTATGGGATTTTAAGCAGATATTCAGATTGCAGCCCGTTATTGCCAAAGAACACACGGACGTAATGATTTTGACAGATTTATTTTATTACAAAAAGAAGACCTGAGAGTCATCCTCCTTAATAACTGAACTGACAAGTGACAACTTCACTCCATTACTTTCCAATAGGAACATTACTCACACAATATCGAAAATGAGAAAACATTTTCATGTGCTTTTCAACTCGGGAGATGATACATGAAAAGAGCCCATTTGTGATGTCCAGTGCCACAATGGGGAGTTAATGAAAACCAGGGCGATGCTTCTCATTTTCAGTGGAAAGAGATGTTTGAAACACTGAAATCGGGAGGACAATGAGGACGGTGCGTCGCTAATACCCATTTTCCATATTCCACGGAGAAGTGGAAGGAAGAACAAACCCCCAGAGCAGCTGCCTTCGGGCGGGAGAGGAGGGAAGGGGAGGGGGAACCCACGGAGCAAGACTTCAAGTAGCAGCATTCTAAGAACACATTTACCCAGCGGGGATCCCGTGCTGCCTTCCCCGCTCCGCCGGGAACGGGCTCCTCTCACCAGTTACTATGGATCGGGGCAATGGAATGACGTGCCGGGGAATTAAACAAAGAATAAATGAAAGAAAGCAAAACAAGTGGGAGGGATGAAATCCAATGTGCAGGATAACTATTGTTCCCCGTCCTTCAAGACAGATTTCTGACTCTGAAAGTGCCACTTCCCAAGAATACGAGGCAAAACAAAGCTTCAATGGGGCAAAGAGCCCGTAAGTGACATTGTAAAGAATCTCAGTGAAGGTATCCAAATCACTGGGAGGGGAGTTGTCAACTTGAATGTTTCTTTTTTATCCCATTTTTTAAAAAAGAAAGGAGCCTGCCTCTGAAATGCAAGCTGAATATCTACGTGCTTGTTTTCACTTTTTGGTTTTAAATCACCCCATCTTCCCTTCTGTGCAATAACTGCATCTGGAAATAACACGCTTGCACGTGGAAGGGAAATATCTACGTGTAAAACATTGTCCAATGGCAAAAGTATAGAAACATAGGGCTTTCTGTTAGGCAAATTCTATTCTAGCTGCTTGTAATCACATTTTCCAGGGGAGAATCTTAGCAGGCTCTGCTATTTATAAAGACAAATCGCACAGTGAAACAAAGATCTGGCCTGAGCTTTTATGCTTTTGTACCTATGACACACACGATACATCTCACATCCCACAGCATAAAAAAACCAGACTCTACACCACACTGGATCAACACTTGTTAGGGTTTTTTCTGATGGCATATCTACATGTTAAATAGCTCTGTTTAAAACTTCATGCCAGAGAACCAGAAGAAGTCTGGAAAAATTAAAACACCTGCACGAATATCAGTTGACTGATTTCCCCTTTGCACTGGAATTCATACACAGACTTAATCAGTGTAAAACTTGACCCGAGTATGGGCTGTGGAGTGAGATTTAGTTCCAGAGGGATAAAGCGTCTGAGTTTGGGCCCAACCAGACCCAGATCAGCAGTGCAGAGCACCCCAAAAGTAAGAATCCTGACCTCTAATAGCAGACACTGAGACAGAGAGTTTAAGTTTGAAAAAACTCCTGCAATTCTGTAAATATATAAGAGAGGTAATACTGAATACGGGAAGGGAGATGCACCTTACTGTCCCAGAAATTCCCTCACCCCACACAGGATCAGACATACTTACAAATCAGTTCCTCGCTGAAGTGGACCCCACAGATGCAGTTTAAATCTCCACCTGCCCTACACACTATTATTTAGTGATCCCTGTTATCACACTGCCCCAAAAAAAGGACATTAACACTTCTGCTAATATTTGATCTGTTTTATCACCTGAGTGAAACATCAGCTGCTGCAACAATAGCTTTACAACAAACATTAATAATCAAAGCCAAAAACATCAGATGCTGCATTTAACACACTTAATGTGAACGTGCTTAAAATTCTCAAACACTATTCCAACTCAAAAACTGTCATTAACAGAAATCATATCTGTTTTCTACTTATCACAATTTTTTTCCAACACTAAAAGATCTGTAGGTCACTAAACAGATTACCTGTGCTAGATAACAAGGGGTAACTTGCAATCATTAAACAGAAATACATTTGATTCTGTAAGTGATAAAGGCATAAGCAAGTTCCAGGCTGAGAAGAGAAGCACAGCAAGAAATTCAGAGCTAAATATTTTGATTACGCACTCTGTTCATAACTACACAGAAAATACTGGTCATCTGTTTATTCAAGTAAATAATCTCAGGTCATCACCTGGCTGATACAGCACAAAACCTGGGTTGCAGCAGGGTGGGTGTTCAGTACTTCAGGACAGAGACTACAGGGCAACTCACTACACAGCCTTCAACACACCCAGATCTAAAAGTCAGAACTAATTCTAAAAAGTCAAATTATGATAATTATTTTTCCATGAGACTTGCTTTTGCTCCAGTTTTCCCTCAGCTATCTGACATTGGGACAACTCTCAACACACTCTCGTACTAGTAAATTTGGCTCTTGCTATGTTATTAATTACCACAGACCAGAGCTTTGGTCTATTTTTTCATGGCTGACTTAACATTCTTCTCAAATCTTTTCTGTGATTCACTTCCTCAAATTTATGCTTGCTCCAGATTAAAACAGCCCCAAATTCCCCAGTGTCAACACCACCCCTAGAGCCCTGACAGTGTTTGGTTCATCCTTCAGCCTGGGCCTGCTCGGCGCTGCTTTTGAGGGATGTGGTGGCTCCCAGCCCTGTCCAGAGCTCTGCCTGGGCTGGTTTCTGGGCTCACACTGACACCTAGTGGGGTTGGGAACTCCGGAGTATTCCCAGCGACGGGAAGAATCCACAGCAGCGCGCTCAAACACCGCCGTCCACGCTGAGGGCACCTCTTCACACGCCACTCACTTCAGTGCTTTGCACCCAAACACAAACTGCGCGATTTTCTCTCCTTTGTGGGAGCCGAGGATCCCATTTCACATCCAAATGGCCCTGCTGGGATGGACACGGGATCCCAGGGGCTCTGTGCTGTCACTCTGTGCTCCGAAACGGCACCGAAACTTTCTACTCCACAAAGGCCAAGAGCTCAGGTTTTGTTTAGAGTGTGAGGAAATGGTTTTATCCTTTTTGTATGTGGGAAATGAACATGGCAGCACCTCTGGAATAAAATATATCAACTCTTTGTGATGACAGCGAGGCTGTGCCTTTCTAAGCTCAACTAATGTGCACCTTCAATCACCAAGGGACTTGGTCGTGAGCCCCCAGGGACTGTGAGTTTGCCATACAGCATGTTAATTGTCAAAGAACTGCTTACAAACCACAATTACACACTCAACACCATCCCAGAGCTTTCAGCAAGACTGCTAAACTAAGGGAATCATCATTCAAGGCTTCATTATCACTTCCCACACTACTTCTGCATAACAAAGATCTCTCATATTGCACCAGACATTTCTATCCGGTACTTTTTTTTTTTGCCTCTCAGTGAAGCAAAAAGCAGGTAGTTTGGGAAGAAAAAAAACCCAAGATATTTTACTCTCCACCATCTTTTTTTAACTCTAGAAAAGAAAAGTGGGTTGATTCTGTGTAGTAGTAAAAGTAGCATGGGGTAGTTATAGAATGGTTTGGGTTGGAAGGACCTTAAAGCTCATCCCATTCCACCCCCTGCCATGGGCAGGGACACCTTCCATGAGACCAGGTTGCTCCAAGCCCCGTCCAACCTGGCCTTGGACACTTCCAGGGATCCAGAGGCAGCCACAGCTTCTCTAGGCAACCTGTGCCAGGGCCTCCCCACCCTCCCAGGGAAGGAATTCCTTCCCAATATCCCATCTAACCCTGCCCTCTGGCAGTGGGAAGCCATTCCCCCTTGTCCTGACCCTCCACTCCAGGCCCTTGTCCCAAGTCCCTCTCCAGCTCTCCTGAAGGCCCTTTAGGCACTTGAAGGGGGTCTAAGGTCTCCCTGGAGCCTTCCCTTGTCCAGGCTGAGCTCTCCCAGTCTGTGTTCCCAGGGAAGGCCCTCCTGTGTACTCCCTCCTGTGTACTTCCCGTTCGAGCCTCAAACAGACCCACCCAACGTTCACCACAAAACGGTTTTGTTTCCAAGCCCACAGATCCATCTCAACACTCCTGTGTGGGTTAGACCAGCCCAGCTCCAGAGGGCTGAAGCTCAGGTCACCTCCACAGCAGCACGTACAGCTCAGCAGCAGTCCCTCCCTTGGCTCACTCACCGTGAAGAGGTTGGATCGGCGCTTGGACTGTTTACGGACAGGAGTTGGAGTGTTGGCAGTGGGAGGAACATCAATCCGCAGCTCCTTCTGGCTGGTGCTTGGAGTTGATGGGACAGAGGAGGAATAATCACTTAAACTCCCTCCTCCATTACTGGTCTGCAAGGATTAAAGTGAGTTTTAAACAGTGATACACTGCTTTCAAGAGATTACAATCCACAGCCGTATCTTATTTACTCCTGATTTATGCAAGAGCAGCCGGGGCTCAGGAACATGGGGCTGCCCTACTGCCACTGTTCCACACATTCCCACACACATTTGTATGCCAAGCCTTTATATATTTTCCCTGCCATTACTTTTTGAACACTTAGATAGCTCTGTTTACACAGCAGGCACATTTTCATTCTACACAGTGTAACCTTCACTGGGTGCCACCAGTTTCATTTGTTTTCTAGTGTACGAGTAAGCAAAACCTTGGGGAACATCTTGAAAATCTGGTTTTCTACTTCAAAATTACTACTCTGACTCTAATCCAAGAGAAAATACCCAGTGCCATGGAGCTGCATAACGAGTTAGTCCTAGCCTGGAGACATCAGATTACTGAGAGCTCATCAAGAAAATGAAAATACTTCAGCATTGTAAAATGGCTACTATGGGGTCAGATAGATCCCAACACGTGTAAGGAATCACAGAATCTCCTGAGCTGGAAGGGACCCACAAGGATCATTGAGCCCAGCTCCACAGGATTTGCTGAGGTCACTGGTCAAGAGACACAAAATTTTAGAAGGAAGATATTACAATTTATTCAAAGTAGCAGGAAATGCAATGTTACATCTTGGTCCTGAAAGAAATAAAGCATTGAGCCTATAAAACAATTAATGAATTGAGGTAAGAAATTACTAAAAGCCGGATGGTGAGGAAACTGGATAGAATGGAAAGGACCAAAAGGTGATTAAGAACAAAGTCTTAAGTTAAAAAAAGATTATTACACATAACATGAGTACTAAAAGTGGAAGTAGTCAGGAAAGACAAAAGGGTCAATTTTTCCCTATCAGATCCAATTACACCCATTGAGGACATACTGTATGTGCTGAGGGGGGAATGGGGCAGGTCAAAGAGGGAAAATTCTGCCCAATGGAGGAGTAGCAGTGGATGAAGGGGCTGGACAACATGTAACATGTAAATTTTGGGGGAAATAAAGGTCTGGGATGCACACGAGACACAGAAAGAACATCTGTAAAGCAGCCAAGTTTCCTAGAGGAATGAGGAAAGATAGTGTGGGAGTATTCCCAGAATGGCTGAGGAGAAGAATGCCTGATGGGACTTCTCCTACACTCCCTGGGGGTCAGCATATGGATCAGGATCAGAATTCCAAGCAGTCAAGACAGTACCTCTGAAGGAGAACCATGTAGGAGACAATCCCTTATACCACCCAGCTGAAGTCTCTTTTCATGTTTCAGATCCTCTTCTGATTTTTCCAGCTTTCCAAATTGCCCTTTTTAAATTCAAGGAGTAAAGGATAAGGAGGAAGAGGCATGAGACAATCAGCTCGTGTTTGGGCTGAAGGGCCAACCAGAGCAGATGGAAATGCAGGAACACCACCTTCTGAAGGTTACTGTTTCCCTGGAAATAACATGTTCCTCAGCTCATCTCTGCGTGACAAAATGCGACTGACAACCTTGCAAATGGCTTTTGATGGAGCAAGTTCTCCTTTCCCCTCTTTAAATAAAAACATACATATAAAGAGGACATTAAATTTCATTTTCCCTTCATTCTGACCAAACTGGAGAAGTGTGGCTGTCAGGGAGCCAGAGCTGAGGGCACTGAAAGCAACGGAGGGTCTGAAGAGAGATTTTTCTACAACATTCTCAAGTGCCAGAGGAAGCAGCAGCAGAATTTGGAGACGGCCCGAGTGTGTAAAACAAAGGAGTTGAAATAGTTGGAATGATCCTTTTTAGTGTCCTAAGAGAGAATGGTAATGCTGGAGAGACGAGCAGGACAACTTGGGAAGAAGGGACCTGAATTATCCCACATCTGCCTTCCCTTGTTCTCAAACCAGTGGACATGAGGAGGGTGATACAGAAGCCTTGTGTTTTTTAACTAAAATCACCAGATTTCTACTCTAAGTGCCTATTTCCCTGGTAGAGAAAATGAGGGATTCTTGAAAATTTTACCTTCTTAATCCTTCACCAATTTACAGTGTCATTTTATACTTTTTGGAGCTGTCCCCTGGATTTATTATGATTTATTTTCCAAGAGCGAGTAACTCCCAAAGGAAAACACCTACATGTCTAGGCATAAAGACACACATTCCTATACAGACAGGTTATATAAAAGAAGCCCTGCAGGAAATGTTTCTTTTGACCCAAACCAACCTTGCTTGATTTCCAGCTTTGTAAATAAAATTCTGAGCTGATTTCAAAATAAGCCACTGGCTGGAACAATGAAAAACACAAACAAAGACATGGAAACCATATTTATAGAACCACAGGATGGTGTGGATTGAAAGGGACCTTAAAGCCCATCCAGTCCCACCCCCTGCCATGGGCAGGGACACCTTCCACTAGCCCAGGTTGCTCCAAGCCCCATCCAACGTGGCCTTGAACACTTCCAGGGATCCAGGGGCAGCCACAGCTTCTCTGGGCAACCTGTGCCAGGGTCTCCCCACCCTCCCCCAGGGAACAATCTAAAATGCTTGTTTTAAATAAATATTAGATTACTTAAAAATAACCTTGTAAATCCAAGAGGATTGTGATGTATATGGCAGTTATTAAACATATTAACATTCTTCCTCCAGTTTTCATTTTGCAACTCCATGAAAAGGCAGAAGGAACAGCTACTTAAGCAATGTAGTCTCTTCTCAAGTGCCCAAAACACTGCAACAGAACATTTCATCCCAAATGGCCCCTGCTATAAATAATTGTTCCCTACTATTTAGTGCTTATCCGTAATCAGGTCTCATGTACAATAAAACAATGGATGATCAAGCTGACTGCACTTGGCTTTTAGTAGTTTCATTTACATATTTAGACAATCATATTGAAGTAAAAACTGGATGGAGGTACAGTGCAAGCATAAATAATGCATCTCTACAGGTTTGCAACAGGTAGTAGGGAGCGAGGTTGTGTGCAAGCAACAGCTGAGGTGCAGCTTAGTACAGTGGACATTAAGCTCCACACCCTTCCCAGGAATAATGCAAATCTCCTGGGAGAGTGACAAGATAAATGCAAACCTCTTGGGAGAGAGAAACACAATTCTGACACTCCAGTCCCCATGTATGAACACTGAGGGGCTGGAGCGTGTCTAGGGAAGGGAACAGAGCTGGGAAGGGGCTGGAGCAGCAGGAGCAGCTCAGGGAGCTGGGGGGGCTCAGCCTGGGGAAAAGGAGGCTCAGGGGGGACCTTCTGGCTCTGCAACTCCCTGACAGGAGGGGGGAGCCGGGGGGGGTCGGGCTCTGCTCCCAGGGAACAAGGGACAGGAGGAGAGGGAACGGCCTCCAGCTGTGCCAGGGGAGGGTTGGGTTGGATATTGGGAAAATTTCTTCACCAAAAGGGTGGTCAACCCCTGGCACCCACAGGGCTGTTTAAAAGCCATGTGGATGTGGCACCTGGGGACATGGGTCAGTGGTGGCCTTGGCAGTGCTGGGTTAACATCTGGACTTGACAATCTCAGAGGGCTTTTCCAACCCTACAGCTCTGTAACAATTTTGCAGGTGACTTTAGCACTCAGCACTGAGGGAACACTGTGCAGCCCAGGGCACAGGTGGTGCAATGTTTAAGGTCCCTCTGTCACAGTGGAACACACGTAGTGCAGGCAGATGTGGAAACATGGGGCCATTTCAACCTCCTCTCACAGCAGAACATAAACAGCTGAACTCCAGGAAAGCCAGCAAGTGTGAAAACGCATGCAGACTGCAGATTTCAAGGAATTACTTCTACTGGTAAATAATCCTACCATTTTTACCTTCAAAACCGTAGTTCTCAAGTAAGCTCACACTGCTGGGGATTCCTTGCTGGAGTGTCCACAGCAGCAATCTGTCTGGAGAGGGGCCTGGAATCTTTCACACTAACAGCAACTAGAGGTGTTGTGCCAAGGGATTTTCCACATGTTTTTAAAACAGCGTGAACTCCAAAGCCAGGCCCAGCTCCAGGTAACCACTCAACACATTATCCAGGGCCCCTGACACAGAAGGCTCTGAGGCCCAAAGGTGGTGCCCACCTGGGCAGCCTTGTGGTTCTTGGAACCAGATGATCTCCACTTTCAGGGGCTGGGCAGAGCAAAGAGCCCCTGGGAACTGTTGGATATTGACACTACTCTTTTTTAAGTTAATTTCTTAAAAATGCCTTCCTGATACGTCAGGTGTGAAGGAGAACTCCTCCAGTCTAGGGGTGAGTCTAGGGAAAAGGAATGCCTGTGGGGATTTGTGATGGCAAAGGTACTCTGCTGCTCTGAAAAAAGATGTAGCACAGCCTACAAGCACACCATGTCCAGACAAACTGGCAAGAGGCAGCAGGTGGGGGGAATGACAGGTGGGGTAGAGATGTGAAGCACACAGATACACATGGGACTGGTTTGTACTCCCTCAGCGTGCAAAAAGTCAATTAAAGACCTAGTCCAAGATGCCCTGAGGCCAGTAAGGGGCCTTCAATCCACTAAACAATACTTCTTCCTCTCCAAACAACTCAGTCTACCTGTTGGAGTGTTCCAAAAGGCCAGCTGGTGAGCTGTGAGTGGAGCACTTACTGCATCAGACAGATTCACTGTTTTGTATCCCAGCAGAATGTAAATGATGCTGCACCCTCCTTGTTGACAGTTCTGTCCACCACAAAAGACAGGACCAAGATCCTTTGCATGCAATCTGTGCTGCCCTGGAAGGCCACACATGTGTCTGAAGCAGGTGCACCGAGGGTTGTTGACCTTGGGTATCAAGGGTTTCCCAGTAAAACCCTCCCCTTGACTGACAGATGTGTGTCAGAAGTCAGGAGGAAAACGAAGCAGAATCTACTGCAAAGGCAAGTGGACTGTGCCTTTGGAAGAGGAAACATCTTATTCTGTGAAACAGGTGTCTGGAAGTACACACAGACATACCTGAGAGTGTTTTCTGGAAGGGGATGTGACTCAGGTGTTCACCACCTTGGACCACTGGACACCAGTACAGAGATGCATCCAAATGTACAAACAAGTCTTTCACAGAGTCACAGAATGGCTTGGGTTGGAAGGGACCTTAAAGCTCATCTTATTCCACCCCCTGGGATAGGCAGGGACACCTCCCACTATCCCAGGTTGCTCTGAGCCCTGTCCAACCTGGCAAACTACTGGGTGGAGAAGCCCTGGTTGGTATTAAGCCTTAGAACTTCCCCCAAGGTATGCTAAGGACTAGCCTGGGTAAGGTGACATTTGCTATTTCTTTTTTTCCTTTCTCTAAAGCCTCAGCTTTTGACTGCAGAGTCATCTGGAGAGTTTGCAGGAGTTGGATCCCCAGGATGATCCAACCAGAGATGGAACAATGTCTGACTCCATGTGAAGAGCTGTGTGTAAGCACTGTCTGTGAAGGCCCTTGCCCCATGGAGAATGTGAGTGGCAGGGCACTGCAACCACAACGGGTTTGATCCATGGAGGAAATCTTCAGAGGAACATCATTACACCAAAAGAGATGTTCCAAAGGGCAAGACACCAGCCAGTCTTCCAGCCAAGATCAGAGATGGCAAATCTTGCCCCAGATCATCTTAAACTTGGAATTGCAGTTGCAAAGTTCTTTTAAGCCTAGGATAAGGATTTGGCTTCCTTCCCTTAAACAAGGTCATACTGCCTTTAAGTGCAGCACAAAGGAGAGAAGACATGAAGCAGATTTGTGGCCTCTACTTTTAGGCATGACATCAGTCTCAGAAGACAGACTTCTGTGACTGGTGATGCAATTGCCCTCTTAGATAATTATGACAGCAGCAGAGGCAGTAAAGAACATCATTTCAGTTTTAGTGAAACAGAATTTAGGGATCCTTATCACAAAAGCTACCCTGCCTTGGCTCTCCCAGCCCTTATCACTGGCAAAAAGTTTGCTGTGTAGGTAAAGCACTTTTCTCGAATTTGGTATTGACTTTCAAACTGGACTTGGGTAGCAAACTAGTGAGCACTGAATATTTGATGTTCTTCATCCAAAAGGGCTTCATTAACAAGAAAAGCACTCCATAGAGAGGGTGAGTCCCGAGCTGGCCAGAGACAGCGGCTGAGGAAACGTGGCCAAGGTCACATATGGCAAGAAAGGGGACAATCTGTCCCATATGGGAACTTGCACTTCCCCAGAAGGTGCCAGGGTTCTTCTGAAGAGCCTCAGCACCTGCATTAGAAAGGGGGGCTGAGTTGCAGCATCCTCTTTAGGGTTATCAACAAAAGCCAGTCCCAATCTGAGGTCGGTATCAGGACTCGGCCTGAGGCAGAATAACTCACAGCAAAGAACTCTAGGAACAGACTGGCATCTGCATCTTTTGGGCTACAAATCAATGGCAGAAGTTACTGCTTTTTGCCAAAAAGCAGACGCTCTGTGTGGGAGAAAGGTTCACAGGTAAAACAAAACCTGACAGGGGTGGCTCAAGGCTGCAACATGCCCTTAGAAGACACTGGCATCTATTGAGTTTAGACTGAAAACCACCCTAGGAGGGCTGGGGTATCTGGTATCATTCAGTTCATGACCATCCCAGCTGGAGATGTGCACAGAGATTATCACTTGACACTAGAAAACAAAGACACTGAGGAAGAGGATCACAGGGGAAACACAGGGAGTGTGCAACACACGTGGGTAAAAACTGTGCAAGTTAGAAAATATTGGTGTTAACCAATGTATGTTTCTAAAAATACCATCAAGGTATCATCAGAATGTACGATTGTAGCACACACACCACTGGGATATACCAGCTCAGCACAGAGCTGAGCGAGAGGAACCACCACAACCACAGCACAGCAAATCCTGTGGATTTAACAATGGGTCTGCTCAGACCTGCAGGCTGCTGACATCAGTCTGGACCATCAAAGATGGCTTTAAAGCCAAACTGGTTTGTTTTACTCCTTTGTTTCTTGAAACAACGTCAAGCCGGTTTAAAAAAAAAAAAAAAAAATTAAATATTGCTTCGTACCATGGATCACTCACAGCATTAAAAAAAAAAAAAAAAAAGGCAGCAAAAAGAGCACTTTAAATGGCATTAAACACATCAGATGAAAAAAGCAACTGCTCAGTTCCTTTTCCAAGCACTTGTGACAGTGTGTACCTGGCTGATGTGCACGGCAGAGACCTGGGCAGAACACACGGAGGAGTGGCTCGGAGAGTTGGGCAGAGATTTGCAGGGTCCGATCGAGAGCTGCTGCTTCTTCTTGGTTGACACAATCTTCTGAGCAACTACAGGGAGACAAAACACCCAGGCAGGTAAGGACAGCACACGTGGGACACAGGGCATGTGCACAGCACACAAAGAGGGGCTTCCACTGCCAAATCCTGCTCCAAAAACTGACTGTCCCTGACCCACAATACCTGGATTGGTGGTGCCACACATCACATCCCAGTCTAATCTTTACTGAAAGAAACTATGCCATGATTACTAGTTTTAGCTTTTATTCCTTAGCAGCAGTACAGCTAGAAAAATGCCTCATTTGCTCTGCAATTTATTAAGAAATTTTCTTCAGTATGTGAGGAGAAGCAGCATTTATCAAACAGATACAGGGCTCAGTCATTAACATCTCTATGCATGGCCTAGCAGACCCATCATAAAAGAACTGAGCCTCCACCAAAACTAGTGACAATTATTGGCATCTCCTTAAAAAGTCACACAGAAACTTGGTGCAATTAAGCCAAGAGAACTCAGTCTGTCTTGTTCATAATTACATAAATTCCAAGATTATTTTTCCTCACTACATTACAGCATGGGCAGAGATAGTGTAAGCACAGTTTCTCCTCAAACAAATGCAATTTTAATAACAAACTGGTCTGTGGCTTATGTTTTTCATGTAAATGAATGATGGCATAACCATGATTTAGTGAGAATACATCGAATAAAAAATGGCTCACATATACGAAGAAGCAGCTTCATTAGTTACATCCCACCTCCAATAGACCTCTTATCATCCTGAAAGGATGATATCAATTAATTTATCTTCCCCTGGCATATTGATCATAACCTTCATCAGCTAATCATGTTTAAATTACAGAGGAATATCGTAGCACTCTGTCATTTCAGACCCATTGGGTTATTGATCTGGAGCCCGGGAAGCCATATATTAAAATATTTTGAAACACATTAGTGAATGCAGAGAGCAAACCAAAGGTCAAATTTTAACATATGCACGTGGGTTTGTCTTCATCATATGCAGTAAAGACCTAAATTAAGACCAAAACTGAATTATAAGCACACATGAATGAAAACTACCTTGTCTGCAGAAGCTCCTGCTCTCACATGGGAGAGGTAATTAGTCAAGGAAAACATTTACCTCTTCCGTCTGAATACAGGGGTGTTTGTAGCATCACATAAAACACACAGAACACAGTCTGACCAAATTATCCCTCTGGGAAGGCACAGGGAAAGGAAGCCCAAGACAGTCTGAACTCATTGACCCAAACACAAGTGAAGAACCAGGTTGCTCCAAGCCCTGTCCAAGCTGGCTTTGGACACTTCCAGGGATCCAGGGGCAGCCACAGCTTCTCTGGCAACCTGTGCCAGGGCCTCCCCACCCTCCCAGGGAAGGATTCCTTCCCAGTATCCCACCTAACCCTGCCCTCTGGCAGCGGAAAGCCATTCCCCCTTATCCAAGTCCCTCTCCAGCTCTCAACTCCTCCGTTATTGCCTGTCACCATCCCTGGAAGTGTTAAAAAAACACGTGGATGTGGCATCTGGGGACATGGTTTAGTGCTGGGCTTGGCAGGGCTGGGTTAAGGGTTGAACTCGACCATCTTGGAGGGCTTTTCCAACCGAAATGATTCTGTGATTCTACAATTCATGACCTTGTAACAAATGTCAGTCCAGAGGAGTCACTCAGTTAAACCAAATGTTGTTCTATAAAGTGAATAAAAAAATGCAAGAAAGCAGAAATATTTTTGCCCCAGAGCTTTCAGGTTCTGTCTCATCCCAAATCTGCTTCTGAATTCAATGTTTCCATTTAACAGTTGCTAAAAGATGTTTCTAAAACAGAAGAATACTGACTTAACCTATGGCAGATAGCAAAAATAATCAAGATAGTGACAAGCATTTCAACTATTTTTAAAAATCAATTGAATCCTATGTACTTTTACATATAATTAAGCTATCAATCTGAGGTAGATTTTTATTGTAATACATCTTTCTGTAATACAAAAAGCCAAACAAAATTTACGTGCAAAGTCAAGGACTCTTTACAAATAAACAGGGATATGCCACAGGTTTGTAAACAAGGAGAATTGGTATTTTGCAAATATCTGGGCTTTGGGGAAGTCTGACGCTTATTTCTCATACATTGAAATTGAATTCCACAAGCCAGAACGACTAGGAGCTGTATTTTGCTTTAAGGCTTTGGTAATTAAAAGCATGTGAAATTCCTGGTCTGCAAGATGAACAAGATGTCCAGGTTGGGAGAGAAAGTCCTTGGCTTGAATGGCTCTTCTTCCACGCCTGACCCAGTGCACCAAACCAAAATTAACCTTCCCGCTCCCTGCCACTTTCATCCCGGTCTGTCGGTCAAACCACTCAAACCAAGCATCCCTCACTCCCCTAATCCCTGCTGGAGGGTTTGCTGGGAGAGCTGTTCCACTGAGCAGGAGAGCCCGGGGTTCTGGCATCCCTGGAGCTCCACAGCAACCCTGCCACGTTCCAGCTCAGCATCCAAACCACCCCCAGCCCCATCTGCCCGTGGAAAAAGGGACAAGAAAGGCAGAGCCTGGGGGGAAAATCCTCCCTGCGAGGAGTTCAAGCCACAGGGAAGGGCTGTCTCATCTGGCCCTCACAGGAGATGAGCTGAGGGAGACCTCACCTAGGCTGAGACCTGATCTCTCCCTGGTTTTCAGATGGCAAACATCCAGAAGGATCAACAACGTGGTCACTTTTCTTTCCCAAAGGGCAGTGAACAGAGTTATTCCTGTGCTCCTCACACTGTTATTTTTGACCAAGGAACACTTGAAACATTAAAAGGCATACAATATCCATAACATCTGGACATTCTGGCAGTCATCCTAGGAGAAGGACAACTCCAATCTCAAACCCGGGCAGATGGAGCTCGCTTAGCCCTGTAAGGCCATCCAAGAGAAGGTCACTCTAATCAAACCTACGTCCTGAGGACCTCACTGCCACCGTCCAAGCTCGCTCAGCCCTGGCAGATGAACCTCAGCATTAAAGGGTGGGTTCAGTTCCGCGCACACTGTGTCTCACCTAAAAAATCCATTGCGCAGGCTTGAAGGCTTTACCCACATGCAAAAAGTCCTGTAGCGACGGGCGAGGGTCGAAACGGCAGGTGAAAGGTGCACTGGGAGCCGCAGATCCAACCCTGCATGCGGGTGGTTCAGGATGTTGGTCATTTGAGACTGACTGGAGATGACAGTCTCTTGGGGCAGCACCCCGAACAACCAAGCAGCCTTTCCAAGGACAGCACTGCTTGCTCCACTCGGAGAGGGGCCTAGAAAAGGTGGCCTAAACAAAGCTCATCTCCACTTTCACCCGGTTGGTTAACCGCAGGCCAACGGGCATCTTCTTCCAATGCAGTCGCACAAAGATCAAAAGACAAAGGCACGTACCTGCCTCCAAAGGTGTACCTAAATTAACTCTAGCATGTTGGAACATCAGAACCATGCTCGATTCTGCGGATGGCGGACGTCCTGAGCGTCATTCTGCCCTAATTGCCCATGAACTGGCTCGTCTCAACATCGACATTGCTGCTCTCAGTGAAGTTCGCCTTCATGAAGAAGGCAGCCTCAGAGAACATGGTGCCGGTTACACACTCTTTTGGTCAGGTAAGCCCAGAACCGAAAAACATCTCTCAGGTGTTGGCTTCATGATCAAAAACTCCATTCTTCCCAAACTCGAAAATCTGCCAACAGGTCACTCTGACCGCATTATCTCCCTACGCCTTCCACTCCACAACAACCAACACGTCGTCCTCTTCAGTATATACGCCCCAACCCTCCAAGCTGACCCTGCTGAAAAAGACAAATTTTACGCTGACCTGCGCCGCCTTACCCAAAAGGTGGCTGCAGATGATAAGGTCATTATCCTTGGTGATTTCAACGCCAGAGCAGGAAAGAATTTTGATGCCTGGAAAGGAATATTAGGCAAGCATGGTGTTGGAAACTGCAACGATAATGGTCGACTCCTGCTAGAATTCTGTGCAGAGCAACAGCTCACCATCACTAACACTATCTTTCAGCAGAAAGATAGTCTGAAGACAACCTGGATGCACCCCCGTTCTAAGCATTGGCACCTCATCGATTATGTCTTGGTGAGACGGAAAGATGTCCGCGATGTCCTCCATACCCGTGTGATGCCCAGTGCAGAATGCAGACCATCGGCTTGTGCGCTGTAAACTCAACTTTAATCTCAAATTCAAACATAAAAGGGGCAGTATCCCAAGGAGGAGACTCCAAGTTAACAATCTCCAATCAGCCACAGTTAGAGACAGTTTTCAGGCAAACCTTCAAACTAGGCTTGAAAACCATTCCACAGATTCTGCAGATTCCCCTCCTGAAACAATTTGGCACCATATTAAGAACAGCATCCTGCAATCCTCTGAAGAATCCTTAGGCTTCTCCCTCAAGAAGAACAAGGACTGGTTTGACGAAAACAACCAAGAAATCCAGGACTTGCTGAGGAAGAAGAGAACTGCCCACCAAGCACACCTTGCACTGCCATCCTGTCACGCAAGAAAAACAGCCTTTCGTCTTGCATGCAGCAAGCTCCAACAGAAACTCTGTGACATCCAGAACAAGTGGTGGACCGATCTAGCTGAAAAAACTCAACTATGCGCAGATACAGGTGATCACAAAGGTTTCTATGAGGCCTTGAAAACAGCATACGGGCCTACATACCAGGTACAAAGCCCTCTACTCAGCGCTGATGGTCAAACACTTCTGACAGATAAAACCTCCATTCTGAATCGATGGTCTGAACACTTTCAGACTCTTTTCAGTACTAACCGCGTAGTCCAAGACTCAGCAATTCAGTCCATCACACAACAACCAGTAAAGTATGAATTGGATACTGCTCCCACTTTAGGAGAAACCCTCAAGGCCATACAGCAGGTGAAAATCGGCAAGGCAGCTGGGATTGATGGAATTCCACCTGAAATCTGGAAACATGGGGGCCTTGCACTCCACACCAAATTTCATGAGTTCGTGGTGCACTGTTGGGAACTCGGTGAACTCCCATCAGACCTTGGTGATGCAGTCATCATCACTTTGTATAAGAAGAAAGGAATTAAATCTGACTGCTCAAACTATCGTGGTATTACTCTGCTCTCCATTGCTGGCAAAATCCTGGCTAGAATACTCTTGAACAGATTAATACCCACTATAGCAGAAGGTATCCTTCCTGAAAGTCAGTGTGGTTTCAGAGCCAACAGGAGCACCACAGACATGGTATTTGTCCTCAGACAACTGCAAGAGAAGTGTAGGGAACAGAACAAAGGTCTCTATGTAACCTTTGTTGATCTCACCAAGGCTTTTGACACTGTGAGCAGAAAAGGTCTGTGGCAGATTTTGGAGCGTTTAGGATGTCCCCCCAAGTTCCTTAAAATGATCATCTCACTCCATGAGGATCAGCACGGCCAAGTCAGATATGGCAACACACTTTCTGAGCCCTTTTTAATTAAGAATGGTGTGAAACAAGGCTGCGTTCTCGCTCCTACCCTATTCACTGTCTTCTTTAGCATGATGCTCCAAAGGGCCACAGCAGACCTCGATGATCAGGACGGTATCTACATTCAATACTGTACTGATGGAAGTCTATTCAACCTAAGGTGACTGAAGGCCCACACCAAGACCTTAAACCATCTTGTCTGGGAGCTGCTTTATGCTGATGACGCCGCCCTTGTTGCCCACACAGAAGCAGCCCTGCAGCGTTTAACATCCTGCTTTGCAGATGCTGCTGAGCTCTTTGGACTGGAAGTCAGCTTAAAGAAGACAGAGGTCCTCCATCAACCTGCACCTCAGGAAGTCCCCCATCATCCCCACATCTCCATTGGCCAATTGGAGCTCAAATCAGTCCAACAGTTTAATTACCTCGGTAGCCTCATCTCCTCAGATGGTAAGATTGACGGAGAGATAGACAACAGGTTAGCAAAGGCATATAGTGCTTTTGGAAAACTCCACAAAAGAGTATGGTGTAATAAACACTTGAAGAAAAGCACCAAGATCAGTGTTTACAAAGCCATTGTGCTGTCTACTCTCTGACATGGCTCCGAATCATGGGTCATCTACCGCCACCACCTGCGACTCCTGGAACGCTTCCATCAACGCTGCCTCCGCACAATCCTAAACATCCAGTGGTCAGACTATGTGACCAACACATCTGTTCTAGAGCAAGCAGCTATCACAAGTATTGAGGCCATGTTGATGAGAACACAGCTGCGATGGGCAGGGCACGTCTCAAGGATGAAGGACCACTGCCTCCCTAAGATCTTGCTTTATGGTGAACTTGCCACTGGCTGCCGCATGAGAGGAGCCCCAAAGAAAAGATACAAGGACTCCCTGAAACAACATCTCAGCCTTGGCCATATTGATCATCATAACTGGTCTACTCTGGCCTCAAATCGGGAGGCCTGGAGACACACCATCTATAACGCAGCTGTCTCCTTTGAGAACACACACAGGATCACCCTCGAGGAAGAAAGGCAACGCAGAAAGAACCGTGTATTGCAGAATATACCATCTAAGGAGTCTTTCTGCTGTGCCTTTTGCAATCGGACATGTCTGTCACGTATTGGCCTCATAAGCCACCAGCGTGCCTGTAGCAAATGTGGATAGAGCCTTCCCAAATCTTCGTTCGCGAAGCCCAGCCATGATGATGATTTCTTCACTCAGTTATCAGTTGTTACATATTTAGGAGATGCAAACACTCTTCTCCAATTACCACTAATTTAAATCAAAACTGGTTTCTCACAAAAACATGTGTAAGACCATTTATCTCCACTGCATGTCCAAGTATGAGAAAACACTGGGTTCAGTTAAAACCTTCCACTTTTGCAAAAGATGGGAATGCAGTGAATTTTCCTTCATTACTGACAGACAGAAGGTAGTTTTCAGCTGAAGCTGGAATGCTCATGGCTGACCAGAAAACAGCAGAAGGGATAAACACTCATGAACAACTGTTTTAACTACTGGGGAAAAAAACCCAACCCAAAACTGGAAGTTACACAAAGATCAGCTTTCACCTTAGACAACTCTCCCCCCTACTCACAGATCACTCTGACTGACAAACAGCATTTTATTACCTGGAAAGTCTCTGTTCAACTCATACCACCCATGTAAAAGATGAAAAGTTAGTTTTAAATGACCCCAAATGCTCTTGCAAACACCGAGAGCCAGATCTCTGAAAATCAAGGCTGGCTTTTTGAAACTCCACGGTAAATCTGAATTCTTTTTGCAAACTCGTGGCATCTCCGAGTTCACAACGTTTTGGATCAGATGTTTTTACAGCCCACCAAGAGCTCTTTGCCTACAAGCCCACGGAGTATTAACCTCAGTGCAACCCAGTAACCCCAACAGAACCTGGTAGGGAGGAGGAGAGGGAAAGGGGAAGAGGTTAAGATATATGTCAGCTTACACTTCTACAGCAGCTGCATTTCAGCTGAACATCCCACATTTACAGTACGGGTAAGTGTTCAATACAAACAAATTTATTCCACAATTACACATGACAGACAAAGCAGTAACAACCCCCAGAGCAAGCACTAACCGCAGATGCTTCCAAAAAGGAAACATTCCTAGCAGAAGCCACTATTAAGGCCGTTGTGCCCGTTATTTTAAATTCCATTCGTTTTTCAGGCTAAACAACTTCTATACTCCTGTGCTGAAAAGGAGAGCTCGGTATCCCATGTGCCAGGTGTAAGAGAGAAATGAGTGCTGGGCACTTCCAGTGCTGGGCTTTGGGTATAGCAATTTATCCAGCGAATTTCTGGTTAATTCAGACAGGAATGTCTTAAGCTACTTTTCCCTGCAGAAACAGTGTGATGTAAACCCACAGCTGGGGAGGTGAGTTACTGCTCTCCCTGGACACCAACCCACTCCATACCCCAAAACACCCTGTGGTGCAACCTGCCGGGATAAACCTCTGTTCCACTTCACAGCACAAGCAAGAAGAGTGGGCAAACAGAGTGTGCAGGTACTTCCCTGTGACCCTGCACAGCACCACGAGTCACACTGTCTGACAAAAACAACAGAGCTGCAGGGCAAGGCACCAAAAGCATCAGGAAGGTTCACAGGACAAAGTCAAAAAATCAAAAGTAGCTGTGAATGAATGCTATGTGCTGAGAGAGGAGACTCCAATTAAAGCACTGTCCTCCTTGTGGCATCTGTTGTAATAGAAAGCTACGAGTAGACAAAAGTTTATTTGATATTAATCCAGTGAGAGCTTCATAGTTGCTCCCAAAACTGGAAGTCAGATTTTAACACAGGAGCCAATTCCTACCTGAATTCCCTTAATCTCATATTAAAATACATTTATCTTCATGGATGTCTCCATTGCTCTGTAGGGCTGGAAATGAAGTGATTGTGGGATTGCTCCAATTACTGAGGGACTTCATTGCCAACTGTAATGAACAGGCCCCCTCAGGATGGGACAGAGTCGAGCCTACCCGTGCTAATTTTGGGATGAAAAAAACTGCCAGGAATCCCAGGTATACAGCTAAACCCAATTTCCAACTCCTCAGGCAGAGATTATTTCCAAGAACTATTAGGCCACTTCATAATACAAGTAAAGAAGAAATATATGATCGAACACATGAATTTTATACCAAAAAATACTGTTTCATGATCACCACTGTTCACAATCAAGTTCAGCTACAATGGGCTAGTTCAGTGTTCATGTTCCTAGAAGACCTGAATACAATTCTTCTCAAAAATAATTTTAAAACTACACCTTACTGCTATTTTGGGGGGAGGGGGTGTGATCCTTCACAAAATACACATTTCAGCTCTGGCTCTGTGAAGTAACTTTTCTTGTTTTATCAGATATGAAAATACAGCTATAAATAAGACCCAGTATTAAATATCTTTAATCAATGCTAACATATATTTTTCCCTCCACAGGTAACTATGATTAACACTGCACATCACTTAATCCTAACTGATGCAAATCACTGTCTTCCAAGACTAGGTAAGCAAATATGCCAATAAATCCACTGGAAAGCATCTGAAGAAATTTAAAAAAAAAACAAACCTATGTTTTCTTCACTACTTGAACTGTGTTGCAAGTACAAGAATATGGCTCAAGGATTTACAAGGCAAACACTGTCTGACACACAGGAAAAGACTTCTGCACGTGGATTTACCTCACCAGTACCTCATGAAATTCTCATGATCTTTCCATTAGGATGGAATCAAGTCATAAATCCTGTTACATCCCACACAAAGATATGATTTTAAATACAAAGGAAAAAAAAAAGATGAAAAAAAGAGGAAAAAGAAAATCAAATTGAAAAGATTCCAATGCAACGATTGTCTTTTATAAAATGACCCTAAAGGAAACAACTGGGTTTTTAACCATCCTTTAAGAATAAAATTCTTCAGGATAATGTCATTGTATGTATTGAATTCTATGTCAAAACACAGAATCACTTATTAACCGGCTCAAAACACAGATTTAAATAACACAAAATGATACAATGCTTAAGGATTTCACCACCTTGGCAAGTAATTTCACACTCAACACTCTGGAGTAGCTTCATGGAAAGCCTATTTTTGGTGCACACTTATCACACTACTGCTTTTATAAAGAACATCTCTTCTTTCTAAAGATTCAGGCACATCCAGTGGGCATGGAGACAAGGACACAAAATGACAGAGAGCTGCTGATTATATCACTGCATCTCAGGTTTATCCATCCTTCTAGAAAGAAATAAAACTTATGCACATTTACTGAATCTAATTCAACTTAACTCGTGCCTCATTCACATGCTTCTTTTAAGTCTCCTGGAAGAAAAAGTCCACCAAAAATCCAGAATAATCAATGATCAAAAAAACCCCAAAACAACTCTACCAAAATTACTTAAAATTGTTGCCTAATAACTCAAAGTCTCTGAAGCCAGAAGGGCAACTGCACCTCGAGATCACCCAAGCAGAGCCAGTCCCAAAACGAGGGCCCTGTGCCCAGCGTGGCAGAATGAAAACAGAACCTTGAAAACAGTAATTATACGTGTAAGTACTGCAGCAGCCCTGAAACACCAGCCAAACTTGCCTTACTTACAAACAAGCTGGTTTTGGGGCAGGATTTGGCACCCCTTTCACAGAGGATGGAAAGCACAGTGTAGAGTCAATGGTCACCACACTGTTCCAAATCAATTTTCAGCCAGTTGTATCTATTTGAAATAATCCATGGATTAATTTAACTCTCCTCTTAAAAACTTGGTTCTCTTCTCTTCCCATGTTTTTAACACCAAACTTCACACAGGCAGAGTTGTTGTAATGCTTGTGTTTAATCAACCTCTAAACTGTTATTTTCTTCCCATTTTCCAACCATCACACTGTCCCTGTCAGTGTGTGACTCAAGCATTGCTCCAAATATTGCTCCAAACTGTAGATTCACGTGTAGAGGGGCTATCCATGCTTTCATTAGAAAACTTCTGGGCACATCAGAGGACCAGAGAAACCCCTGACAGCTCTGTCCCTTTTAACCTGACTCCTGGAATACCTCAAAAAAACATTATATTCACTATAGAATTTGAACAAATATCACTTTCCCGACTTGAAATATGGATATTATTCCCCAAGATGTAAATATTCTCCACCAAAAAAACCACAGAGAGAAACCAGGTTTACTACAGCAACATCCAAAAGGTGCACAAGTACATCACTGCTTCTGAAGCACAACTTAGATACACTGTTCACCATCAAAATCAAGATATAGAATGTTCTGGTAGTTTAAAGAAAGACAAACCACCAAGGATCTAAATGAGATTAAATCAATCACCTGAACCCATGAGCTCGTTGTCCACTGAGCCATCAAAATCCACCTCTCAGACACACAAATACCTGTTAGAAAAAGTTAAGCTTTGTGTTACCGAGAGCTCTGCTTCACTTGCAGGTGGAATAAACCCCACTCCAAAAACACACTCCACAATCCAACAGCAGACAGGAAGCCATCCCCTCCGTCACTAAAGGCCAAATCCTTCGGTTTTGAGGGTTTCTGCACATCCAGCTGTCACAAAAGCAGTTCCCTGCCGGAGCAGGAGCATCATACAGCATTTCCCATAAATCTCCCAAAACACATAAGCCCCCCCTTTGCACTTTAATCATTTGCTAACAGTTACAATAAGATTGTATTAAAAATTTAAACTGCCCTACTTAATGCAATTTACCTTCAAAGGTCCATTTCCAGAGAATGAAGTCAAATGATATAAATGTCGAACACTTGATCAGATTTATTGCGCCCAAGAATATTTCTCTTGATACAGATCTGACGAGTGAAGGCTAATGGCTTTAGTTTTATTACTTTTTAAGCACTTAATGGGAAAATTTAGACATTTTCACAAGACTGAGCTTCAGCCAGAATGGTGCATTTACAGAGTGGCAGCAGAGGAGGAAGCTGCGCGCTCTCCGTGGGGATGACCAGTTCAACGGTGTCGTTAGCGCAGAGATTAATGGCAAGGATCGATCCAGATCATCTGTCACACAACAGTTAGGCCTGAGTGCCTCTCTGCTAAACAGGGACAGCAGAAATCAGCACAAAGTGCTGACTACAGCCAAGTTTCCATCTGGAACTGGGGCCAAAATCCCAGGGAAAGACAACGGAAGCCACACGGAGATTGCAGAACAAGGAGCCAAGTGATACTGCCATAGGTGCAGCTCAACCTGTGCCTGCAGGTGATTAGGGGATACACTCTAGTTACTCAAAAAAACCCTAAGAACCTTTCCTCCCACCTTTTCATCCCAACCACATGGGGTTGGGATGAACATGAACATGGAAAGTACTTCCAAAATACTATGAAGCAATAGTTTTGCTTGCCCGAAAAGACTTTATTTTTTCCTTCTTTTTTTAACTGAAAGACAGCTGGGAGTCCTCAGATTTCAATTAATGTCTAGGTACTTAGCCAATCAATCATCGAGTGCTATAAATTTCCTATATTTCTCATTAGTTACACTATTGCACAAGCTAAAATCTAAACATACCTTTCCTGGAGCCTGTAAATTACACCACCTAAGACACAAGCGAGCACATCAGCCATCAGGAGGGGCATAAATGATGGGAGCCAGCCCATTGTACATGTGCTAAACTCAGCTGATTTACGCCTCACACGGTTTTTTTTCACACAAAAGTAGCACCAACAGCAGTGCCACCAGTGCACTCCATCTCGTGGAGTTTGCATATCTGACTTGAAACCAGTAATGACCTGTCTTTATTAACATTAACAAGTTTTATGCCCAAAATCCAATTTTCTATGGAAAAAAATATTTCTTCAGCATCTGTCAATAACATCCCTTCATTAAGTGCAAACGGAGCTTGAAGAAAAACAAACCTTTGCCTACATTTAAAATTGGGGTTTTTTTACTCCAAAAGCCACTTTCAGCCTTTTCAAAAGATGAGACACTGCAGAAGGTACCTGACAAAGCAGCATCTTGGGTGCTTTATGCTGAAATAACCCCCCCCAATATTTATTAACAAAACCATTCACATTCTAGTCTTAGCTTTATAATAATTCTTTATCCCGAATTAAAGCTCCCACAGGTGATAAACCAGCACTGCACGGAGGTTCCTGAGGGAATGCACTTGACACAGATGACTGAAACATGCTCTAAAAAACCTGCTTTCTGTTTCTATCTGTGTTAAGATTGCATCAAAAATCTATTTCCGAGTTTTGGAAGTTACAGGAAACTTTCAGTCAAGGGCTATAAATCAGCAGAAAAAAAAAATCAAGAGAAAAAAACCCCAAACAATAGGAAACAACTTAGCCACATCCCAGGAAAGAGCTGGGAACAACAACCTGCTTTAAAGACTGTGCTGTCCCAAAGCACCAGGCAGCATTAAAGCAACCATATAAAAACAGGACAACGAGCTTCCATACGTTCAAGGAATATTTTCATCCCCAGCAAAAGATATGGGATGCCCAATGCCAACAGCTGTCCCAGCCCAAAATTGCATCCAGATACAGTTTATATCCCCTAATCAGCACCTCAAAATACCCCAAACTGGTGGGGTTGCCCAGCCTTAATGACTGGCACCAAGTGAAGCTGCTCATTAAGGGACTTACTGTTTAAGACTGGCCAAAAACAAGGTCAATCCCACCCGCTCTAAAAACTGGAATAAAACGAGTAGTTTACAGAAAAAAAATCACTTTGCATTGACTTTTGATGAAAATCACATGACAGGACTGATGAAATGCTTTCTTCTAAGAGGGAAAAGGCAAAAGTTCCAGCTTTAATGAGCACGAGTTGCCTTCTGCAACACCAGGGACTTACCACATCAGATCAAACCTCCACTTCAAACGTCAATTATACATAATGAAAGAATCTCTACTTTACAGAGAATGAGGAAGAAAAAAACCCACGTATTCCAAAGGGTGGCAGCGCTGGAAGTTCTCCGGTGTAGGAATTCGGAAGACACAAGCCAACACACACTCCTGCCTTACTCCAGACACCGCCCCCATCCATCCAGGAGGCTTTTACCCGAGGATACACAACACTAATCCAGGCCAGGCAAACGGCCCAGTCCATTTGCATACGGATTAGCTGGAAGGGAACGATTTGCAATGCATTTGGAAACGGCTTCTGAAGAGCCAGCTATGCTAATAATCAACTTTGATGCTGGAAATGGGTTTCTTACACAACAGAGAAGGTTACAAAAGGATTATGTTTGTTACACCAGTTATAAGTGTTTGATAGCTCAGACAAAAGCATTTCTTTATTATAAGGGGGAAAAAGCATGATCTTCTCTTCAATAAATGTTCCTAAACACACCCAGAACAGACTGAAGTTACAGAAAGGGCATTTTCCCATGTCTGTCTTCAGACAGACCTTCCGTGTTAGCCCTTAATCTTTCATTCACCAATATTAAACCAGCAAAGTCATTTTCTGCTAACAAATCTGAAGTGAAATCCACAAAGGACAGTTATAGCCAATCACCAATGTATTGAGGATAATTAAAGAACTCAAGCTTTAGACATTTCATGCTGCCCTCTGCATGTGAGACCTCGCTGGGGAAGCTGCACAGAACACAGTGTAAGGCAGCAGATGAGGTGTGAACATGCTCTAAGACCTGTCAGTTAGAAAATTAAGGAAAAAAAAAGTCAGATTAAGTGATCAAACCAGAAGAGTGACAGAGACCTGCTGGCAAGGCAGAACCCCCCCCAAAAAGCAGCACATGAGCCACAGGTCAGACAGACTGCTTAGGGACAAAACAGACGCAAAGAAGGAAAAGGTTGTTGCAGTAATAAAGCAAACATAAGCTGGCACTTTGAGGAGCTCCTGCTCTGCTGAAGCCCTTTTTGGCCCTTACCTAACTCTGTGCTCAGTTCTAGCACAGCTGGTATTATTAGCCCTGCTTTTGCAGTTGCTAAAAGAATCCTCAAGCTAAGAGCTACCCCCACCGAGTAGTATTTAATTTTATTTATTTTTAAATCCTCCCACTTGGCCACACCCCCACAGTCCAGCCCTGCTGGCAGCCCTGCTGTTCCCATGTCACTTGCTGGGCCATCAGTTTGCTGTTCAGGTCACTTGGCTCCAAAAGAGCTGCAGAAATTGTCACTGCTCTTTTCAGCTTCTGTCACCAGCTCCTCCAGGAACTGCAGCGTGACAACACTTATTTATGACTTATTTCTATTCTGCTTCTCCTGTTTTCCCTGCTGAGAATAAGGTTCTGCACATGCAAGACAATCCAAGACTAGTCCACACCAGCACACAGAACTAAAATTTCATCTACAGGAGCAACACAGACCTGACTGACACATACATGATCAACAGGCATTTATCACATGATGAAGGACAAATTCATATGGTGGGACAATAACCAGATTCACATTGTAATCACAGTGCTGAGTGTATAAGTAGGTGAGGCAGAACACATCAGAAACAAAATGTCCAAGTTCACACCAGCTGGAGAAAAGGCAGAGATCTGAAACAACAAGGAATTTTCAGACTTTCTCCTTCTTCCAGAAGTTTTCACTTCTGTTTCTGTTGTTAATGGAAAACAATTCCTACTTGCTTGCCAGGCACCCCATGAATGTGCTTTTAACGTTTTAGCTCTCAAACACAACAGACATGAGCCTATCAAATACACTGATTCTGCCTCTCCCTCTCAGGTCTATTACCAAAAAAACCCCAACAACTGACCCCCAAACAACCATTGTGTTTCCTGCCCTGGAGTTTCAATTATAGTTTGTATTAAAGAATACAAACTGGACCGATTCTGAATCATCAGTACAGGAAACCTTAACTCTTTCACATTTAGATGAGATGTATCAATGTTCTTGTTTCCTTTTAGTGAAGAATCTGTATGGTGAATTTGGTCTTGCAATTATTGTACTCTTCAAAAAATTTAACAGTTGTCACCCACTCTGCTCCAGGTTTCAATAATGTGCCTTACTGCATACACTTAATATTAAGACTTAAAGGAAGTCTCATAAAATTACCCCTATAAAATTTAAAAGTCACATGAAAAGTTCTGCAGAGGTTACTGTTTCCCCCCTACAAGTCACCTAGTCAATGACACACCACAGTTAAAAACTAAACCTCTCTGGAACTTTTATTAGTATTACATCATTTAACTCCTCTGTGCTAATTACAGCCCTTCTTAAATGTCACACATTGGACTATAGCTCCTCATCCCCCCATTAATTCCAAGAATGAGAAAAACAGATGTAGACAAGTCATTGGAAGATCTCTTTCTTTTCTTTCTTCCACATGCTTCTGAATCTGGGTGCAGGGTTGGAGAAACCTGATGGAGCAGCACAAGTTTAAAAAGTCCCCAAAGCCTATTAAGTTGCTACAATTTTCACAAAAACTGGCAAAAAGGTGAAGTCTATGCGAGTCCCACCAAAAACATGGCTTTAACATCAAACAGCTGCCAAGCACAAGGGAAAACACACTGAGACCTTGTAGTCCCCAGGCACAACAGAAAAACATCTTAAACGCTAATGTACAAAGTGTGACATTCAGTTAGTTAATCAGAAACCATAAATCCAAGGATTTGGATTCATTTTGCAGGCCAGGGATGAATGAAGGCTTCTTCACGCTCCTGCTTCTCCAGGCACTGCTCAGTTTTTAAAGCCCCTTTCATGCCCTTCTGCATTACACAAATTTCAGATATCGAATAATTTCACCTGCTAATTAACACAAAGCCTTCCTATGACCATGTGAAGCCTGACTGATGACACCAGAGCTGGTGAACGTGTCATTTACGGGTACGGAGCCGAGAGGGGGACTGGGAACCAGCACGTGTGGGGAGGTAAGTCCGGGCGAACAAAAACTGCTGAAAAAGCCGCTGGAGTGAAATTCTTGTTTCCAAACTAAATCATCTCGTTTATTAACGGCACAAAGAGTTGCAGGCAGGGCGAAGTTTCCCGCTGGAGTAGGCTCAGGACAAAGCACCCACACAGCAGCAGACGGCACAGAAGAAGGCGGGTCGGGTCGGTTTCCATATTCCCATCGGGATTTTTCCAGCATTTATTTCACCAGTGAAGTGTTGGAATGCTCCGGGTCGGTCACGCCGGGGCTCCGGCGCTCCCTGGCGGCCGCTCCCGGGATCCAAATTCCAACGTGAATTGGAATTAACGTTAAATTCCAACGCTCCTTTAGGCGCCGACGGGGCCTCGAATTGAACCGGGGCTTAAAACCGGGGCTTAAAACCAGCGGGGGCTCGAACCGAACGCGGCCCCAGCGCTTGTGGTTCCCGGCTAAGCCTCAACACCCAGGGGAAAAACTACATCCCCTCTGTCTTACTAAAAAAAAACCCCAAACAAACAATAAACAAACCACAGAAGAGGAAAACACAACTGTTTGGACTCAAGCACCCCAGCTCGTGTTTTCCCGGTGGTTTTGCCGCACGGAGGCTGTCCCTGTGTCAGCAGCTGCTCCAGCCCAGCCCTCAGCCCCGGCACATCGCTCCAGATGCTGCACCAAACCCAAATCCGAGGAATTCCCGGAGCCAAAGGAGGTCTCCCCAGCTCTGCCCCTCACTGGGGTCCCCCCCAGCCACAGCCTCCCGCCCGCCGAGCAGAGAATCCCCCAGGCCACATCCAGAGCCTGAGTGAATATTGCCTCTTCCCAGAACAGCTGTCAAGATGGACCGAGACTTTATTGGCTTCCCATTAGGCTGATTAACACTTCCTAATGAAAATACATCTATAAAAGTTGACTTGATGATGCTGATGGCAAGTGACAGCCCTTCCCTGGGCTCCGGCTGTACCAGGATCCGTTTGTCAGCTCCCATCCCCTAATGGAGAATCGGTACCTCAAGGTTCCCCCTTCAGACACCTTTGCTCACCGCCACATTAGAAAAGTTATTTGCACTTGGAAATAGAATATTGCTGGTAAATTTTTACACAGAGCAGAACATTCCTTAAAAAACTTAGTTTATTTGCAAGTAAAGCAGCCAAAAATAATGAGAGTAGCACAGCACCAGAGCTAACGGCATTGTGAGGCAGCTGCCATCACACACCTGCAACTCCTGCCTCAATATTCACTATTTTATTGCTATTTTGGGCAGTTTTATTTCAAAATCTGTGTGTTACAACCAGCCATACAAAGTAAAACTTCCTTGGCTGGACTCAACTCTGAATCAAAGTTAGACCCAAACCCTTTTGTTTCACACCCCCCAATGCCAAGCCATGCTGATGGTAAAATTTTATCCTCTAAATGTTTGAAGGTCTGCTTCTCTGTGAAGTCAGAGAATCACAGAGCACACAGTTAAATGGGTCAGAGAAAATGTGAACGTGAAGCAGGGAGGGATGAGTAATTATGGATACATGATGAACAGAAATAAAAGCAATTCTCATGCATTAATGGTACATCAAGCTAATTCAAGAAGGCTAAAATCATTAAAAAGGCATCCTGGGGCAGTACACAGTCATTACAATACTGTGCTGACAAGAAATATTAAAATAATCATTTCCAATGGCATTGATAAAATCCGTTCTGATAAGCAGGGGGAAAAAAAAATCCACTAATTCTTAATTTGGAAATCTGAAGAAAAACGGATCTTATTGGCATTTATCTTCTTTTTTTAAACACATTTCCCCCGTTCAACAACTCCAAACACCACAAACTAAATAAGAATTTATTCTCTTCCATGCCCGGGCATGTTACCACACTAATCCCCTGGAACCTGGAATTTTTTCTTTTTCATTTCAGCCTGAAATTCAGGACCTGCTCATGCAGCTGCAAATTCCAACAGTATCTGATATTAGACCCAAGTGGGACAAGGCTGAAACACCCTCTAAAATGGTCAAAACCCTGTTTCACTTCAGCAGCATTCATCGGACTCTACGATCTTGGAGGTCTTTTCCAATCCAAGTGATTCTATGATTCTGTCTCTGCTACAATCAATACTGAGCTTATCAGCTGTAATGGAGCGTTGGGAACGATTTATTTGGATTTAACTCAAGAATAAAGTAGCGTTTTCATGCTAACAATAATCATTCAAGTTAAATTATTTTACCCCTCAGCTGTGGGGAAAACAGAAAGTTGAGTTATAAAGACAAGAATCATAACAGACGACCACGAACAGTTCAGTGGCTGCTTGCAGGGGAAAAAATTAGTGTTTTAATTTCTAACATGTGTGCAATGAAGGAGCAAAAGGCCCTTCAATGCCATTTCCAATTCCATCCTCCGAAAGGTAGGTCTGCATCACAGCAAGGAACAGCACAAACAGGAAAAGAACCTACATTTTAGAAAGAGCTTGTAAAACAGCCTAAACTAGGAACTGGTGTCACAGTCCACTAACTGTGTGCTAAAGAAAAGCCTCTGGGTTGGTAACAGGGTTTGGACAATGGCAGTGCACAGCCAGTTTCAGATTTACCAACTCAGGGCTCCTGAAAAACAGAATGGGGAGGAAGAACAGTGTGCACTCAGAACATAAATTCTGTCGTAAATCAGAGGTGATGGAAAACACTGCACAGAGTTCAACTTGATTTAAAAACATCAAATGGGAGTCACTGAGTGCAAAATAAGAGCACTAAAGGTTATGTGACTAAACCAAACCCAACCTGCATTCTTATTCTAAAGAAGGATTGAAGTGTTCCACAAAGTTACAAGCCACCAAAAGCTGAGGGACCTTGGGCAACATACTGAAATACCCTCACAGACCTCCCAAAGAAACATCTGGAGGATATAATCACCAAGCATCACCTACCCCGGAGTACAATAAACACTGATTAAATCCTACACCTAAATCCTATCCAGCTGGGAGAAAAGTCTAAACATAATTTCAATACACAGAAGACATCTTAATAGGTGTAGTAGATCCATGTCTTGCAAACAGCTACTAAGTTGTCAACATCTCTTTTTCCTGAGTTACACAGTAAAAAATCCCCACCTGTCTTATCCATTCAGCTATTAATGAAATGCAATAATTGCCTGTACCCCTCCCAAGCTTGCTGAAAAACTCAGATAATTCAGGAAGGCTCTGGCCCCGACTTACAGTTTCCTCAAAATAACAGGAATTGCTTAAGAACACACTATGTGAAGACCCCTACTTGGCCTACCCCTCCTCCCATTGTCTCTTCTTTTCCTAGTTCATTGACAATATTTACATCAAGAAGGGTTTTTTTCAGGTCACATCACA
This sequence comes from Pseudopipra pipra, assembly GCF_036250125.1. Taxonomy (NCBI): domain Eukaryota; kingdom Metazoa; phylum Chordata; class Aves; order Passeriformes; family Pipridae; genus Pseudopipra; species Pseudopipra pipra. Next base: position 3,965,535 of record NC_087555.1, on the reverse strand, counting down.
GAACAGAGTGGTTTGGAAGGACCTCAAAGTTCATCCCATTCCACCTCCTGCCACGGGCAGGGACACCTTCCACTAGACCAGGCTGCTCAACTCTGAAGTTCCACAAACCAAGTGTCATTTAATCAAGTGCTCCCTATTAGCAGCTTGCACTGCTCATTCACACCCCCTCATTTAATGGGGTTAAGAAGTTGCTTTGTTTACTGCTGAAATAACCAGCAAAAATTCTCAGGAATTGGATCCGGTCCCAGACATGTCTGGCAAGTGTAACCCATTTATACAGAAGCATTTCTAATCCTATTAGTTGGCCAATATTAAAGAGTTGGTTGCCTGCCATGTAGGTAAAACAAAACCTTGATATTTCTTAAACACATGAGCTCTGTCAATTCTTTCTACTTACTACTAAATTTAGCAGAGAGACAAATAAGCCCCCTGGAAGCTTACAAGTTTCTCCCACTAGCTTTGTGCCAAGAGACTTCTCTCAAAGGGTCCCTGAGAAAGGAAAAAAAAGAAAAAAAAGAAGAGCAGACAGCAGAAAGAGCCACAAACACCACGACTTGGAATATGTAATTAAAAATCTAACTATAGCTAGTGCTCCAAAATAAATGTGCTAACAACAAAAACCCCTAATGGCTGTTGGAAACTCCTAATCAATACAGAAAATCTAGATAGTGAAAACAGTAATTTTTGCAACTAGTTCAAGAGAAAACAGGGAGCAAAGCACAAAGATGCAGCTTGAAATCTGATCAAAAGGACAAGTAAAAACATCTTATTTGGAATTAAACTACTGCAGTGCACATCAGAATTTTCCATGTAAAATCAGGATGGTTTGCCTTTTTTTTTTTCCCCATGCAAAAATTACAATGATTTGCTATTTCCCCCCACGCAGACAGTAGGATGTTTTGCCTTTTTATTCCTTGTAACCATATGAAGTTTTTGCCCTTCTATTTGAGAGGCCTTTGTACACATCTCTGCTGGGTGCTGAGGGGAAAGTGCCTCACACAACCCCAGACAGCGCAGGAATCTGCAATGAACAGCTGACACCAAACCAACCCACAGAACTAAGGAGCTCTGAGAAACATTTACACTTAATTAAGAAGGTTTTCAGGCACAGCCAAACTGCTGTGATGAGGGGCTGACACGTTCAGCCAGCAGACGAGCACAGTGAGAAGGAAAGCCGGCAAAGCCTCCTGGTGGAAATTCCACTAGAGGGGGCACAGAGCCCATCTCATGCAGCCAACGCTCCAACCTGAGGATCAGGGAATCACACAACACCCCGAGTTGGGAGGGGCCCACAAGGATCATCAAAGCCCCCGCACAAGGCTCTCCTGGAATCACATGATAAATAAAGCACAGTTTGGGTTGGAAGGGACCTTAAAGCTCATCTCATACCACCACATTCCACTAGCCCAGGTTGCTCCAAGCCCCGTCCCACCTGGCCTTGGACACTTCCAGGGATCCAGGGGCAGCCACAGTTTCTCTGGGTAACCTGTGCCAGGGCCTCCCCACCCTGACAGGGAAGGATTTCTTCCCAATTTCCAATCTACCTTCTCGTCAGTTCAAAGCCAACTATCCACCTCTCAACTTCTAACACTCCATGAATACCACGGTACTCAAATTTTCAACTTTTCAATTACTCTGCATAAAGAGCTTCTCCACAAGCACTAAATCAAATCAAAGAAAACTTTGCTAAAATAAAGCAAGTGCCGAAGAAAACTGAAAATTAAATAAAAGTTAAAAATAAATGCTTAAGACTAAAGGTGCTGGTAGGGAAAACATCAGCGTCAGTGAGCTGTGCTCAGCACGAGGAGCCTTCCACTCCAGATAATGTAACAAAGTCCCTAAAAATAAGCATTTAAACATTAATGAACGCTTGGCAAACAGGGCAATACGTGAGCTATCAGACACAGGTGGTTATTTAAAGACTGAGTGATATACTGGGTGAAAAAGGTCTCGTGTACCGTCATGGAAGACTCTCTCCACGTTGAGCCCGTACGTGGCACAGGTCTCGTAGTAGGTGCATCTCTTGAGGTCATTTGACAACTTCCTGGCTCTGGCATCGTCGATGACCCGGGGGTTAGTGGAGCTTATGGCATCTGCAGCAACAGCAGGGAAAAACAGGGATTAAATATCATCTGAAAACATCACCTTGTCAGTTGGAGTCACAGAATCGTTAAGGTTGGAAAAGACCTTTAAGTTCATCAAGTCCAACCATCAGCCCAGCACCACCACCATGTTCACCACTAAACCATGTCCCCCAAGTGCCACACTCACACGCTTTTGGAACGCTTCCAGGGACAGTGACTCCCCTACTGCTCTGGGCAGCCCCTTCCAATGCTTTACAACCCCTTCCATGAAGAAATTTCCCCTGATGTCCAATCTAAACCTCCCCTGGCACAGCATGAGGCTGTTTCCTCTTATAATGACCAGCACCCCAAACAACCAATTTAAGTACAAACCATGAGAATTTCAGAATTTTTAGAGATGCCAGGGGTTCACATCACTAATGTTACACCTCCTTACTAAAATCACCAGCACGCCGATTCCAAAAACCAGGGGAGAAACCTCCAATGCTTTTTGTTTACCTTAAATACATATATTTAGGTCAGCGGTTGCAAAAAAATATACAGTCACAGGAAATAACATGAGAACTGATGTAAAATGTACCTAGCAAAACAAGTGGGTGATTACTACAAACATGTCAAATGATTTTCAGGCCTCCTGTAAGTATCAGTTCCTAACAAGTAACTAGTGTGTGAAGCACAAAACATGATGTGCTTTCAAGAAACAGAACATTTTCAGCAGTGGCAAATAAAAATGTGCTGATGTATTACAATTAAAATAAAAATAGATATAGCTATTGAAGTTGCCCCATCCCTGGAAGTGTCCAAGGCCAGGATGGACAGGGCTTGGAGCAACTTGGCCTAGTGGAAGGTGTCCCTGCCCATGGCTGGGAGTGGAGTAAGATGGGCTTTAAGGTCTTGCCAACCCAAACTATTCTGGGATTCTATGACAGGCACCAATTTCAGCATTTACAGCTGCCCAAAAAGCTGTCCTAAAACTCTGCTCCTAAGCATGAAGTCAGTGCCTATTGCAAGGCTGGATTTGCAGCTTGGCCCTGGGCATGATAGGACCCTCCCTCAGCTGATGTTATCATTACCTTCTCATCAGATCCACTGAACACAAATAAAGCAGTTATTTGGAAAAGTAACAGACACTTTTTTTTTTCCAGCAGAGGGCGCTGAAAACATTTAACCAGAAAGGAACTGATAAGGAACACCAGGGCTTGGAAAAGTTTGCCCTGTTGTTCTGGTCAGGCTGCGGCACTGAGCTGGCTTCAGAAGTCAGGGGAGAACATGTGAAAGCATCAGGCAAGTGCCAGCATTTGGAAGAGATTTCATCTCATGTCTCATTTCAAGAATACCAGTCAAAACCAAGGAGTCCAGGCTGGAGGGGGCTTGGAGCAATCTGGGATAGTGGAAGGTGTCCCTGCCCATGGCAGGGGGTTGGGATGAGATTATCTTTAAGATCCCCTCCAACCCAAACCATTCTGTAACTGTGATATCAAATAAGTATATTTCAAATGTATTTTTAACAGGTGTATTTATGTATTTCATATGTTGCATTGCACTGCACTGTTTGACTGTCAAGTACAGCCAAAAAGCTGTATTTTTGTCCTGATGCTTGCTCTCAGAATTAGCAGTATTTCCATCTTTAGCCACATTTTTAAAAATCCCCTTTGCATCAGTGCTGCAATAGAAAGTGAACTTTGAAAAAACCCGAATTCCTTCCTGGTAATAACGGGAAGGAGATGGGAAACCATACCCCAAAGAGTCAGCAGGGCACAAAGCAAAACAGCTCAGAGAAACGTTTCCCCTTCGCCTTTCCAGCTCCAGCTCCACGCCGACAGCGCGGCCCTTCCAAGCAGCTCCTTTCTGCTTTTTGGTGTGGGTTCTGCTGTCCTAAGGGTTTTTGTGTCCCTACTTCCCCTTTCACTTCTCATCATCTGTTTCCACCCTGCAGCTGGGTTGTGATTGCTCCTTCCAGGCTGTCACCGCTCCGCGGGAGGCAGAGCGAGGCAAACTGCTCCCTGACCACAGGGCTGACAAAAAACAGGCTGAGAAAGCAGCAAAAAGCTTCCACACAACCAAACCAACTGGCACAGACCAAAGAGGAAGATAGCCAAAATTGAACCTACCAGAACAACTCCTGACACTTGTGTTCTCCCTCTAACACAGCACAGTAACTTGGAAAGAGATCCAGAGGGAAGGAACTCAAAAGGAGTGAGGAGCGGCTGAGGGAGCTGGGTGGAGGCAGGTGGGGCTCAGGCTCTGCTCCCAACCAACAGGATCAGAGAAAACTGCCTCAAGCTGTGCCAGGGAAGGTTCATGTTGGATATTAGGAAAAATCTCTTCACCAAAAGGGTTGTCAATCCCTGGCACAGGCTGCCCAGCAAGGTGGTGGAGTCACCGTCCCTGGAGGTGTTCAGAAAACATGTGGATGGGGCACTTGGGGACACAGGTTAGTGGTGGCCTTGGCAGTGCTGGGTTAATGGCTGGACTCAATGATCTTAGTGGGCTTTTCCAACCCTAATGATTCCATGGTTCTGTGATCTACATGGCCAGGAGCAGAGCAGCCTCAACTCTAGTGTGTCTACTCCACCCAGCAAACCAACCACAGCACGGGAAAGTGGTGAAATAGTAAGGGATGCACTGGCAAAGCAAGGCAGGGAATATCCAAAAGACAACTCAAATGCCAAAGACATTGAAAGATTGTAAGTACCATTCCCTTGCCACATTTCCCTGTAGGACAGCTGTGATTAGCTGCTGCTGCTCCAGCAGGAACTTTGGAAAAACTGGGGGGGGCCTGTCTCAGGTGGCAAAAAACTGCATTTCTGTTTGATACACAGAGGCCTCCTGGAGGCACTGCATGGGGACATGGTTCAGTTCTGCTTCCCAACGTGCTGCTGGAGGTTCTCCACCCCTGATCCATTTGCCTCTTAGCAGTGACAAGGTGTTGAACACTTCTAGACTGCCAAGCACTTGGAAACTGGACTTCAGACCTTCGTTACACAACTGATGCACCTGCCCAAATTCAACGTGAGCATGTCCCTGCCAAGCAAGAAAACCACCGTGACCAGCAAGCACTGAAAATACTATTTAAAATCTTCTTGTAAGTCATAACATCCTGGAATAGCTTGGGTTGGAAGGGACCTCAAAGCTCATCCAGTCCAACCCCTGCCATGGCAGGGACACCTTCCACTAGCCCAGGTTGCTCCAAGCCCCATCCAACCTGCCCTTGGGACACTTCCAGGGATGGAGCAGCCACAGCTTCTCTGGGCAACCTGTGCCAGGGCCTCCCCACCCTCCCAGGGAAGAATTCCTTCCAGTATCTGACCTATATCCTCCCTCTTTCATCCCTGCTGGAGCCCCACACCCCCTCTCCCAGAGTGCAGCCAGGACTTTTGTCTCCCACCTCAAACCAGTCCTCACAACACCCCGACCCTGCTGCAAAGGGGAAAGGACAGGACGTGGCTTTGCCAGCCTGGAACAGTCCCTGTGGTCAGAAGACCAGCCCTGGGAATGAAGCCTGCCCTTACCCTGTGTTCCCACCAGGACCATGGGGATCTCACTAGTGTTGCGATAGTTGGCCATCCGGCTGTAGTAGTGGTACACGGTCTGGAAGCTGACTTCATCCTCCAGGCTGAAGACAAAGATAACAGCATCCACCCACATGGCAAACTGCAGGAGGAAACCAGAGAGGGCAGACTGTGAGAACAGCAGCACAGAGGGGAAAAGACAAAAAAAGAAAAGGAGAAACATTCTTACCTTCCTTGGTGGGAAATACACAGCAGAGAAACTTAGTGACAATAACCAAAGCCTTAAAAGTGGCATCAGCTTCTAAAATGATGAATGTCCTCACTCTGCAGGGAATGGGGGTCTGGGAGGCACCAAATTTTTCCCCACACTCACAACAGCATCCCTTCCTCACTGGGGTCTGATACTACAAGCTCAACTACTATCAGTGCACGTTGGGTCTGATTCCCAGAAAACATGGCAGGCCCAGATTTTCGAACCTGTGTATTTTACATGTGTCCAGGCACGTGACTTAGTGTGGTATTCCCCCCTGGGATTTCCATGCATATGCATGCTCATGTTGCCAGGACAAGCCTTGCTAGGAATTCTCACATCTTGACCAGTACCCAAACCCAGTAATTTGAGATTTGCAGTCCTTCACTCTACACTCTCCATTGAGCCAACAGTACCAAATGCCTCGTTCTGCTTTCAGAGGAAGAGCAGCAGCAGCCTGCTAAGAGACATGCAGGTGCACAGGCCAAGGCAAGGTGCCCTCAGGTGACCATGCAAGTGGGAAGGTTTCAGCTCACAAGTGAAATAAGATTGTTTAAAGACATTTAACTTAACAGTGAACACACACAGGACATCAAGAAAAGACTGAAGTTAAGCTTACCTCACTGCCTTTATTTTTGCCTAAGTGACTCCATTCCTACCCAAATTTAGAGCAACGGAAAGAAGCTTCAGCCATGGGTATTTTCATGCTCTTTGTGTCATTACTATGTGTCAGGGACACTGGGGGGATGCTGAACAGAAAGGGCTGCAAGGAGGTTCACTGGGGAAAGGTTCTGCATATTCAGGACTGTCTTGTATGGACACCAAACACCACCTTGTCTGTTATGGTGTAAAAACAGCCAGAAATGGTTTGAGGTTTTCAAGACAGTCAGGAAGCCAATGTTCCAGAGGGTAAGGACAGGACTGGTGACACACAGCACAGTTACTGCCAGGATAAGGTCAACCACCACACTGGGAAATCTGAACTGTTCAACCCAGAAGATGTAACCAGAGGAACTGGAGACAGCAGCGTTACTGTGGGTTTGGGTCTCACTATAAATAGTTTTCTCTGATTGGACTCAGCATTATCATGCCAAGAACTCCTCCCTACAACTACAGTATCCTTAAAGTCTCCCTAATCCTTCTGAGTATTTGCTCAGTGTGCAGAAGCAGCCTTCTAATGAAGATCATTTTAAAACATCCACAGATTTATACAATGCAGTTCCTCCAGACACAGAATATTTCCAGTAATTTCTTATTTCTCTTTTTATGTTAAAATAAAGCTTCATCTTTGTCGATATCAGACCTGTGGTACTAAAAACCCAAGGAATTTTGGGAAACACACGAGGTCTGGAAATGCTGGATGTCTTATCCACAGCACTGTGCAGGGAATGGCTTGAAATAAGGGTAGGTCAGCTGCTGTAATACAAATCCATCCTCAGAGTTAAGACTGTGTGTGAGCAGAGCTAGTAGCTCAAGGAAAGCTCAAAACCAAATTATATTAAAAAAAAATCTTTACATTTCAAGAAAATAGCATGCAACAGCCTGTTATAGGTCGGTTACTATGTTAACTGGGTTTTACAACAGGAAATGGAATTATTTTCATCTTTGAGCAATTTTATCTTAGACAAAGAAAAGAGAGATCATAGACCCACGACGTGAGTCTTCAGGGGAGTTTGTTTTCTGTCCCATTTCTGGCAAAAAGAAGGGGGAGGCAACCTGGGGAAATCTCCCTGGCCCAGTGCCAGGAACAGCACAGTTCAGTTCCTTATTACATACTTACCTACTTACATTTTTATTATAATATAAACTTATCCTCCTTAGGAAGTCATAACTCTATCCCAATTATTCATGAACCCAGAAATGAACTTTTCATTCCAGGAATTAATAAAACAATTGAAGACTTTCAATACACGTGAGACCTGAGATTATACCCAAAAACTCCAAAGGGGATTTACCTGTGAAACCCATGTGTTGAAAGGTGAAACAGCACTTAAGGTGACACCTTAAACCTCTCCATCCTTATGACTTGCTGAAGAACAAATCTGAGCCATAGAAGAACCACAGAATGGTTTGGGTTGGAAGGGACTTTAAAGCTCATCCTGTTCCACCCCCTGCCATGGGCAGGGACACCTTCCACCAGACAATAGTAATTAAACCCCCAAGTTTACCTCACACAGACCAAAAGCACACCCTGTGCCTGTTCATTAGTCTGCACTTAGCCCAGACAAACTCTGAAAACCCAGTTCTCTGGGCAGAAAAACATTTCCCATTGCTGTGTGTACCTTAACACCTCCAGTATTCATGTTTTTAGATGAGTGAATGTTCTCTAAGCACTAGGGCCTGGAAGCTGTGGGGAGCTTCAGCCAAATCCCTCCCAGCCCCAAACAGAGCACTCCTTGTAGGCTCCTGCTGACAGGGCTGCAGATGTGCCAGCAACACTCATTTTTTTGTCTTTTAACTTCCTTCCAGGATGTCTCTCTCGGTCTCCATTTCCTCCACCTCCTTTCTCTTCCCCTTTGTCCGGGCACCTTCCCCTCCTGCAGCTAAAGTGGTGCAGTGAAACCCGAGCTGCTGCTGGCACCGCTCCCCTTCAGCTGCTCCTGATGCTCAATTATTGCTTGTTTGGAAGCTGATCCATCCCTGAACAGCCCAGCAAAGCAAGGACAGCAGCAGCCAACACACTTGGGAAACTCTGTGGGTGCCCAGGTAAGGAGAGGAGGAGGAGGAGGAAGATGTCCAGGACAAGGACGTTGCCTGCAGACATGCTGGGTCTGTGCTGATTTAAGCAATGGCTGATTTAAGATGGGATAGTGGGAAGAAATCCTTCCCTGGGAGGGTGGGGAGGCCCTGGCACAGGTTGCCCAGAGAAGCTGTGTCCAAGGCCAGGTTGGATGGGGCTTGGAGCAACTTGGGCTAGTGGAAGGTGTACCTGCCCATGGCAGGGGGTGGGGAACAAGATGAGCTTTAATGACCCTTCCAACCCAAACCCTTCTGTAATTCTATTAACTCCTGACATGTCACCTGCTGTGAGAGAAGGAGGTAACACAGCACACACAGAATTCCCAGTCAGAAATCCAGGAACTCAGTGGTGCTGAACTGGAACTTGCCAAGTTGAGTCTTACACAGCAAAATACGGAAGCAGCAGGGAATGCAAAGATTTGGACACAAGTATGTGTGTCACTGTGTGCATGTCTACTTCGTATTTTAACAATTTAGAGCTTTAAGATCGGAAGAGAACTTGACTGTAACACGCAATTTTGTCACCAGGGAAACACACGGATTGGGCTTTCAAGAGACATTAACTGTATATCCTCATTTACAGAGTTTTACTCGTAATACCAAATATTTTCTACCCAGACTCTTTAATGCACTGTAATTGAAATCCCAAACATTTTCTGAATAAAATCTTTTTCACCTGAGGGCGATGTAGGAATTTTCCCAGCAGAAGGATGAGAGGGACCCAGGGCAGAACAAAGCAAAGCCAGTTCTTTTGAAGGAAGGTTTTTAAAAGCAGGGAAAGCGAGGCTTCAGGCTGCCAAGGCTCTCAGAGATGCTCACCTGAGCCTCCGGAGGGCCTCCTTCATCTCTAATCAGCAGCAGGTAGCTTTGTCCATCAACTACTATCTCCTTCTTGAATCTCCCACCTGTCACACAAAGCAGCTCGTTAGAGACAGCAAAGGCACAACACACACCACAGAAAAAGGCTTCACTTGTGGAAAAATGGGGGCCTCAAGGTCTTTTGCAATTAACCAAGTACTGTAATGTAAGCTGAGTTTATATGCACACACATAGGAATTACTTAAGAAAGGTAAGGCATGTACTTGCCTTTTTTATATATACATACAGATATATTTTATATATATATATATGTAAGTAATAAGGATAATGTGGAGAAAAGCCAACGACTGCATTACAAACGATAACTCCCACGTCAGGTGTCCCTGGTTTTCATACATATGGTTGGAACACCTTATGTATCACCTTTGTTTTATATAATAGTAAGAAAAGTATCTCTAGGAAAGGTAAACATGGGACAGTTGTATACAAACAATGTTGCCTATTATAACCAAAATCGGTTTCCTGTGGGGATCAGCATTTCCTCAAGGGAAGCCCAGTTCTTAGAGCACACATGGGATGTTATGGAAATGAGAGTTCTATATTCAAACACCACAGTTAGGGGAAAATACCAGACACATGTTAGACAAAGAAGCTACAATGGTGGTACCTCTGCAGAGATGTGCTAAACTAACGGAGAACGTCGTGCTGCTGACTCAGGATGGATCCCAGACCTGCTCTGCACAGCCAGATAAAGAGTGGAGTTGGAGCCTTCAAGCACATCCCAGCCCTGCCCCTGCTGTTCAGGGAGATGCAGAGCACTGGGTGCTTTGAACGCCAAAGAGGCACCGACCCCAAAGCCGAGGCACCTGCTCCTGGCTCCCTCCCCTCCTCCCTCCCCTGGCTCGGGGGACTCCAGGCCTGACCCCAGGGCAGGCTTGGAATTGCCTCCTTGGGGGCTAAAAGCCTATTTTGGGCACTCTGCTGTGTCCCTTCAAAATGACAAATCCCATTGAGGGCTGCTGGTGTGACTGAGCCTAAGCCAGGATTAGCAACCATGGCCTAAGTACTTGGGAGGCATTTAGGCTCCTCTCCTGGAAGCAAACCCACTCTTAAGTCCCCACCTAAGACCCAAAGTCCCCAAGGCCTCCTGCTTAGTGAGACCCAAGCTCACAGCTGAGCTGTTCACGTTGAGATAAAACACTTCTATCAACACACCCTAAACCTCTTCCTTCATCCCTCTTTTTTTAAACTGGAATTGTTTCTAATTTGAACCCCAATTCCCAACCACACACTTTAAAACTTGTCACACTACCAAAACACCACCTTTAAACATGTGGTAGGCGAGTAAGTCAGCAAATACAGGGTAATGCTGAGCCTCAAAACACAACAATTTGCACAAAAATTGCTGCCTTAGGGGAACACCACACTGCCTTAAACCCACCATTCCCCAGCCCAACCACAACAGCAGCTCTCAAACCAAGATCAATTCACAGTTCAGCTCTGTGCAATATTTAAGCATCTTTAAACACACTTTGTGTTTAATAAAAGATGTAAGAATGGGGCTGGTGGTTGTGGTTTTCTGCTGGGGTTTTTTTGTTGTTGCTGTTTGTGGGTTTGGGGTTTTTTAAAAACCTTTTCTTTATAAAGCTACCCTATCATTATTACTCTATTAGCTGTACTAAACATGCAACAATTAGGACTATCACATTTCTGGTTGTTTAATGGCACAGGAGCAGGAGAGCTACATATAGATTTTCATTTCACTCACAAACTGAATTTCAATTTTGCCTTCGCAGATCCAGTGGCAGATAAATATATATCATTAGTGAACTTGAAAAGAACAATCAACCGTAAAGCTTGTAAAGGAAAACCAGTCTCGGCTCTCAGGAACTGGATTTCTATTAATCAGACCATTATTTCTATATGTTGTCAATTAATTGCACGTGCTTCACACTGAAGTGTTAAACAAGATGAATTACTTAATATAGAGCCCTCCAGGGAGGCTCTTGAAAGCTGTAAGTAACAATGGCAAGGCAGTATAGCCGTGATTGGAGAGTGAAAGTTCTGCCTAATTGCCATTTCCTATTTCCTTTTTTTGAGCACTGAAAGTTCACCCAGATAATTATGAAATACCACAAACTGCATGTGGTTCAGAGCCAACTTATAACTCCCCTGGCCAACAGGACGCCTTGCAAGTCTCACTGTATCTTCAGAGAAGGCACAGACAAGGTGAAATAAAACACTTAGGCAGAGAATTGAAAAATATTCAAGTGTATATGCCCTGATCAAATATGAGCACTAAGATTTATTCTTCTTGGTCACTACTGATTTGGGCGGTGAGAGCAACTTGCAGAAGGGTACTATGTCTAAAAAATACAGTCTAAAGTTATCCAACAGCTCTTTTCCTGCAGGAATCCACACTAAATGACCAGGCTTGTGGACCTGCTCCGTGCCTTCCCCCAAAGCACTGTGTGTGGAGCTCGGCACAACCCCAACATATTGTTATTTCCAGTATTAAATTCAGATCTTGACATGCTGTCCCACTTCACCAGGACTGTCACACAGTCAGTTCAAATCTACTCAAGTGGCTCCTTCATCCTTAAAAGCTGGATATGCTCATTAGCTGGAATAGTCACATCCTCACACATCCTCCGTTTCTGTTTGGGTTTAGGTATTTCATGATAAATAGTTTAAATTTAATACCCCCCAACCAAACTCTTTAAAGAATGACCTGCATTTCCATTCTGTACTAAATATTTCAAATCAAATCTGAAGATCCAGAAATGTAACAGCAAACTCACGCTCAACCCTCAAGTAAGAATCATTTTATGCAAATCTCAGCTCACAGCAGGATGCATCCCTAACAACCTCTGTGTCTACAGCATTATGGAGCTCTTTTCATGAGCATACCACAAAATTAAGATCTGCACAGGACAGAGATTGAGAGAACCTCTCTCAATATCAAGAATTTACACAAACAAAGGCATAAACAGTGAAGAATATACAGAGCAAGGCTGTACCCTGCAGATATCTGTGACTGCAGGATTAAGGCAAACAATAAACTGACTCTGCCTTTGACTCAAGCCTTGATGAGACCCATCACTGGTTTGGGGAAACCAAAGCAGGGCCAGGGCAGTGATTCTGGGATGGTTCAGTTTGGACAGCACCACGGTCATTGTTTTTAAAAACTTACATTTCTGGAGTTTGTAAAGCACCAGAGGGAAAGAGGAATCAGAGAGATCAGCCAGTTCAAATATTGAATTACAGCAGCCTGTAAATACGTCAGGATGTCTCCCATGGCTACAAGACAGGCCTGTGCTCTCCTCAACATCCCTGTGCGTGAGGGAGCCACAAATTACTGCCTGAACCAGCGACACCCAGAACAAAGAAATGACCTTCTCAGTTTAAAGGAGGAGCTCCAAACCCACAGCACTATTCCCACGGGAGGCACTCGCTCTGCTCTAGTCCCATCAGTGTTGTTACACACGCAGCTCTTTAATGAGGGGATTTCCCAGCTCGCAGATGTACCTGGGAGGTCACAGGGACACAGGCAGCCTGCAGCACGGCTCCAGGGACCTGCACCGCTCCTGCCAGGGCACCACAGGCACAGGAAAGCACGTTATTCCCAATTTTCCAGGGCTAGAACATCATCTGTTCACACAAACGTGTACTGAATCTTGCAGCAGGTGGCAAACATCACTGCTGTGCCCAAAGCCACCAGCACAGGGAGTGGGACACCTGAGAACACCATCAACCACCCGCTCTCTCAGGTGCATCTGCTCAGATTCCTGCTATAAAACACCCCACATAAATATACAGCTTTGATCAATATAAAGCTGAATAAATTCTGTGCATCAGCAATTTACAGCCTGGCCTGAAGCCCCAGCACAAATCAGAGCACGGGGCTGGGGGGATCAACATAAGCCTCCTAATCTCATTTTCATGCACGGCGCTCTCTAGGTTAGTGCTCAGACCCAGCACTAGGGCAAAAATTATCCAGGAAGAATTGATATTAACTGTAAACACAGCACACATTTGTAATCAAAGGTGCTGTATATTAGAAAAGCTGGCTGTTACATGGGGAATTCCAGGGCTGAAGGCTTTAATCCAGCTCTGACGGCCTGGCTGGGAGCTGGTCCACTGAGGAATTGCCCAGCGGAGCAGCCGCTGATTTTCATCCCGTATCCCCAGGCCCCACTGCACTCACCAGGCTCTCCACTCAAGCACATTGCCATGGGGATGAAGATATTTGGCCATATGAGGAAGATAAATTCGGGGGGCTGGCCACAAACAAACCCAGGTGGCAGCTGAACGTCTGCTCTGGCAGGGCGAGACAGGGAGTGGGACTGCAGCAGCTCTGAAGCCTGGATTTCATATTCCCAATGACACGTGCATTCAGACAGCAGCAGCCAGTTGTCTTACACATGCACACTCTCTCCCTTTTTGTTCCTCAGAAGATGGGAAAGAGTGCCAAGAATCAGGCTCCTCTTCAGGAAAACACGTTGAGAAAACCTCCATTCAAACCTAGTGGCCTTCTAGTTTGCTAGTCTGAGATTTTTATTCAAACAAACTACTTTAAAAATGTTTCCCCCAAAAAGCATATTACTACAAGGATGCAAACCCTACAAGAAAGATTAAAACTAAATTTACACGTGGTTGAGCTGGGTCGAGTGTTTAACCACAGAAGTGCAAAGACTGGGGAACCACCACTCTCACATGAGACTAAATCTGCAAGCAGATCCCTGCAGCGGGTTCCCAGGAGAGCACCTGGGTAAAAAAAACCAAAAAAACAACAAAAGCAACCTAGATCGAGCCCTTCAAACCCCACCATCTGCTTCTCCCAGCGGGTCTAGGATACAGTTTAGGAGATACATGGATGGGTCCCCTGAAGTATGAAGCCATACCCCGTTACAACAAGGTACCCCCACGGGTACCATGTGTGATGCAGTATCACAGCACACAGACAACCTTTTCTTTACATAAAAACTGGCATGGAAGCACTGACACACGGCCTTGCAATTCCATGGCAAGAGGGCTTACTGCTGGAATTTCAGAAGCAGCTGCAATGACATTTACCAACTTAATTTTGAGATATAATCACTGATGTGTTTTCAGTGCCCACCCCCCCCGGAGGGTCCCCAGAACCTGGTGGTGATTTCAAAGGAGATCAACTCAATTTTAAGCTTTTAAGGATTCAGGAAAACAGCTTATACTTAAAATAAATAAATAAATAAATGAAATTAGCTACTCAAGTTGCACAGAATCACAGAATATTCAGAGTTGGGAGGGACCCACAAGGATCATCAAAGTCCAACTTCTGGCCCTGCACAGAATCAGAGGCCAAATTTAATGCCATTTAATAGGGGTTAGATGGAAAATGGAGAGGTGGGAGGTTCCATGCTGAGGACAAATAGAGGCAGTTATGCTGAATGCTATTTTTCAGAGGTCTGTGGTCTCAATTCCAAGCAGCAGAGGATGTAACTGGTAGAGCAGTGCAGCCCTGACCCACCTGACTGGCACTGCAACTTCAGGAAACAAGGGACAGAGTGATATCCTGCTGCCACCCACTCTTGGCTCAACACCAGTCAGTGGGCAGGACATAGGCAGCAATGCCTCCCATTAACCTTAAACAGCTGCAACAAGCATCTAAAGAAATAGAAACCCCAAAAGCCCCGTGGTGTTTCACAGGCCAGTATGGAGAGAGCATTTATTGCAGCCAACCCCACGTTATTGCACACAAATGCAGTTAAGAGACATTTGGGTGCAGGGAGGGAATAATTCCCCAGCAGAGTCTCTCTCTGCAAGAACAACGTGGCAAAAGGAGAAGCCAAAAGTACAGTGAACTTCATCCTCTGGCCATCCAAGGCCAGGCTGGACAGGGCTTGGAGCAACCTGGGCTAGTGGAAGGTGTCCTTGACCATGGCAGGGGTGGGACTGGATGGGCTTTGAGGTGCCTTCCAACCCATTCTGTGATTCCATGGTGAACTGGCCGAGATTAGATCCAATGTTATATCTCAAACAGAGGGAGAGGAAGGGACCAATTAACTCCCAAGATAAATGAGAAAACAGCAGAGCCAGCCTGGGAGCAATTACATTTCCTTCATTCCATGGAGAGGGGAGCAGAGCAGTGCATGTGCTACTTTCACTATAAAGCTTCCTGCCCTCAGTGCAGACTGTGTTAAGCCAATTAGAATAAAACCACTGTCCTGTGAGTGCAGACACAGAGATAAAACCACCCTGTCCTCATCAAGTGACTCCTCTGAAAAATGAAGGATGATACCAAAGCAAGTTTCTGCGGGAGCTTCACCCCTCATGCACGCAGCTTATTAACAGCCTGGAAGATGGAAGTAACACAGGCTACTTAATTTCTAGATAATGAAGTAGGAGGGACTGCAATTATCTTAGAAAATTGGACTGTACTTCAACGTGACCATAACGAGTTGGAAAAATAGAGGGGAAAAACAAAAGCAGCATCACGGGGCCAACTGGAGGGACCAACTCCCTGCAGAGAGATGAGGCAGGATGGAAAAACCCTCTGGCAGTGCAGAGAAGCAGCTGGGAATTCCTTGTCCTAGCCCATGTCACCATCCCAACCTCAGCCTGCACAGTCTGGGTAGGGTACCACGTGGAAGATAAGGACCAAAAAGTTGTGCCTAGAAAATACCCAGTAAGAAAAATAAGTGTATTTCACTGACAGCAGGTGCAGAGTGTTACTTACACATCACACCCACTAACTGTATACACACTGCAAGTCTAATTTTAAAAGCTTATTTTTATCAAGCCAGCTAGAGACAAACAAAACCCAGAGTCAGCTTCTCTGGGCAGGATGTGACACCACTTTAGTACACTACTACCTGTCTCCATCACCAGCCTTTTCAAGTTTTAAAAGCTGACACCCCAAACCAGCACTTTCCAAACAAAGCTCCTCACAGAGTCAGCCCCATGCTCTTTTTTGCTGCAGTTCTTTAAAAGTTGCCTTATCACACATTTCATCTTCCAGACAAACCCACCCTACACCTTTTTAATCTAACACATAATTCAGCTGCTCAAAATTTCTGCTTGACTTCACAAACTTCCAACATAATTTCAAAGATTTTAACCTAATTACTAACAAACCCTAAACAGCATAACCAAGACAGGCCAAAAACTTAACTCCTAAAAGCACTGAACCACAGATTCCAAGCCCTTTTTTACCTCTCTTTTTTTAAATATCCCTTTGCTTTTTATACATAGTTTATAGCCAGCTTCTATAACACTGTCCTTTCATTACAGTTTGACATCACAAATAGTAACCTTGAAGTTAGAACTGGACTTAGCTGTGATCATACTATAATCTGTCCTCCCTAAAATGGGTAATAACACAGTGACATCCTGTGCAAGTCAACGAGGCCGCTGAGAATTCATCACACTGTGAATAAAATCAGCTCCCTCCCATTCCCTGTCTTCTGATACAACTTCCCAAAATGACAACAGATTTAAAGGAAGGCGGAAATTTAATTCATTTAACTGAGAAATGAAATACAAGCTGAACAAGAAACATGTTCAAAGAACACACTAAGATTTGGCTTTGGGATCAACAGTGATATAATGGACTACATTCAGAAATACACCCAGGAGTAATATTTGAAAAACAAAGTGGGAGGGAGGTCCTTCTTCCAGCAGCAGCCACTCCAAACTGGCTGCTGACTCAGCAGCAGAAAGCAGGGAGAACTGGAGAGCTGGAATCCTGGAATCACACACTCAGTGAGGTTGGAGAAGCCCTCCAAGTCCAACAACTGACCCAGCACTGCCAAAGCCACCACTAAACCATGCCCCCAAGTGCCACATACCACGTTTTTGGAACACTTCCAGGGATGGTGACTCCACCCCTGCCCTGAGCAGCCTGTTCTGATGCTCGACAACACTTTTGGTGAAGAAATTTCCCCTAATATCCAATTTAACCTTCCCTGGCACAGGTTGAGGACGTTTCCCCTCGTCCTATTGCTTGTTACTTGGGAGAAGCCACTTGTATTGCTATTAAGAGCAGCTACAAATCTGCATTACAGTTTTAACTGGGGACACAACATTCCAAGAAGCCTTTTAGGAGAAGGGCACAAATCCTAAAGACTCTACTCATCCAAACCTTGGAGTATTCAAGGTGCAACATGTTAAAGACATCACCTTAAAGAGCTCAAAAAGGGAAGCCCCTTGTAGGAAACTGCTTCTTCAGCACCTTCTGCCCAGGAAAAGAGCAAATTCTTGAGTTCTTCCTTTAATTACCAGAGTTCCTTATTTAGGTGACACTTGAAACAGTTGCCAACTCCACGGCTGGAACAGAGAGGTTTTCAAAGGATTCTCCAACCCACACAGGCAGTCCCAGGAGGAGGAGGAGGAGAGGGAAGGACTCCAGAGGGGAGGGGGCAGAATACATAAACATTTTGTGTCTTTTATGCTAAGCCTGAAAGGCTCCAAAAGCCCAGGAGAGCCCACTGCAGCAGCACTTTAAAAGGATCAAAAAGAGACAAGTGTTGTTTTATATCTGGGTGTCAGCATGAAATGCCAAATAAAAATAATCAGCCAATCCTGTTTGAAAAGAATGGAAGACAAAGAACTGGAAATAGGTAATTTTGAAACACGTGCCTCAAGTCATCCCTGTTCCCTGCACACATGTGGGTTTACACACAGGAAAACTCCTCAGGTACCTTCAGCTGCCTCAAAGTGCTGCAGGAGCTCGTGAAGCATTGGAAGGATCTGTAAACAAAAAGCTTGTAAACACTGAAATCAAAGTGGAAAATTTCAGCTTCCCTGCGTTTTGTAGCTCAAGAACTTCAAAACGTGACTTTAAGGTTAATGTGGGTTTTTTTTGAACTCCTATGCACTTGGCATTCTTGCAAAATCTCCCTGTACAAGCACATAAGCAGGCACGATGTCAGTATATGACCGTGTATGATGGTCATTTTCTGGAATTCCAAAAAATCATGAATGAAAAAGCAAGAGTTTCCAAGAAAAGCACCTAAATACACCCTCAGGGGACACATTTCCCTGCTCTTCATTTGCATTTCAGCCAGCTGCTTGCCGAGAACAGAGAGCACAGATTAGTCTGGGGCACATCCTCTCTTTATTCAGGAGAGATCAAATTGGGGTGTTTACTAAATATGGCCTTCCTACTTATTTGAAAAAATATTAACTGGATAAAAATAGCCAGTGGCTTCTGTAAAGAGACTGGCAACCTTAGGAAACTAATTGTTCCCAGCAGGAAGGATTACATGAATCACAAGGAGAAGGGAACAAGAGTCACAGCTACAGAAGGGAAAACTGTCCAATTCTGCTGCAGCTCCCATGTTCTCTTCATCCCAAAACACCAAACTGGGAGCCCCAAGGGATCTCAGAATCCCAAAGGGTTTGGCTTGGAAGGGACCTCCCACTATCCCAGGTTGCTCCAAGCCCTGTCCAGCCTGGCCTGGTCCTTTTTTTAACATTTCTTTTTTCCCAGAAGCAGCTCCATTCTTGGATTCACCCCAGCAAGGGAAGCATCAGACCTGACTGAAGCCACCTGGAAGGTCATCCCAGTTAATAGATTGTGCTTGAACTTTCTGCACAGATATTGTGTAAGAGTCTGTAACCAGACAAAATCTCTTAAGAGGATGGGAAGGAAAGCAGCTGAAATTTTAAAGCAGTCTGCCTCAATCCTCCTTGCATAATTACCCTTTGCTGAGGAAGAATGGGACAGAAATAGTTACTAGAGACAATAAATTGAAAAA
The DNA here is from genome assembly GCF_036250125.1 of Pseudopipra pipra. Classification (NCBI taxonomy): domain Eukaryota; kingdom Metazoa; phylum Chordata; class Aves; order Passeriformes; family Pipridae; genus Pseudopipra; species Pseudopipra pipra. The sequence goes on along the minus strand of NC_087555.1, from coordinate 3,946,391 downwards.
CATGGACATCCATTCCCCAAGATGTAATTTCTACGTAGAATCAGAATCCTTTAGGTTGGAAAAGACCTTTAAGATTGTTGATACATGTTTTTGTTACAGGCTGGGAACTTATTTTCGTGATGCTTCCATCACATTCTTCAAAGGGAAGGTTGAAGGTGACACTTGGTTTAGCATTTTAATAATAACCACGACCATTCCTGCTATTTTATGACCATTTCATGACCATTCCTGCCATTCAAGTGATACACTGTTCACTGTGCTACTGAAAAGTTATTTGGTGAAAGCTGCAATAGTATAAAATTATTTTTAGGTCAAATTTGGAGAGAAAGTAAATGCTCACAGCTTTCTGGAGAACACCATTAAAGGCTTTATTCCACACCTCTTACTGGGGGAAAATTTCATTTTTATTACAACTTCCTCCACACACAGGAGATGAAACCTCACTGACTGCAACAGCTACTTGCTGCCTCGAGTCAGGGTGCTGGATGGGTTTTATGCCTTTGGAAACACAGAACCTATTTACTCCACATGAAAAAAAAAAATCTTAAATATATCCCAAAGTACATGGAGGAAAAAACCCTCCTTTTTCCTCATCCCAGCTGAGACATCTTGGACAATTCATCTGCCTTTTTTTTTTTATTACACTCACTGGAAAAAAAGTACTGAGATAATAATGATATGACTTAAGATATTCACAGACACAGCAGAGGTGTGGAAAAGCCTTTAAGTCATGTTTCACACCTCGGTGGCTTTTTGGGAACAAAGCCCGAACAGCAACAGAATCTCCTGACATTCCCCATTCCTGTCAACTTCAGCTCACCTTGGTCTGCAAAGAACTCAGCCTCAAATTCCACACCCGGCCCTGGGTTCACTCTGTTCCTACAGGCACAATTCCATTTTAGTTGGGGGAAAAGAAAGACCCCAGGCTTCACACACCTCATCTCTTGTTTCAGCATGTCACACGCCCAGCAGCAGGAGTGTTTCTTCCAATCACTTGGAAGGTACTTAGAAGATAAAAAGTCACTAGGATTCCCTATTTCCCATCATTTCCTTGTTGTACCATCACAGAAAAAAAACTGGAAGTCCCAGACTCCTGAGATTCCCACTCACTGCAGGGTAACACATCACTTGTTTCCTTACATCCAAATCCACCTGATTTTAAATGTGTCACACAGGAGCACAGCTATTTGCATCCTAAATATGCAAAGCAAGAGTCTAAAAGCAAACTTTCTTCCTAACAAACCCTTATACTTTGAGAAAACAAAGATTTTCATGCTACACACCAGGGCCTAAAACGAGTTCTGAACAGAAATAAAAGGTAGTCCAGACAGTGAGAGAAAACTTTACCCCTTAAATGAGTCCTCCTCTTGGAGGGGACGTGGTGTTGGGCAGCAAGAGAAATATCTCACCTTAAAGGCCTGAAGGAAATTTGAAACTACCTTCACATAAAATTCATTTACTGGAACACTGCAGCTGCCTCCAAGGGCTCCAGGAGACCCGGGACCTGGCTGGTTGAGGGATGGTTTCATGGCAACTGGAGCCAAGGAGAGCACAAAGAGCAGTCCCTGACCCTAATCACCACCTCCACGTGGAGCAAGAGCCATGACTTCACCCACTGGGTACTCACTGTATGATGTCTGACAAACTGAGCTGTCAGGAAGCCATTCACAGTCAGGGAACTTGGGGTTTTCTTCCCTAATCAAGCAGCTGACACCTCAATGTCCCATATCCATCCCTTCTTTAGCAGCTGAACAACCCAGCACATTTACCACCCCTCAGCAGAGGAAAAGAGTGGTCTGCAAGGTAAAGGATGACACTTTGCCTGCTGTGTGGGACTGTGCCTGGATGACCTGGAAGTGTCCAAGGCCAGGTTGGACAGGGCTTGGAGCAACCTGATCTAGGGAGGGTGTCCCTGCCCAGGGCAGGGGGTGGGACTGGGGGGGCTTTAAGGTCCTTCCAAACCCACACCATCCTGAGATTCTATGACAAAGAACGAAAACAAAAACCACCACTACAGGTATTACTAAGGATGGTTTATATGGGTTGTATCTCCTTCAGTATTAACTTGATTAGAAATCTGCCCTTATCCCTCACACAAGGCGAATTAAAGCTCTTAATTATTCCAGTTTTCCTTCTGCTAATGAAATGCAGCAGTGTCATTAGTGAGGCTTGTCAGCTACACTTACGTGCAAAGAAATGATTTGACACTGCTTTTGTCATCTAATTCTTCCAGGAAAAACAGTCAGAACGTCACTGTAAATAAAAATCCTTCAAGACAAAGAGGACAGATGGCAACACTCCCAAGGAATACCACCCAAAATATTCATCCTACAGGAGGAGAGGACTGCCAGCCCTGGGAACAGCCAATAGATCGGAGTCTTGCAAGGAGAAAACAGCCCAAAATATTTTCTGTTTGTGCAGAGACGCTGAGATACTGATTTTTGCTGAAGGGTTGCTGTAAATTGGTGGATCTGCCCCTCACATCACCATTTCTCACTCTCAGCATCCAGAACGAGGACCTACATGTAGCTTTGGGGAGAGGCTCCATTATTATTATCAATCATTATCAATTATCAGCTCTAGCTACAAAGCAGCAAAAGCATTTCAGGCAAACTTAGAAACTGGAAGCCCTCACTGTTGCTGCAATACCACACAGAAAAGCCTTGTCCATCCCTCCCTTTCCCTCTCCTCCCACTTTAACTACAATTCCAGGCTGTTAAAATGTCAACTGTTGAGCTGAACAGCTTCCTTTGGTAAGAGTTAATTAGGAACAAATGTTATCAGAGATGCATGAAGCTACAAACTACTGCTGAGGAGACAACTACAGAAAGAGACAAAAACAGTGAGATGTACTAAAGACTTGAAATCAAAAGGAAACAACTCAAAATGATACACAAAACAAGGGGAAAATGCTCTAGTACAGAAACCACCGTCTGTCCCTTCCAAAGGAGAGCTGCCATGGAGACAATGTATAGTTACCTGCATCCATATCTGCAAAGAATGGAACAGCCAGTAAGGAAAAGAAGGAACCAGAAATTCAGTGTCTCAGAGTTGGATTTAAAAGTTCATAAGGAGAACAGATAAAGAAAAATAATCAAAAAAAGTATTTATTCTAAGACACACCTTGATAAGGTGCTATGCTATGATATTTTTGGATTAATGTTAAACACTACAGCATACAAATTCATTTGCTATGCTATGAGAACATTAAAAAAAAGTCAAGACTAAATACTTAATACATTAAACAATGAACAAATTATATCTTTATTTTAAGCTCATGAAGTTGCTTTATTCTCCCCAAATCCCAATTCTGCAGAAATCCTGTACTACAGACTGTGGCTCTCAACAGCCCAACTGAAAGCAGCAGCACCACTGAGAGCAGTCAGTTCCTCTCCACCAGGACTGAGTCTCCCACAAGGACACATCCTGGGGGCCAAAGTATTTAAGGATGCTCTGGAGCTATGGAACAGCTCCGATTATATCGTCGTGCATACTGAGCTCAGTCTGGAGAACTACAGGAGAAATCTCCATGAATTCTGAAACAGCAAATGAGATCCTTTGCTAATTCATTTCTGCATGATTAAAATGGATAGAGATGCAGCCTGTGGGGGCAGAGCAGTGGTGAGGGCAGAGCACGTACCTTCGGGTGACTCCTCCTGGACGTAGGTGCCCGTCAGGTACCGGTGCACGAGCGCGGACTTGCCACTGGCCAGGTTACCCACGATCCCCTGGAGACACACAGAGGGAACAGAAACCCAGTGCATTAATCCCTGGGAAAAGCAGAACGTTCCACGAGAACCCTGAAATAACATCTCAGTGCTTGAGGAGAAAGTCCACGCCACTGGAACAGTCCCAAAGACGCCAAGACAAAGTTTACAGCAAAGCTGACACAGGAACTCGGGCTCTGCCAGCAGCACTCCTCTGCTCAGCTGCCCATGGGACACCAGGGAACACAGAGACTGCAGGGAGGAGCCTGGCACCTCTTCACTGGGTGAAGCTTTCATACTGGGAACACCTCTGGAGGCTGCACTCTGTGATTCCCACTGACTCACACTGAAGCACACGTGACATCTGTGGCTGTGGGCAGACTCATCTTGCCACGTCCACCAGCACAGGATGGTTTTGGCTGGAAGAGACCTTAAATATCATCCATCCCACCCCCTGCCATGGGCAGGGACACCTCCCACTAGCCCAGGTCGCTCCAACCTGGCCTTGGACACTTCCAGGGTCCAGGGGCAGCCACAGTTTCTCTGGGAATTCCAGCCCAGGCCCTCCCTACCCTCACAGGGAGGAATTCCTTCCCACTATCCCATCTATCCCTGCCATTTGGCACTGGGAAGCCATTCCCCCTCGTCCTATCACTCCATCCCTTGTCCCCAGTCCCTCTCCAGCTCTCCTGGAGCCCCTTTAGGCACTGGAAGGGGCACTCAGGTCTCCACCAGGATGTGTTGAAGTCCCTGACTTTACCAAGAAGTTCCTAACTCAAACCATCCATGCCCAACACCTGCCTGGGAACATCTGACAACCACCAGCAGCACTTGACCCTAAAGCTCGCAGGAGTTTTCTGCTGAGCTGGTTCACTGGCATTTGTTTTTCAAACCCAGGCAGAACTAACAGAAAGCAGCCCAAAACCACAGGAGTTTTCCTCCTGGAGGTGCTCACATTCTAAAAGACATGGAGATTTGCATTTTCTGTTGCTATAAAAGGGCACACAGTGCTGAGGACACTCGGTTTCTGGGGGAGGAGATGGGAACTTACTTCACCCTGTAAAACAAGCCAAGCCTACTCTGTTCTCACATGTTTACTTGACCCTCCCCAAAGGTTCAGAACATAAGATCCCTGGAGACAAGATGAACTCTGCTGATGGGCCCAAGATTGCCAAACTGACCGAGGTAGCAGGAACAAGTTACACATTAGTGCACAGTCTCTACTCCATTTTCTTAATTGTAAACCCTAAGAAACCACCCTTTATATCAAAAATCGCTTACAAGTCCCGTGTGTATGGACATTAACATTATTTTATATTAGACTTGGGCCAAAATTTTAACTGCCAGGAAAAACAGAAAAGCATCAACTTGGGGTCCAGTGAGAGTGAACAACCTACATACTTTGGCCATGGATGGGGGTAATTTATTCTATTGAGAGACCCCAGATATTTGAAAGACATCAACTGATTTGAGAATACAACTTTTTTTTTTTAAGTATCCCAAAGGTCCCATCAAAATACATAATTTTACAGCACTTCGGGTTCTCTGATACATTCCTCCTTATAGGGATCCACAATGCCTGGCTACAAGAGCATTTGGATATTATAATGCTGCAAACTGATACCAAAAGCACTGTGATCAGGAGGAGGAACATGTATTTCAGTGAAAAAAACACTATTTCATACAGAATCCCAGACCTGGTTTGGCTTGGAAGAGACCTTAAAACTCATCCCATTCCACTCCCCTGCCATGGGCAGAGACACCTTCCACTAGACCAGGTTGCAAACACAGTTGTAAAATCTACATTTGCATGACAGTTTTATTTTCTCCCTAGACAGCTCCTTCAGAAAGCACTCAGGAGAGATCTGCCTTCTCCTCACCTGGCAAAACAGGATTCCTTCAGATCCCACCTCAGAACCTACAAGCAACACCTCTTTCCTACCAGGGATCAAACATGACATGAAAATCTAAGAGAACTGTCCTTCTCTTGTTCAATGCAGGGCTTGGCATCACAGCTCCAGGTCTCCCAGTCTCCTAAAACCCAGGAGCAATAAGTTTTACACTAGAAAAAAAATCCGACTTCTAATCCAGTTTCTCTCTTTATCAGTATTAATACTTAAGGCTGATCCCCTACAGTATGACAAACATGACAGCAGTCATATTCCCCTCTCCCATATTTTATACACACACACCCCTCAGTCATCTCTATTTATTTATGGATATGTCTGAAATGCACAAAGTTATGACAAGCATGTTAGGGCACAAAAATACCACCCTAACCCAGTTCAGAAAGGAGAAAATTCAGCTACAACTCAGTGCTCTTGTCACTTATGACTTGTGCAACACTGAATCATTTATCTGCAAGTGCCAGACACGCTGTAAAACGAAGCCAAACCACTGTGCCCACATCCTACTAAAGCCTGTTGGGAAAAAAGCTTAAATGTACTGATGGCACTTGGCATTTGAAAGCTGCCCTGACTGCACTTTGTGTATTTTTTAGCAAGAAAAAAAAAAAGACCCCTCATATTTATTCCTTTTAACATATCCTTATTTTACATTTGGATACATGGGATCCAGGAATACCAAAGGTACTGGGTCTCCCCACGCTCTTGACCATCAGAGAAGCATCGAAATCCTTAGGTAGAACTCCATAGAAGTATTTGATCAGCACAAACCAACCACAGGACCCCAGAATGGGTTGGGTTGGAAGGGACCTTAAAGCTCCTCCAGTGCCACCCCCTGCCAGGGACAGGGACACCTTCCACTAGCCCAGGTTGCTCCAAGCCCTGTCCAACCTGACCTTGAAAATCCTTCTGAACACTGGAAAGAAACCAAGCCCTGAGTGTATTGCTAAAACAGGAGGCAGAGGCAAAGACTGGTGTTCTTTACTCAAAGACATGTTGAAATGTAATCCTTCCTTTATTGCAGCCCTGGGTGCTTCCCCTGCTCTCCCAGAGCAGTTTCTATTCCCTTTAAAATTCTGCAGAGCCCAAAGTGTACAACAGCAGCCACTGTATAAATAAATCAAAAATAAAAATCAACCAACCCCTCAACTTCAGGACCTCCCAGCCTCTGCAGAGAAGACAACCTCTCCCAGTGAGCTATTCCCCACATCCTGCTCAAGAGGGTAAAGCTGGGGCTCCTTCCTAACCCTGCCACGCCAAGTCTGATCCCCACACCTGCACTGCTGGAGCAGCAGGTCTGGCTTTCACATGGCCCTTTCCTTTCTCTGCCATCAGTGAGCCCCGAGGATGAGGCTGGAAGGCAGGGGATGACCCAGAGATGGACTCACAGCCACGACTGCTCCCCAAGGGCAGACAGGCGGCAAAGGCAGAGCACATTTCAGCTGCAGTTCCCAATCTGCCCTCCCTGCTGGAGCACAGCTGGTGCTGCTGGAATGCACAGTTTGCAGTGCTCTAATCCAATTATGACTTTTGTAATGGTTAGAGTTCTGCTTTCACCCTGGCACAGCCATCCTGTGCATGCTGACCACTGCTAATCAATTCTCGGCAGCTGCAATCTGTTTTCCTACCCCTGGTTCAGACACCACGGGGGCAAAACACCCAAGACAAGTACTCACATGATGCAGGCAGGCTGTCACAAGAGAAAAACATACCCTGAGACCATCATCTGTTTGTGTTCTGTGTTACAACAGGCAGTAACACAGTTTGGGTCCCACCTGCAAGCCCCAGGTGCCTTGGGGGGTGCTGTGAATTAGCAGGGCTCAGAGAAGGGGAAGGGATTTGCAAGGAAACCCTCTGTAGATCCTCCTCAGAATAAGCCACCACAGTGTTGGACTCCTACCCAACCAACACCTTCCAGTCCCAAATTCTTTAGAGTTTTACTTCTGTGAGGTATTTAGGGACGTGTTTGTCTTCAAAATTACACCCCAGTGATGGGGCCTCAGTTACTCCGAGCAGCTGGTTTAATTCCCACTACCAGGAGGTCTCATCTCAGCCTCCATGTTCACTTCTCTTAAAAGGGCAAATCTGGAAAACTCCCCCAATCTGCCTGTGTTATTTTTGCCTTTTCTTTCACCTACATGGAAAGCAGCTCAGCCAAGGGAATTTATTGTAAGCAGCTATTAAATCACTGCTCACTGTTACAGTAAAATGTAGGTTTTGATTCACTAAATGAATATTCAAAATATTTTTTTTTTTAATTCAGTATCAATTCAGGTAAAGTCTTTCAAGAGAGGGAGAGAAGACATTTGGCCCTTGAAAAAACAATGAAAAATTATTATGGTGAGACAAAAAGACCTTTATATATCAGCTGCAAACTTCCACCCCCCTCTTACAGACGTGTCAGCCCTCCCTTGGAAGCTGGTTCATGGAGCCAGACAAGTTGCAACATCAAATACAGAGAGATCTTTGAAGTATGATTATAAAAACTGAAGATATATAAAGACAGACCCCTCCCCGGAAGTGTCCAAGGCCAGGCTGGACAGGGCTTGGAGCAATCTGGGCTAGTGGAAGGTGTCCCTGCCGGTGGAACAAGATGATTTTTAAGGTCCCTTCCAACCCAAACCATCCCGGGATTCTATCATATTTGTGTAGAAGAAAAATGCTTTACTGATTAAAATTCCTTCCTATGTTTTTTCCCCCACAGTAGATTTAATGAAGTGTGGGAGATTCACACTTGTGTGTAACATTTTCAGGATGTTTTCCAAGCCAGAAGCAAACACAAACTCACCACTTTCAGCTCCGGTACGGATCGGCTCAGCGTCCATTCCTGGCTATTTACAAAGGCATCTGTGAAAGAGGAGAACATTCCCAACGTCAGGATAATGACATTTAGTGGTCTGCTGCACACAATTTCATGCCAAGGCTCTGGCTGACCAAAATTCCCCCTGATTTCAGGAGACTGACAGTCCAACTTGACAAACACCAGGGGTTTGGACAAATCATATAAAAAAATCCAGAATCCCAGAAGTGCCCATTCCACACAGACCTGCCCTCAGCAGCAAGTCCACCCATCCCTCATGCCCTGGCTTTTGCAAGCCCAAACTACCTCCAGGCCTTCAGGGTTCTGCAAAGACTCTTCCAGTGTATCCAGGGTTAAACCATTTCCCATCCACCTTGACACATTCCTTCCCTACAGGAAAAGCCTTGGGCTGGTTGTCACACTAAACATCAGCGATTGCAGCTGCCACCATCCTCCCCACAGGTAAATGAGAAAATTTGCTGGTTCTAAAACATGTTATTTTCTACTGCACATCACACTCAATGTCAACAACTGCAGCCAGCAGAGTCGCTGGGAACATCCCTGCCCAGGGAGGGGAAAACATCTCTTTATTCATAAAACAGGCTATTTTTCTGTAGTAGAACCCAGACAGAAAGAAACCACAGAGCCATTTACTTTAGAATTCAATCAGAAGTACTGGGGGCAGGGGTTGATTTCTTGAAGAATGAATTAAGTTCATCACTGCTCCCAACAGAAATCAATTCCTTAGGGCTGCACCCAGGTCCAGCCTCACTGGCAATCCCACAGGGAGGACAGAAATAAGGCTCTATTTTTCTGGCTCCAAACATCATTTTGCTCCTTCCATAAAGGTCTGGCCAACTGTAAGCAAACAGAGTGTGGTCTTTCTGATACAAATCCAATCTGAATATTGATCAAAACCTCCCAAAAGCCAGGCAAACCAGCTGAGTGTCTGTGCCACACACACAGGATGCTCCTCCCGAGCAGAACAGCTCCAACTGCACAGGAATTAAACAGCAGAACAGCTCCCACTGCACAGGAATTAAACAGCAGAACAGCTCCCACTGTACAGGAACTAAACAGCAGAACAGCTCCCACTGTACAGGAATTAAACAGCAGAACAGCTCCCACTGTACAGGAATTGAACAGCACAGAGAGTCCTGGCATTCCAAACAATTCCTAATGCCACAGGAAGTAACAGGCAGAAACCTACACCTGGCCACGTTGTCCACAGGGGAGCAAAGGTTCTGCAAGCCACTGCTCCCCCTCCAACACACCCATCAGCTGAGGGAAAAGGCTCTTTCATTTGATCTTTTCATCTGGAGAATAAAGAACCTGGAGGCAATTCCCTATCCTCACTAACTTAAAAGACTATCGAAGCTTTCCCAGTGACCAACTGAAAACAATCTCAAAGCAAACCTGTATTTTCCAGTGTATCTCTATTAATAAATAAATTACTTTTGCTTCAATATTACAAAAAGACCCATCAGCCAGGAATTTGGAAGCCTTCCCCAGTTATATTTAACACATGGCTTTGTATTTCAGCTGTGAACTGACGCTGTACAGTGGGACATGTGTGTTTGTATGAAAACACAGGGAAAATAATCAGCATTTTGGTGTATTACAGATTGGAGCTGCCTCCCACGCACCCAACTGGAAGGAGAAGGAAAACCAAAGGCTCAGATTAAAATGCTCTGAAGACTCAGGTTAACCTCTGGCATCCCAGGTGCAAGACAAGACACTTGGGGTCATTTGGCTCCTGTTCCATGACCTGAAATATCCCATTCCATCAGAACCTGAGGCCACAGGAAAATTCTTTCTGTACCATGCCCAGGTGAAAATCACAAACAAGCAGAAATTTCCATTTGGGAACACTGCAGTGAGACCTGCTGCAGGAGCCTGAGGACTCCAAAGGCACACAGCTTGGGCGAGATGTTTTCTTCCCTTCCTGAGGGAAGCAATATTTTTCCTTACAGTGGGCAGTGGACTGGGGAGCTTTAGATTAGCTATTAGGTCCTGACAGGAACTACCCTTCTTCCTGGTTTGCTCTGAGCTACTGTGGATTTGGGAAGCAGTGGCTGCCCCATCCCTGGAAGTGTCCAAGGCCAGGTTGGACGGGGCTTGGAGCAACCTGGGCTAGTGGAAGGTGTCCCTGCCCATGGCAGGGGGTGGAATGAGATGGGCTTTAAGGTCCCTTCCAACCCAATCCATCCCATGAATCCATGATTCTACCCTGCATTCCCCTTCATAACCCCAGCTACCATTTACATTCCACAGCTCTGTTCCAAAACACTTTTCCCTGACAATTCCAGAACTATACATTTTTATGTATCAATATGTCCATATGGCATGATTTGAACAGACCTGCTTCTCCTTCCCCCATACCTGTGCATGCATCATTCCTTCCCTCATTACTGCAAAAGATGGATAAACAGAATCCCATTTTATCTGCAAGACTAAGCAGTGGGAGGACCAGCCAAGGCCAAACAACACAAGGAGGTTTCAGCTCCTCTGCAGATTCTCAGGATTCAAGGAAAACCATCAGTCTCAGGGCAAGTATTATCCCTGACTCGTGGAGGTTTACGTGTGTGAAACAAAATGAAAGCTCTCTATTAATGTCAACAAGCTTCAATAAAAAAGCAGCACTGGATTTCCTCACCACAGAAAATTCAAAATAGATGAAGAGCAGATCACTGCTACCAACTTGGAGAGGTGCAGAAACACCTCCCAAGCCAAAGGGCAGAGGTACAAGGGTAACAAGAACATCAGAAGCCCTGACACTTTAAATATTATTTTGGAAGATGTGTACATTCCCAAAGCACAAGTCAGGGAGGAGAGGCAACGAAACACAAGGAGGTTTGTGTGCCATCACTGGGATGGACACTGAACTACCCACTGACCAAGCTGGTTCTCAGAGGAATTCCTCAGGAAGGAATGATTTATTCCAAATTAATCCCAAGACCCATGGAAGTTCAGGTGAAAAGGTCAAATACTTAGAACATCACAGACAACCCCAGGGATTTGCCTTTTCTTCCTAAATAAAGGAAATTAACTTACAGCTACAGCACGACCCAAACACTGGATCCCTCACACCAGAGCAGGCAAAGCCCAAATTGTGAAGTCCACAAAAATCCTCTGCTGAAGCACCAAACCCCCCAACTACCACATGTGGATTTAAACATATTGGAAGAGATTTGCATAATAAACAGAACCACATGTATGAAGTTGACTGTTTGCATTACTGCCCGACTCTGGAATTCAAGTGAACTCAACCTTCATGTCTCACTACAGACTGTACATATGAAAGGAATGACTTCTGTCAATAATTAATCACAGTTGCATGTGCTGCTCATTTAACTTCTGGATCAGTGATCAAAAGCACCACACACTCACAGTGTCACTCGTGTCTTTTTAAAGCAGGCACCAAGATCATTTAAATTGCATTCTCCTTGCCAAGTTTACTTTTCCCCAACATGGTCTTCGTTTTTTTTTCATGTCCACCACCACATTCAGAGTTTCTCAGTTCCACTTCCTCATCACTACATTAAAGCACAAACTCCAGCAAGATCCTTGGCTATTTTAAAACCTCAGTTTAGTAACTCAGCTCCACCCAGAGGAACCTTCTATCTCAGTTCCAGTACTAAGAATGAGATGTATGCTCTATTTTGGTTCCCCATGAATCCCAGAAGGTTGGAAGGGACCTTACAGCTCATCTCATTCCACCTCTGCCATGGGCAGGGACACCTTCCACTAGCCCAGGTTGCTCCAAGCCCCGTCCAAGCTGGCCTTGGGCACTTCCAGGGATGGGGCAACACGTGTTGGGGTGAAATCTCAGGAGTTGGTGGCCATTCTTGGCCAGGTCTCTGCACTCCAAGGCACAGAACAGCAGACAGCTTCCAGAAAAGCTCTGCTCAAAATTTTCAAACAGAAGAATTTACTTCTTCAAAGCCAGGAATTATCACTAAAAACTAAATATTCGCAGAACAAAGTTAAAGAGAGACAACATCCATCATTTGGAAGAGGGGAGTGAAGTCGCACATGAAAACTGGAGGGGTTTCACAGCCTTTCTGGAAACAACCACAGCCCCAGCCTGCCCCAGTGTCCAGCAGGCTATTTCATTCATCCTTGAATTTGAATGCTGGAAGCCCTCTCCTAAATCCACTCACCTTCCTGCCACGGGCAGTTGCAGCAAGGCAGCTGATCAGACCTCAGAGTCAACAGTTTTAACTGGGGCCAATTAGATTTACATCACCCTCTCCATCCTTTGGGCCCCTCTGCTCAAAGAACCCCCCCAAGCCAATAAAGTCTGTCTGTTGATTAATATTTTAGGAGAGCCTAAGCTGCCTCAAAACCATCCCAGCAGCCCCCCATGGGCAGTGCCAGCACAGCAGCCTCTCCCCCACCGGCCCTTGTGCCACTAACCTTGTTTTGCCCTTTTTTTCCCCCCAAATCTCTCACAGCTTTCTCTGCCTCTGATCCAGATGAAAACCCAGTGGCAAACCTGACCAAAAGGAGGGATGAGGGAAGGGCGGGCAGATGTCTCTGCAGGACAACATGAAAAGATTGAAATCTTCCACAATTCTTGGAAAGCTTCTTAGCAAGAGCTTCCCTCAGGCAATCCCAACATTCCTTTGCTGTCCTTTTAAATGAGGAAAAGCTATAAATAAATAAAAAATAGAAAAGCCATGGGATTTCTCTGGAAACACTCAGCAAAAGATCCTTTTTGCTAAGAACAGGAGCCCTCAAAAACACATGAATGAAGTTAAAAGTACCAACAGCCACATCACACCCTGCTCCCTCTTCAATAATTTCTGCATTACAAGCAATATTTAGAGTTACTTCTGACTTTGAAATAAAAACCTGAGAGTGAAAAGGTACAGAAAACATTCCTACAAGCTCCCACTTGCCCACGAGGATGCACACAAGGCCACACGTGTCTTTCTTGGAGCCGTATCAAAGCAGCACTTTCAGGACGTGCTTCCCAAAGCTCCTGTGCTAATTTTCTTAGCAAAGAGGGAAATATGCAGCTTTTGGGTTGAGACTTGTGATACTCCTCAAAGATGCATTTTTCAGGAGGGGTAATCTCACAGCACATCCTCCCAACCCAGCCCCCTTCACTTCAAGTCAAAGCACCGACTCAGTTCCAACAGAAAACAGCAGAAAAACATCCTGACATGTTTATTTCTAAGCTTTGCATAAAATATTATTTGGAAGAGTGTGCCACGTTCCAAAAGGCCCTTTTTTCATCTTATATGGGGCTCTCAGCAACCTGTTCCAGTGGAAGGCGTCCCTGGCCATGGCAGGGGGTGGAATGGGATGAGCTTTAAGGTTCCTTCCAAATCAAACCATTCTGTGATTCTGTGAATTTTCTCATTTATCTCAGACCTGTTTAAAAAAAAAACAAAAAAAAACCAACAAAACAAAAAACCAGTTTTTCATATGGATTCTCTCTGTTTATATGTTTATGTGGTGTAATATATATTACACCAAACAACAGCTACAAAGCAATAACAAACAAAACACTTAGAAAAGCAATTCAGCAGTATCAGGATAATTTAAGGTTTTTTCCTTCCTCACTCAGTTTGATTAGAATTATGGATTATCTGGCTTCACACTGTATGCCAGTAAGGAGATGGGTAGTTGCAGCAGTAATTCCTAACAGTCCCCTTTTTCTTTCTTGAATTGCAGCTGTCATTTACAATTCTAGGGCAGTTTAAGCAAAAAGCATCATTGCAGGGTGGCCCTGTCCCCTCCAAGCCCTCCTCCCTCCAGCTCCAGGTGGGAACCCCAGCCAGGCTCTGGGAATCACATCCCAGCACTGCCCAGCACTGTGTTTACACCTGGTTAACAGCATTAATGCACACACTGCAGAGGAGTCACAAAAACTGCCACAGAGCAACTCAACTACAGCCCTAAAGGCAGAGGGACTGGGGCAGCTGTCAGTTTAAGGCTCCTCCCCTCCTCCCAACGTTGTCAGGATGGATAAAATCCCACAGTTCCAACATAAATGTTTGATATTGGACAGATTTATTCCTGGCCATCCCCACTTGCTAATTGTAAATGGGAGAACAGCTCTAAGCTCAGCACCTTTAAGGCATCAGGCACCTCAGCCCAACCTCGTCAGAGCCCTGCAGATCTCTGACATCTGAAAAACCTTCCCCTGTAACTGAGACCTGTATTAAACAGATATTTAGGTCAAACCCCTAATCTCTCTTCCAACAGCAGCTGGCAGCTGCAGCAGTGTTATCCTTTGTGCTGCCATGGAAACAAAGGGAGGACCAGGATGCAAAGAGCTGCACACTCTCCACAGCCAGGAGCCAGCCTTTCCCAAAATTCACTGCTGGGCTCTCACATGGCACTTGGGTTCTGTCTGGAACTTTTAAATTGCTGATACTGAGAGGGTTTTAGTTGTATTGCCCCTCATCTCTCTCACAGCCACACTCAACCTTGCTCAACACAGTTTTTGAGTGGGTGCAGAGGCATTATCTCCTCAGCTCCCACAGCTGGGGTAACCCCACACTCCCTAAAACAGCACGGAATGATGGATAATGTATGCAAGTATACTCCCAAAACCAGTCTCATGTTTGAAGTTTTACATCTAACGCCACCAAATTATTTGTTTTGTCTGTAAATATAATATAGCTCCAACCACAACTTGTCATCTTAGCCCTCCCCACCCCCCCAAAACAGCCCCTCAAAAACCCCAGAACCAAACAGACTATTATTTCAGCTCTAAGCTGTTTACAAGGAAAAATAAATTACATACTTAATAAGAAAACCTTCCCATTCCCTGTGTTTTCCCAGCAGGTCAGGTCCTGGAGCTGACATACGGTGTAAGAGAAATTATTATCCCAGAGATGAAACACAGTTTTCTCTTGAGACAACTCTCATTGGGAGAAGCAAAGTACATAGCAACAAGGGATTTTCTGAGTGAGGACCATCAGGATTCCAGCTCAATTCCAGTACAATGCACATTTCTTAATACTCAGCCTCACCCCCAGGAGAAAAGTGACACCCCTTTTCCAACAGGGCAATGACAACCCCAGAAAGCTGACACAGAGAAAATGAAAGCATCACTGTAATAAAACTGCCCCCTGCTCCAATAAAACTGGGGAAGGAAATGATCATCTCTGCCGTGCAATGGAATAACACATCTTTTTTTCAGGCAATAAACTGCATTTTTGTAAGCACCAAAGCCTCAGAGAAATGGAGGTAAACACACAATTACAGCAGTATTGGAGTCCAGGAAGAAAAAGAAGGCATTGGAATGAAATGTTTAGTAAATGCCTTGTTTTGTTGGGTCTACCCAAAAGCAGGGCAGCATCAAAGGTGAGGTCTGTTTTCCACCACCTCCTGTCCCAGGGGAAGGGCAGTGCCAGCACAGGAAAGATTATCCCCTGTGTAACCAAGTGAAAACCTGGAGATAAGAGTTTGAGCTGTTCCAGCCACACTAAGAACAGCAGGAGGGAGAATCCAGGACTGAACCCATGTCCCAGCAAAGATGTCCAAAGTACCCAAAATGAGAGCAATCGTAGCCCACGCTGCCTTTCCCGACCACAGAGACAAACAGGGAATTAGCCTTTCTTATCCAAAACTGAATATTAATGAGGAACCTTCCTGTGAAGCATCCAAGATGAAAAGGGACAGCTCCTACAGCTGGCACAAGAAGAATCAGTGGCAAAGGACAAATTAAAAAAGATGAATTGGAGGAAAAAGAAAAGAACATTTTAAAACAATATGGAAACAGATTTTGTCTGGCAAGGCAGAAAGAAAAGTCACAAAGTCACAGTAGAGATGCAAAAAAGTGACTGAGACTCTTTGCTTGGCAGGCTGAAAAGACTTTCAGCTTTTCAAATAGGCAAAAAATTAACCAGGGGAACTTGGTGCCTACTTAGCTGAGAAGAACACAGTATCAGGGAATATCCTGAGCTGGAAGGGACCCACAAAGACCATCCAGTCCAGTTCCTGGCCCTGCCCAGGCCCATCCCCAAGAGTCACACCCTGTGCCCCAGAGGATCATCCAAACCCTCCTGGAGCTCTGGCAGCCTTGGTGCTGTGCCCACTGCCCTGGGGAGCCTGGTCAGTGCCCAACCACCCTCTGGGGGAGGAACCTTTTCCTGAGATCCACTAAACTTCCCTGACACAGCTTTAGCAACAATACTCAATAAAACCCAAGTATACCATGAGTCAGCCTGCTCAGGATTTCCACCACTGGGACTGCACAGAAGAGTCTGTGCTGGGGTAACACCTGAGCATCACCCAAATTTAATCAGCAGAACGTGAAGCAGGTTGTGGTAAATGAGCAAAACCACAGCAAGCTCTGGGGGGAACAAAGGCACAGGAGAAAGGAGATAAAGGGACTATCAGGTCACGCTTCATAAAACGGTGACAAAAGCACAAACTCTTAAGACTGGTAAACACCAAACCCCAGACTAAAAATTTACAGGGACCTGCAGTAACAGGACAAGGCTTCCCACTGCCAGAGGGCAGGGTTAGATGGGATACTGGGAAGGAATTGTTCCCTGGGAGGGTGGGGAGGCCCTGGCACAGGTTGCCCAGAGAAGCTGTGGCTGCCCCTGGATTCCTGGAAGTATCCAAGGCCAGGTTGGATGGGGCTTGGAGCACCCTGGGCTGGTGGAAGGTGTCCCTGCCCATGGCAGAGGGTGGAATGAGATGAGCTTTGAGGTCCCTTCCAAGCCAAACCACTCTGTGAGTGTGAACAAGCAGTTCAGGCAGGAGCAGCCCTTCCCCATAGACACAACCCCCAGTACTGCACTCCCTGCTGTGCATCCCTGCTCAGGGCTCCCACTGCCAGGGTCCTGCAGGGACTCACAGCTCAATTGTCTTTCAGATTATAAAAAAGGGGAAAAATATTGGGCTGGGGTTTAATCTGCCTCTTACTAGTTTCACAACACACTTGTTAATCCTTAGGCAGGAAGGGATAAACCAGAGTGACTCCATCTTTACCTTCCCCTCCTCTCTCACGATGACCCCTCTCGCCTTCCCCTCCCCAGGCTGCCCCACTGCTCAGTGGGAGGCTCCTGCCTGGACCAAACACTGTCTTTCTAACACCCCTTTTTGCTCTCCTATACCTATTTCCAGAGGTGAGGTCCACCATCGCCCCCCAAAGCCTCCTGAGATGGCCACACTAGGCCTGTTTAATGGAAACAGGATCACAGAATCCCTCAGTTTGGAAAAGACCTCTGAGATCACAGAGTCCAACCTTTGACTGATCACCTCCTTGTCAACTAGACCAGAGCACTAAGAGATAGGACAAATCACTCTGTTGTTCTCTCCTCTCTGCTTTGAGCCCTGCAGAGCCAAGATCTCTGCCCAGACTTATAGCTCACTGAGAGCTGTGACACGAGCCAGGCTTGTCCTCTGCCCGTGCCACCCTCCCCAGCCACCCACAGCAAGTTCAATCCTCCAAGATATCCATCACCAACCACCCCAAGGTTCGCCTGGAGCTCTGCACAACCTGGTTTTCACTTTCCCAGGGCATTTATCAATATCTTAACTTGAAGAGGTTGCAGCAGATTCCTCCAAGGTTTGCTGCTGGTTTTTTTTTTCAATGGGAAAAATCATGTATTCCTATACATGATTTTCTTATTTTGAAAAGGTTTTATACACAAGAGGACCCTCCCTCTTATCTGATGGCAGCTCAGCTCAAGTCTTCAGGCAGAGAAATTCTCGCAGTCACCAAAACGAACAGATTTCCCCTACAGAACTCTAGTAAACATGAGGTATGATTTCCCCCATAAAAGCAGAGCCTGCCCTTCCTCAATGCCTCATTTCCCCATCCATCTACAGATGGGGATTATTACTCTCCATTCCAGCTTGGTGCTTGCACACTGTGAGTGTGATTAATGTGGACAGAGGCAAACTCTGCCCCTCATCACACCCCAGCAGCCACGATGAAGTCAGTGCAGTTTAATGGGTGTGATCCAGTAACTCAGTTAAACCCATACTCTCCCCATCCCTAAATGCTCTTCCCTCTCAGGGAACCTGCACACGAGACCACAAGTGATGGTGTGACTGAGGGTTCTTTATTCCTTGCTGCCCTGGACCATGTGGTGCAGCCACAGCACACAGGCGCCAAAACAGACAGTATCCAAGTTCAGTGACTTACACATCCACTCATGGCCCAACTTCCTTGCTTGCCCACCAAAAGCTGTGCTCTGGCATCATCTGATCATTCAGATGGGCTTTTATTTGAGGCTCCAGAGAGCGGGCCCAGCGTGTTTGTACAGAAGTACATCTCCAAAAACAGCTCCCCTCTCCACAAGGGAAATGATGACTTGTTTATGCAACACATTTCTGAAAACATTTTTTAGAACTGGAGTCATGTCTCCCAGATTGCTATGCTGGTTGTCAAAACAGAGCCTCTTTTTCCCTGACTATACCATATGCAATCCTAAATCCACTTTCCCTAACTTGATATCACCCATGCAAGATTTGGAGATGATCAGTGGAAAACACACAAATGAGACACTGTTCTCCAGAGAACGGCCCAGCAGGAATAATCTGAGAAGGTTTATATTTATTAGCCTGATGCACATCTAACTTGTTTAAACAAGGCTTTTGTCAAACGTCAAAAAAAAGTTCCTGAAATCCAAGGCTTGCTCTCCAAGGGAATTAATGCTGAGCTGCAACCAACGCACAAGCCTTGGTTACAGCAACAAGGAAACACTGCAAAGGGGCCCCATTTTATTTCCAGGGCACACAGACCTGCTAAGAGAGAAAGGTTTATTCCCTGGGGCCAAGATGGAGAACCTGGAGCAGGAAACTGGGGTGGGAGCAGGTCCTGGGAACACCTGCCCTGTGTCTGTGTGGATGGGACTGTCTCCCTGACCTCACGGGTGAGGAGAGGGTCCTCTGACACTTCCCAGTACAGGCAGATGCCCTGGATGCTCTCCCTACCCTGTCTCCTTCCCCAGGGGAATGCCCAGACTCAGCTTTGGCAGCACACAAAGCAGTGCAGACACTCAGCTCAGGTGCTTCCCCTGCCCAATTAGTTTTTAGTTTCCTGTAATAAGGATTGAACATGCTGCCTAAGAGACTGTTATCCACCAAAACATTAAACCATCACAGATCCATCAGAGCATCCCTAAAAACCTGGGAATTATCACTGCACAGCTGAGCAAGGGACCAGGTCCTGGAGCTGAGAGAAAGCCAAGCAAGGAGGGAAGGGCTCAGGGCTGGCAGCACCTCTTACATGAAAACTGCCTAAAACATAACAGTTCATAAAGGTAATGTGTGACTAAATGCTTCATTAGCAAAGAGTTTCCTTCCCCAACTTCCTATTTAAAAAGCACCTGCTATCTCCAGGCATTTAAAAAAACATGGGACCCGTGCAAGTATTTATTTTGGAAACTCAAAATATCGGTCAGATGAACTTTAGACTCAGTGACTGTAACACAAAGCCTCTTTCAACAACTCTCACTGGCAGATAAAGCTGCAAGTTTGTAGGAAGCCAGAAGTGAGGAAATCAACCTCTGGGATCCCAAGGTGCAGCAGCTCTCGCTCCTTCACCTTTGCCCTCCTGAAAGTGTGTCCCAGCTCACTCTCCACCCTCCTGGAGAGGCCTCACAGTCCATCCTACACCCCCTGAACAATCAGTGCAACATCTGAGATCTGAATCAAGACAGAACCATTGCAAGCACCAGCTTACTAATCCTTCTCCATTTGAGGCATATAAAGCTGAACCTTTAGCTTTGCTAAAACTGGTAATACAACATTTTTTAAAAACACTCATTCAGGAATCAAACTGTTGTGGGTCTCTGCAAAAATCCTGCCCTCTGGCTACGTTCTTATTTGTGTTTCCTGGGTGAAGTGTGTTTTCCAAGCTTCATCAGGTTCCCATCACCTCAGGCACGTACTTTACACTCAAATCACTGCACTAGAAATGGTATCTTTAGAGAAGCCCACGCAGAGCTCAAGAATCAGAAAACTGTTTTGTTCACCTAAGAGACCAGCACCTCTGTCCTACAGTCCTGGCTCTGATGCTTGTTGCACTCAAGACTGTACAACATGCAAATGACCCTTATTAAAGGAGAATTTGGAAAGGAATAATCTATTTTTGCACGTTCTCTTGTGCATCTTGACCTACAACATACTCTAGAAGCCAGGCTGAAAACAGACTCCTGCTAAATCCCTGCATCTAAACACTTAAAGAATTGCTCTCCCTTCAAATCCTGTTCCCTTTTAATGCCATAACCTCCTACTGCCTTTTCACAAGGTGAGAAAGGAATTCTAGAGGCCAGTTATCCCATGATCAGCTCTGCCCCTGTGTGAAGCTGTTCTTTGGAGCCTTGTGATGGCCATGGCCGTGCCAACCAACCAGACATACTGCAAGCTTCATGTTCTGGGTGCAAAAATGGCAGTTTCTCCATTTTTTCCACCTGGAGACTTCCCTCCGAATCTGCAAACCACACCTGTGCTATGAAAATGCCCTGGGGTCCCCCCACACCACCCTCTGGCAGAGCAGAGCAGGGCACAGGAGAGCTTAAACCACAGCAATTTGAGACCAGGGGTGTCAAATATTTTGACCATCCTTTCTGTCAGGCACAGCAACGATGACACTGGGCTCAGCATATTGACCCCAATGTTCTGCTGATTTTTCATTGTGAAAACAAGGCTGACAATTCCTGTCCCACCTCCCACGGTGCTCCCAAAGCTGCTCTCCAAGGGGAACTCGGGCTGCCTTTAGGATCCCACATACACAGACGTATGGCCAGCACATCAAGGCAGCTACTGCTGCAGATCAAAACAATTCCTGGCTCCTCCTCCCCGTTTAAAGGGCTTTAGCTTTTCCCAGGCAGCAGGACAGCCCAGTGCAGGCTGCAGCTGCTGGCAACAACTGGAGCCGACCCCGGTAGAGCTACAGGATTTGAAGTTTTTTAAGCTACAGTGCATAAGAGTTCACATCCCAGAGTGAAAACAAAGCAAACCCCAAAATAAACTTCACTGTCTTACTAATTAAAGGGATTCGTTGCTCCAGGAAGGCCAACACAAACCACTGCTGTGGGTTAACAAGGTATTTTTAGCCCTCAGTCCTTCCAACATTTGTACTGAGGCCGAGCAAGGAAAACCAACTACCCCTAAAGCATCATTAAAAGCTCTGTCCAGGAAGGGGGTTTCTTTGCATAACTTTATTTGAAATGCCACAGGACATTTGCATAAATGAAATCTCAGCAACACTGGAATTTCTATTCCATGACCAAGGTTTTCATTCCCTGTTGAGCAGCCAGTGAATTTTCACAGCCACCACAGACTGGTTTGGGGGTTGGAAGGGACCTTAAAGCCCATCTCATTCCACCCCCTGCCATGGGCAGGGACACCTTCCGTAGCCCAGGCTGCTCCAAGCCCCGTCCAACCTGGCCTTGGACACTTCCAGGGATGGAACAGCTTCAATAGAGGTATCTTATTTTAATAAATCTGGCACATTTTAACCAGCCTCTGCTGACCTTTCCACTTAGTGAGGGGGGTTTACCTGTCAACAAATAATACTGTTTATAAAATAAAAGCTGGAACTCAGCAGGGACAGGCACAGGGGAAAGGGAAAGGGTCTGAAGCCAAAAGAAAAACAAGTATTTCCAAGTTAACTGTCTTCACCTTGCTCTAGGAAACTGTGTTCTCGAAGGTATGAAAATCTCGCTTCCCTGGTGAGAGTTCACTGCTTTTCTAAGAAGCCAACAAGTTCCTGCTTGAAACTCGGTCCCAGATCATGCCTGTAACGCTGTTCCAACCACATTCCAGATTTCCTTCTCCTCTAGTGCTCAAGTCATCTAAGCCCAGGATTAGTAAAATGGCATCAAATTGTTCCTCAGGGAGAGCAGAGCTGGGAAACTGAGGTGTCTCGTGCTCTGTATATTGTTTAGGGAAATCCAAAGCCAGTTTAATACAGAAATCTTCAGATTAAGCAGATGTGCTTATTATATGCAGGAGAATAAGGGGACAGACCTTTGTATATGGTAGAATTAAGGTATTCCCAGCAGTGAAATCTCCTTATTCCACAAAACTGTAATGCTTTCCACATTTATAGATAAATAAAACATTTAATATCCTTAAATACCAACAAGACGCAGCCAAGAAAACCCAACTAATTTTATAATAGGTGATTTGGGTGATCCCCAACACCTGAAATCCAAGTCTCCAGCCCATGTAATGTAGGGCAGAGGTAACTCCTGATACAAATCAGCTGCCTCCAACTAACACTTCACCTTTATCACCTGTGGAAGTGTCTCCTCCTGGGCCCAGAACCACCCACATCTCTGCTGACTCACCCAAGGGGTTCCACCACATCATGCAAATTGGAGAGCAGAGTTAAGGATCTGACAAGGTCCACCCACCTGAGTATAAAACAGAATATCCACTAAAAAGTAACAGCAGGATGAATAGTTCTAGGAGCTCTTATTTATGTAAAAACACAGTTCCAGCTTAACAACTTCCAGTTATTTTTGTGTTACAAAGGACCTTAAAGATCAACCAATGGCAGGGACACCTTCCACCAGTCCAGGTTGCTCAGAGCCCCACATGACCTATTCCTCCAAAACATACAATGAAAAAGGCAAAAGAATGTGGATTTTAGATAATCCCTATTGTCCAACTCATTTTCCTCTTACTCAGACAGTAAGATGAATATCCCAGGACAATTTGCTCACCTTATCTGCCCTGTGCCAGCCTCCAGTGCGAGGGCACAATATTTACATATCACTTGGGACTGGTGCATTCACTGGGAAACCTAATGGAATAAGGATATCACATTGTGCTGTCCTTCCCTCTGGGAGCACCTACAGAGCCTATATGAGGCCAAGAACAGGGTGAAATGGCTCACAGCAGTTTGACACAGGATCCACCTTGCCAGCTTGCGTTACAAAATTAAAGTCTGAACACAAGCCTACTGCTTTTATAGAAGAAAATATCACTTTCATAAAAGAAAACAGATGTTTTTATGAAAGAGCTGGAATCATTACCTTCCCTGGGATCAAGCTGCCCTCCTCCATGCAGCCCTTGCACCCCTGCTGCCTCCAGGCCCCCGAAATGCTGCCTCCTCAGCCAGAGGCCAATGCTGCCCAGGTGCTCCTCGTAGGGTGATTCCCAACTAACCCTGCTCAGCATCACACCTGGGCACGTTCAGCGAGCCCTGTTCCACCCCAAACCCCGTGGAGACACGTCACTAAATGTCTGCAGAGCTGCTGGAATCACAGAACCATTGGAAAAGACCTCCAAGATGCCATCCAACCCTACCTAGCTAAGCAAGGTACCTATTTACGACCAGACGTGTTTGTCCTCTGTAACACCCAAGCAATTATCGTGGGAAATTATACCAAGGCTACGCTGGAAAAGAAATAACTCAAACTATGTTAACTATTAAATGGCTTTAGGCATCGTGATATACAAGAAGAATAACAAAATTATCTAGGGAAGAGTTATATTATGGGTTTTTTAGATGAGCTTTTGCCCACTAAAAAAGCCAGGAGGCACTAAGAGGGCTCCCAAAGAATTACTGAATGAAAAAATCTCTGTCCAGAGCAGTCTCCACAAAGGAAAAGCCCGAGATAAATGCCATAAGAAACCCACTATGGACTTCATGCTGAAAATTGCACCTCTGAATTAAACACCTCAAGGTCACACCTAACACCAAGAACTGAAAATCTCTGACCACTCCAAGTGCTGTAGCACTGAAACCTTAAAATATCTGGCTTGCCTGCCCACAAGGGTTTGATCTGCCCTTCAAGTACCCCCAGGCTGTGATCATCTCTTCAGATGCCCTGGTTCCCAAAGCCTGTCCCTCTGTCCTTCCCAAGCATTCCCCACCTGCTGTGCTCATTCCCACCACCACCAAGGCTCCTGTTCCTGCACCAACAGCTCCCTGGGGGAATGCCCTGAGCATGACAGCACCCAGGACACTGGTAAATACAGATCACTGTGCTCTCCTGGCACCTTTCAGGCCTCACCATCTCCTGCTGCCCATCAGCCCTGGACTTGCACCCTCACTGCTCATGAAGCCAAGAGAAACATGAGTGGAAGTTGTGACAGAAGACAGGGAGAGAAAACAACAAACAACACAAAAACTCCAGTTCTGCCACCATGTTCCCATTCATCCCAAAGGATGCTACAAGAAAAATTTGCTTCCAGAATGATGGGAGACTTGGTCAGCTGCAGCCCAAGGGCAGCTGATGCAACTAAAGAAGGGAGAGTTTCCACCTGGAGAAAAAAGAAACCATAATTAAGTTGAAAGTTGATTTCAGACAGCTAAACTCTACAGAGTCAGGCACTTCATCTTTTAAATTATATAGAAAAGTCACTACAGTCCTTAATATTTTTTTTAAAATGGAGTTCTGCTGAATTTCAAAAGGAACTGTTGAAAAATCACAGTTTAAGAATTGGAACTCTGGGGAATAAAATGTCCAAGATGAATCACATTAGCAATTACAAGATTTTCTGCATAAGCCAAAGAATAAGCAATAGAAGTCTCCAACACTTTGATGCAGATACTGCATTTAAAAGCCTGTAATTAGTGTCACACCCAACAGAGATACACAATGAGCATTAAGTATACTGAAGTTACCATGAAGCATTTGTCAATGAGATCCTCATGAAGTTGGCCAGCCATCCCAAAACATGAACATCTTCTGGCATTATGGACAAACACTCACATTAAAGGTGCCATAATGCTGCAGGAAAAGTGCCAGGCCAGGAAATCCCAGTCAGAGCGAGCCCCTGGAGCTGCGTTACAGCAGATTCTTGAGCAATACCTGAACCTGAGCTGAGGAACAATACACTACAAAATCCCCCACCTTCCCCCAAACACAGCACCAATAAATGAGAAACATGATGCCATTCTTTCAAGGCTCCATCAGCACAGTATGTTTTCTCCCTGCAGCAATTTCAGGGCTGTTGAAGTTCTTCTCAATAATTCCCAAATTATTTCCAGAAGTGATTCATAGCATGCTGAGGGAGAAAAACTACAAACAGCTCAAGAGTCTACTGAGAACTTGAATTTTGGGTTTCATTCTTCACATTTGCTGTCCTAAGAGCAGGGCTAGAACATGCTGGACACATCTGTACAGCTGCAGTGAGATGGCTGGGATGTCAATTAGTGGAAGCCTCCACAGGGCTGGAAACATCCTGGAGCTGCAGAAACCACCTTAAAGGGACCTTAAAGAACACCCAGTGCCACCCCCTGCCATGGGCAGGGACACCTCCCATCATCCCAGGTTGCTCCAAGCCCCATCCAGCCTGGCCTTGGACACTTCCAGGGATCCAGGGGCAGCCACAGCTTCTCTGGGCAACCTGTGCCAGGGCCTCCCCACCCTCCCAGCCCAGAACTCCTTCCCAATATCCCACCTAACCCTGGCCTCTGGCAGTGGGAAGCCATTCCCCCTTGTCCTGTTCCTCCATCCCTTGTCCCCAGTCCCTCTCCAGCTCTCCTGGAGCCCCTTTAGGCCCTGGAAAGGACTCTCAGGTCTCCCTAAAGCCTTCTCCAGGCTGAACAATTCCAATTCATTCCTGAAAATTCAGGTGACCAGAAACTCAAAGACCTCAAAAGCCGGTCTGCCATTCCAACTGCATTTACACAAACAGTCTCCAACTCACATCCCAGTTGCAGCATCCCAGAGACACTCCTGAAACCCCCAACAAAACAGCAAAAGCCTCACAAGCACTTGAGGCCCAAGGTTTTGAGCACAAGTCATACACTGGAAAAAACAAGACATTAAAGTGAAAAAGAAGTGAGAGTGCTACAAGGCTGCTTATTCCAACACCCAGCTGATCTTATTTCTTCTGCAATCACATTTTCCTAGGTTTGGCCTGCTGGGTGCATATTCCACTAAGCAAACATTAAGAAATAAAGGTGGTGAAATTCACTGTAAGTGATTTCATGAGTTGGAATTAAACACAAGCGCTTTTTTAACTCAAATCTACCCAGCCCAGAGAGAGAGAGAGGGCACAGCCTGATTCTGAACTCCTATCACACAGCTCACCAGCCTAGACACATCCATAAAATTATTAAATATGCACAGGAATGGGCCTGAAACAAAGACACTGCAACCAGACTTCATTTTATATGTATTTATACATCATATAAAAATTACATTCTAATATATATGTAAGTAAATCATATGTAATTCACTAAAAAACATCCTCTGAGGTTGGCTGAAAAGAGCTGACAAGATAAGCTAAATTACAGTAGTGTGAGCCCAGGTGGGGCCCTGGCGTATCTGGGAAGCCCCATGTGGAGGTTACATGAAGCTCCTCGAGCTCCCACCCAGCACCCACAGCTTGTTAGTCAAGCCTTTATTAAAGCTCACCCTGTGAATGACTGAAAAAATATACAGGATTCCATTTTTATTAACTTTAATAGGGAAAATACATATTTCATGGTTTTGCTGTGATTTCTGTTCAGTTTTTACTGCAAGAAACCCTCCCAGCCTCCTCCCCTGAGGGCTGATGGTGCTGCTGGAGCTGGAGGACAGGGGCCAGCACATGTAAACAGCAAAGGCCAGCAGCCTTTGTGATGACTGCAGTGACACATTCCTGGGATTATTCCGCAGGAAAGGAACTCTGATCGAGTCCAGAAAGAAATGAGCTTTTTATTTGGAGCCTGAACCACATAACCCTGCTGTCACAGGGTTTGCAGAGCTCACTCGGGCGTGGCTGGCAACACATCCCTCTCTCTGCTGCAGGAGGGAAGGAAGAGTTAAACTCCTCTTGTTTTATCCCCCAGCTGCAGCAGTGGCAGCCCTGAGTGGGCTGGTGAAGGAGGCTGGACACAGACAGGGCTGGAGAAGCCGAGAGGGAGTAGGAGACACTGAGAGCCCAGTCAGGAGCCCCCAGCACACACCAGCACAGTGTTCAGGGACAGACACCAGCCTGGGGGGAAAACCACAGTACAGCAAAGGGGTCTGAGGCCTTGTGCTTGTGCAAACAGTGTCACACACATCCTGCAGGTCACCACTCCACAGTAACCAGCTCCATCACCACCACACACTGTCAAATCCCCAACACCAAAGCGGTTTTCCATCAGCAGTACTTCCACACAAAACCAGTGTGTCTCCACACTTTATCTGGACTATATATAGGCAACATCACACTGACTACAACTGATCCTTAACCTGGGCACCCTAAAAATACAAGCTAGAGCCTGCACACTCAGATCACACTCGATTTCTTCTTTATTTGGGGATGGAAAGGGATTTGTTATCAGTCAATTCCTTACATACTTTGCAAGGGTAGAGGTTAAGGCAAGCTGTGACAGGAGCACACTCCAAGTAGAAAGAAGAGGGGCTTCACCCCAACACCCCTCCTTGGTTACTACAGCCACCCCCAACATGCATTGCCTGTGCTCCTGCCAAAGAAACTTCCAGGAGAGACTCCAAGAACCATTTCCTTCAGCGTGCTCATTTCTCTTCCAAGTCACCTGAACGAAAGGATTCCAGGTGAAAGCCATGATGTGCCCACAGGCACATGCAGGGCCTGCAGGGATTTAATGCTGACATTGCAGTGATCCAGTGTGAAATACCAACACCTGTGACTGAAGTCTGTGATCCACAAGCACAATGGCACCTCCATTTTGATGGGAAAAGGCACAAAGAAAGAAGAGATAGAATCATAAAGAATCATAGAAAGGAGTTGACAGAGCATCACTTAGCAGTTACCCAGAGCAAAACTGTAATTAACACAGCAACTAAATCCCACTTTGTTCTGGAGTCTCTCATTTTAAATGCAGCTCTACATTCCCCCTACCAGCTAATCCCAGAGAAGTCCTGCTTCCCAGATGCTCTCGTGCACCACCTGGAGCCCTGAGGGCAGTGAGGAACAGTCACGTGTGTCCTGCAGATGCTCCAGTGGTTGTGTGAGGCAGGGACACCAGCATCACCTTCTTCCTGCTGCCAACAGGGATGGACAGCTAAGTTATGGAACTGGGCTGGGAAGAAGTGGAAGGAAAGGGATAATAAACAGAACAGGCTGCCCAGTCTCCAGGCAAACATCAGCAGCTCCGCATTCCCTGTAAACCCTCAGACTGGATTCAGAAGGACACAAAGGTCCCTCCAATCAAGCACTGCTGTTTCACCACATCCAAATCAGGATGGGTTCCAAATGGATCAGATGAACACTGCCCATGGACAGCTCAGTGAAAGCCATCCAACAGAAAGGTTCTCTCCTTAAACAAAGGACAATAAAAATATTGGTGCTACACTGGCTGGGAGAATCTGGAAAAAAATCATGAGTGGTACTGGCATCCTGCTCATCTGCCCAGGAGGACCTGGCTCAGGAATGCTCTGAGTCCAAGAAGCTTCTATGCACATCAAGAAGCACCTACTGGAAAGATGCTCACAAACACAGACCTGTACTTTAATCCCCACTGCCCTTGAAGGGCAGATTATTTGTTTCTGCCAGTAAGCTGTGAGGCTGGGAAGGGCATGTGGGGTTATGAACTGGCCTTACATGGACTGAGAGAACCCCTGCAAAGATCTCTTGATTTTAGCTCAACCACTGAAGTGTAACTTGGCCACTGAGGCAGAAATACACAGAACTGAGGGCAAGGAAACACAGCACAGCCACCTTAGGACAGAAGCAGCACGTGTGTCCAGAACCTCTGATAGCTAAATCACAGTCAAACTGAGGGAAGCCACCTGTCAAACTAGAAAATATACAGTTTTACAGCATCATTATAAAACAGCAGCCACTGTGCTTTTATGTGACAGGCACAGCTGAGCTGAAAAACATTTAGATTCCATGACTATGTATATGAATAGAATATATACATACACACAATATACACAAATATCTAATTTTTTAATTGGCAATCTCTGACAGTGCTTTTCAGAAGGAGCCCTTCCATAGTATCAGCTCCTGAAGGAAGAGGGCAGTTAGACAAACAAGTCTTTAGAGGACTGTCTGATCAGCCTCTGCTTAGCATGAATTCTCCTCCTGTTTCAGGTTAAAAATAGAGTGAGTTCAAAGGGCTGGAGGTCAACTGCATTAGCAGGTGACTCACTCCCAGATAGCAGTCCAAGGCACACCTGAGGCTCTGCAGGGCCTCCACAAACCCGGAGTGAAGAGGTAAAGCAGGTGGAAATACTAAAAGGTAGCAATAATCTCAGGAATGTTTAAGTCTGAACATAAAGCAAACCAACTCCATGATTTCGCTTTTCACTCCCCACCCTTTATGTTCACAAGATAAGAAGGGGCAAGAGGGAAGGATTCCCACAAGTTCTCAGTGCAGCTGAACACACCCCCAGCACTTCCATGCCTCTGGTACAATACACCAAGAATCAAGCTGCTTACACATCCTCACACACAGTCAAACAGATCTCTCTAATCTGATCTCAACCTGCTCTTTTCAGAGCCTATCATGCCCAAATAACCTCACCCTGAGTCACCCAGGAAGCTCTGCAGGTATCTAAAGTGAAAATCAGGATTTTTTTCAGAGAACTTCAGTCCCCTCCTAAAGGCCCCATCCCCACCTCACCCAGAACCTGAGGTTCAGCTCTTCATCCACAGACACATTCTAATCTCAAATACCATCATCTGCCCTAAACACTGACTTTTCAGCTAACTCAAAAACAGCTCAGAATTTTGCAGACACAAGATATGCTCAGATACTTTTCAGAGATTAAAATCAGGTACAAAAATAACATATTTTGGCCAGAACTGCTCCCATTTAAAAGCATTTCAGTGACACCCAGGTGACCCCACAGAGACAGTGCACTGAGAAGCTAAAAGAGGCCCTTCACTCCCAGGGACTTTCAACCACAGTTTTTAAAACACGTTTTTCAGAAAGAGTCTTTTAGTGTTTTCTTCTTCCTCTGACCCTTGGGAAACAACCCTGCATAACCCCAGGTGGAACTGGAAACTCCTCTAGTTAACTCCTGAATAGTGCAAGTCTGCCCAACACCATGCTGGGAATCTGAGGAACTTCGTGGTCAACACCACAGAACCAACAATAACACCTTCTACTGAGGGCAGAAATGAATATCATCTTATTAAAACAAACTCTTCACTGACAAATTTAACAAGCAAGGATGTAAGAAGGGTCTGGGGAGACCTCATTGTGGCCTTTCAGTATTTAAAGTATTACAAAAAAAAGAGGGGGAGCGACTTTTTACGTGGGCAGAGAGTGATGGGACAAGAGGGAACGGTTTTAAACAGAAACAGGAGAGATTTCCATTGGATACTGGGAAGAAATCCTTCCCTGGGAGGGTCAGGAGGCCCTGGCCCAGGTTGCCCAGAGAAGCTGTGGCTGCCCCATCCCTGGAAGTGTCCAAGGCCAGGTTGGACAGATTTGGAGTCACCGAAACTTGAAGCACCTCCAGAAACAGGCAGGATAACCTGCTGTCCCTTCCTGAGCATTGTCAATAGATAACAAGACTTTGGTTCCTTCAGCTGTTTAGTGAGAAACAACACTTTCATCTTCAAGGAATGGAAATGTGAGTCAGTGTACAAAATCATGGGAATGGCTGGAAAAAATTACTTTCTGTATTTATGTTCTACCATGGCAATACTTGGGACGACAAGGTTCTCTGTAAAGGACTAGAAAGAAAACCAGAAGTAAACTTTTATGACAGGAATTATAAGTAAGTACTTTAATGGAGACACGGGCCAGCCAAAGAGGAGGGGACAAGAGGATCCTCACAGTGAGAGGGATACCAGTGACAGCCAGTAGGGACCTGCCATACTGGACCAAAAGAAAGAGCAGCCTGAGCAAGGATACCAACAATCTGCAGCCAAGGACATGGCAAAATAGGTGATTATTCACCCCAAATAAGGTTAGAAAGAAAAATAAAATTAAAATTTCTCTCCAAGGCCTAAGCAAAATTCCCTGAAAACTGTGAAGAGCATGCACAGTCAGTTTTAAGAGCTACAGAAATTAAGACTGCAGAAAAGTTAAACCCTGTATCTTCCACAAGCACAAAATCAGATTTTACCCTGCAGGACGCAGAGGTCGAGACAGAAAAGCTGTTGCCTTGCCAACACAAATATTTCTGTATCTCTGAACAGAGGAGCTCCTGAATTAGGATGCTGCTTCAGGAACAGTTGGGTCAACATCCCAGTTTCCCAGGCAATTCACCCCGGACACAAACCCAACCCCAGCCCTGGAAGAGCAGGAGATGCTTCAGGCGCTGTGTCATTCCAATGCTCATCCCAAAGAAGGCTTTGGGAGCCTTTGGTGTGGGGAGGAGGGAGAGCATCACCTCTGCAAGAATGTTCCTAACAGCAGCATTAGCAGGGTTAAGGGCCCTGCTGACTTCTCAGGGTTCAACCTGAAAAAAAAAGCAGTGCCACTTAGTAGTGAAAGAGTAACTCATTGACTTCAACACCCAAACAACACCTGCACCCACAGAAGCAGCAGAGAAACTCAGGAGTGAGGCAGCTCCATAGATGCCTTACACATCCCTACAAGTAAAATGCAATACAACTGCACTGAGTGGTTCAGCACCCACTTCTAGGAGAGTTTTCCCTCATGTTTAATACATGGCAGTAAGACGAAGAATCCTCTTCTCAAACCCCACACATGTATATTTATGTACACACCAAGTCCAACACAAGTGAAACAGTCTTTTTAGGAAGCCAGATTCTCTATCAAACCAGCCAGACAAGCTGACAAATACATGCAAACAAATAAAGAGGGATTATAAATAACTCAGAAGCACCAGGAGCTGGCAGCAGTCAGCACAGTATTTCAGCTCCCCTTCATATCTATATTGCAAAACATGAGCATCTAACACGTCCAAGGAAGAAGCCTCTGCTGGGAGGCTTCATTCACAAAATGGGAGCTGTGAAGAACAAGAACCCTTTGCTAACACTGGGACCTTCCCGAGGAACTTTGAATTTATTTCTTTACAAGTGCCTCTAAGGCTGAAATGAACCTCCCCAAGCTCAGGAGTTGAGAGACAACATCAACTCACCTAAAAAACAAAGTTACTAGAACTGACATGGCTGAATCTTTATATTTAATTTAATAATTCTATCTATAAGCTCGTGAAAATGAAGGTACAAATAATGGGTCTCAGATAATTTAGATGTAACATCCCTTAAAGCAATGAGATACACTTTGGATACCACCCACATGGAACATTTACAGCCAGGAAATACAGCTGTGCCTACCTCATAAATCCCAGGGACTGTATCTGACATTACAGCCAGATCCTCACAAGAGCTTTGCTGTAACATCTCAATGCACAGAGAGATTTACTCTGGGTTATCACTTCAGACAAGTGACCTCTACATCTTCGTCTGGGCAGCCCCAGAGTAACCCAGAACACGGGAAAACAAGTACCACGGGGTTAAACGTCGATGTAAGTGAACCCACAGCACAAATATCCCTCCAACAACTCCCATGGAGGTTTGCAAGACTATGAATGATGCACAAACTGACCCTCAGGACAAACATGTCCCCTGAGTCCCTGTCCCTTCCAAAGCCATTCCAGCTGTTCCTGCAGCCCAACAGCTGCAGCACAGGTCCCTCTGCCTAGCTTCCCTCCTTATCCCCAGAGGAAACCAACGAAAAACAATAAATAGCAAGGCCCACCATTAATGTCTTCTGTGATTAGTAAAAGAAAGATCATAGGAAGCTGCAGTGCACTGTTTGCTGATTCTGGTGCTGGCATCAGTCGCCTGCATTGCTGTAAGGAAACATTTGGTATTATTTTGTCAATAAAGCACCAGTATTTGTCACACACTGTCATTATGTTCCAGCCTGAAACATCAAAATCATCAAACGCCCCATTTTCAACTTCCATCAAAATAATAGCTTTATGTTGGATGCTTTTCATGAACAAAATAGATGACAGTTGCACAGTTCAATATCCTGACATTTCTTTTCCTCGCACATGAAACAAGCCATTCTGTGGTTCCTGGCAGACACCGCCTGTCGCTGTGTGTTTACTGCAGTTGCCATGGGGAAATCCCAACACCACTTATCAAAAGCAACACCAGGACATTCACAGTCTGCATTAATGATTTCTTGTTAAATCCTATGCAGCTCCAAGTGGAAAGGAATATGCAGGCATTTAAAACACGTGCTCTCTGCTTTCCAAGTATCGATTCCCAAGGTTCTGGCCGTGCCAAGGCAAACCCCAGCACACGCCATTTCACCAGCATTTCACACCCCTCATTTGGCAACTGCAGAGTTGCACTTGGGCAATCAGTGCTCCACTACTGGTGGTCACCAGAGCTGTGGTGTTGAAATCAGCCCTGCTCTGCAGCAAAGAGCCAAACTGCTCAGGCAAATACGCCCAAGTGGTTCCTCAGAGGTGATCCAGGAATCCAAGATCTGGATGCAGCCCTCCTAACGAGCTTACGCTGCTTGGAAATTGTGCTTTGTGAAATACAGTGACAACAAGTTCTGGCTCCTTAACTACTAGAAAGAGTAAGAGTTCATCATCTGGTGCCAGTGATTTTATTTTCTAGGGCAAAGTGACCACTACGTCCAGTAAAGAAGTGCAGTAAAGTCATGCAGCAACTATGAGCAACTTAAAATCTTCCTTTGGTCTGAGGAAAAAGCTCATCTGACACATCACATACAGACTCCACCTCTGGGAAACCAGATGCTGCTCCATCATTAACTCCAGACTCACCAGGATTAGGAAACAATTCCAGAGTAATTCTGTCCTTCTTAGAATTACAGAACAATTAAGGTTGGAAAAGACCTCCAAGATCAACCTGTGCCCAGTGTCCACCTCGTTCCCCAGCCCAGGGCACGGAGTGCCATGTCCAGTCCTTCCTTGGACACCTCCAGGGCTGGGCACTCCAAACCTCCCTGGGCAGCCCCTGCCAAGGCCTGACCACCCCTTCCAGAGAGAAATTCTTCCTGATGTCCAACCTGACCTCCCCCAGCACAGCTTGAGGCTGTTCCCTCTCCTCCTGTCCCTTGTTCCCTGGGAGCAGAGCCCCACCTGGCTCCACCCCTGCCCTGGTCATCTGCGTAAGCCTCATTAGATAAACACATCATTACCCCAGTGGTAAACCCAGTAACTCTGGCAAAACAAGAGTAAACTAATTTAATTTACAGAGTTTAGTTTGAGAGGCAATGGACATGAAAGCCTGCACAACACTTCACAGAAGTATTCAGTGATACATCCCAAGGAAGTTACCCATTACTGCCATCAGGCATTTAACTGTCAATTTTATAGAAACATTAAAATTCTACATTTCTTTTCAATTTTAAGAGAACAACAAAGACCACGGCTGCTGGCAGCTGGCACACACTTCAATATTGTGCAAACATTAATCCATCTCATTCTCTAATTCAGCCAGTGACCTTAATACCAGTGCAGATCTTAATCATCTGGCTCTGTGAGTGCAGCTGGCATTCATTTGGCTTGACACAAGACCTACCCAATAAATAACAGTAAAAACCCCTCTTAGACAATGCTTGAAAATGCTTAACCCCAACTGCAATCTATTTATCTGCTAGGTTTTATCTTCATAACAACCTCTGGACAACAGTCACAACAGTTGCAAGGGCTAAACAAGTCCTAGCCCATTTTCAGTCCATGAAAAAAAGGGACTCTGCAGTGTTGAAAAAGACTCTTCCAACTCTTCTCATGCCAAAACCTTCAGCCACCGAACAGGGAACCCCACAGGACCAGTTCCAATACATTTGCATCTTCTTGCTCCAATTCCATGTGCTCCAAGTCTGTGCCCACTCATCCACATGAGTGCACAGCAAGCTTCCTGGGCTGCCCTGGGAATGCCAGGAGCACAGCAGTGACCAGGGCAGAGAGGAGATGACACAGAATTAACAGGAATTATCTCAAGTGAAGCTTTGCAAGGGAAGGCTGGAGGCCTCCAACAGAGATCACTCGGCAGCTTCCCCCTGCTTCCCACAGCTCTGAGCTGCAGAGAATTTGAGATAAGAGCTTAAAAGTAACTCCTCTAAAACCTCAGGGGAAAAAAACTCAAAAGAGGAGTTTATCATATGATGATGATACTCTTTTGGTAGTCAACAGTTTTGACACCCAGATCTGCTTGGTATATCCTAAAGAGGGGTTATTCATACAAACTTATCTCAAAACAAAAGCAACAACTGAGAACCAGTGAAAAAGAAACTATTTTAACACACCCCACCAGCCCAAAGACATCCTCCTCCTCTTCTTCCAGAGCACCAAGAGTTCCTCTCACCATGAAAGAATCACAAAGACTTTGAGGAGAAAACAGTCTAGATGAGGAACAGCAATTCCCTTGACAAGTTCTCCTAAATAGTTTAAGGCAAAAATCTTCTCTGAATTATATGGAAATTTCTCTTTTTGCCTTTGGGAATAATGGCGACGGACACAGAAAAACTTTTTTCATTCAAATAGATGAATCCCTTGCTTCCCCTTGCAAAGCTTTTGGGAACTGCTGCTTGCAAAGGACCCAAGACAACAATGCCAAAGCCAATGGGCTTTACAAGTGGAAAAGGAAAATGCCTGATGACCAGAGGTGGTTTACTAGACAGTATGAGGAATAATTCCACCCCAAATCAACCTTCACCTACTTCACAGTCCAAGTCAAATTCAATAACATCAAAAACACGTAGGTTTAAAAATTCTTACTCATCTGCTTAAAAACTCCGTAACTTCAGCTTGTTCAAAAGTATATTGCACCTGACAGGGGTGCAGATACTGCAATATATGGGTGAATATTTCAAGTTGAAAAGGCAACAAGCTACATTTTTTAAAACTTCTACTTTCTCTGCAGACTTTGGGCAGGTTTTATATGTGAAGTACAAACTCAAGGAACTCATGCACAGCACCAAACACGCAGAATACCAACAGCAGAAGGGAAACAAGTTCAGAATTACTGATGATTTGGGTGGGAAGAAACCTTAAAACTCATCTCATTCCACCCCCTGCCATGAGCAGGGACACCTCCCACTAGCCCAGGTTGCTCAAGTCCCATCTAACCTGGCCTTGAACTCTTCCAGGGATCCAGGGGCCACCACAGCTTCTCTGGGCAACCTGTGCCAGGGCCTCACCAGCTCAGGGGGAGCTTCAAGTAACAAATCTTTTTTCATCTGGTTACACAGGTGAAACTGTTCAACATGATGAAGGTAAGGTTCCACCTGTGTGCCTGTGATTAGCTAATTAAACTTTTTTCTTAAGACACAATAGGAGAAATTAAATTAGTTTAAGGTTGGCTTTGTGAAGGTCACCAACGAGCAGCAGCTGGAACTGTGCACAGGCATTTTTCTAAGCTGTGATTTTCTGCAGAAAAGGAGAAGGAAGCAGAGCAGCCAGGCCTGCTACCCCAGAACACAAGCCTGCAACACTGCTGTCAACCTGCAGCCACACTGCTGGTCCCAGCAGGCATTTTCTGCAACACAAGCCTCAAAGCTTCCTTGCACCAGACAAATTTGGTACTGCCATGTACAGAAAGAACCTCTCAGGCCCATCTTACTGCTGTGTACCAACAGTTACTGATTAACTGAACCCTCCTCCCAGGCTGAGAGGACTGGGGGATCCTGTATGAGTACCTGACCTGGTGCTCTTGGAGGAGAGGAACAGTCTGAGTTGGCACAGGACAGGCATAAGGAGTCCTGTGAAGTAATTCTCTGTTGTGGTTACCTTGAACTTTACCCAAGGTCAGACCACAATTTCCGTCAAGATTATTATAAGCCCACATGAATGCCTCTGCATCAATAAAACCCTCCAGTCCTCAGTTACCAGGGCTAAATATTTGGCTCTGCTCCTTGTGCCTCAAACTCCGGGCACGCTCCACTCGCAGCGGGAGCCCTGGATCTGTCAGGGGCTGGCTTTTGCTTCCCCCAGTAAACCACCCGGGCCCAGCTCCACACCATCCTCGGCTGTACCTGTGCCTTCAGGAAAGCTTAATCTTTCTAATTGAGAACTGTATTTTTAGAAAAGCAGCGACTTACAGATCATTTGCCACCTGATAAGCGCTGGGTGCTCAAAGGCGACTGTAATTGCCAGTTAAAGGTTTCATCACAGATGGCTATTAAAGATGTGAAAGCACAGCTACGAGAGAGAAAGCACCGTCTCTGACTGAAGCTCCACAACCAGCATTTCTGGTTTAACACGTCCCAGTCAGCGATACCGTGATCCTTCCACATCCTTACAGAAAGCAGCTCGTCAGCTCTTCACTTCCAGCCCACAGTAAGGTTATTTTTCAAGTTTTTCTTGTGTCTGAGGGATTCACAAACCCTAAAATTCCCAACCTGATTCCCACCTCGCACTAGCAATGCTTTGGCTAGTCAAAGATCAGTTCACAGCTACATAAGATAACTTAAATAATAAAATAACTCCAAGACCGTGGCTTCTAGGTTTTTGTGCTTTTTCAAAAATATCAAACTCAGTTTAAGGTCTTTTGCTGCAATAAAGGCTTACAATTCATAAGACATTTACACCAGTAGTCACTTACTTCTCCAGCAGGCACATTTCAGACCAACATAACCCATGTTTTGGATTACGGAAATCTTTCCAAAAGGAGAAGGTCCCAGTGCTGCACTACACTGGGCCACCCAGTGACCTATATATACAGCAGCACTGGAGTTCAGCTTCTGTTCCGTAATTAAGAGAGCTACACTTGTCTCACTCAGCTGTCCAGGAACACACACTCAATAACCCAGAGAGGGATTTTTGGTCCAGGAGGCTCACACAGCCTGATTTGCCCTCAGCAGAGCTGCGCTACCATGCACTCCAAAACACATTGTGCCCATAAAGCCATAAAACATGGAATGTTTTGGGTGGGAAGGAACCTGAAAGCACATCCCGTTCCACCCTCTGCCATGAGCAAGGACACCTTCCAATAGCCCGGGTTGCTCCAAGCCCCGTCCAGCCTGGCCTTGGACACTTCCAGGGATCCAGGGGCAGCCACAGCTTCTCTGGGCAACCTGTGCCAG
The DNA here is from genome assembly GCF_036250125.1 of Pseudopipra pipra. Lineage (NCBI taxonomy): Eukaryota > Metazoa > Chordata > Aves > Passeriformes > Pipridae > Pseudopipra > Pseudopipra pipra. The sequence goes on along the minus strand of NC_087555.1, from coordinate 3,908,132 downwards.
GGCCTCCCCAGCCTCACATACCCTAGTGCAGCATCTCCCTCCCTCTCTTCGCACACCGCAGCCCCTTGACCCCATCACCCACCTCCCAAGCTGCCCAACCACCCAGGTGAGACAGGGACGGGCACCTTTGTGGGGGGACCCGTTGATGCTCTCGGAGCTGGACTGCATGTCCACGGCGGCTCTCCTGAGGCTGCTAAAGTAAGCCCTGGACCTGGAGAAGCTGCTGCGGGGGGAGCGGCCGTGGGGGCTGCCGAAGAGCGCGGCGGGGCCGTCCCTGCGGGCGAAGATGCCGCTGAAGAAGCGCAGGAGCCGGTGCTCGGTGCCGGCGGCCGGGCCCTCCCGGCCCAGGCGCTCCGAGAGCCGCTGCAGGTCGCTGTTATCCAGGGTCCGGTTCTTGCTCTTGCTGCGCTCCCAGCGCTCCAGCCGGGACAGCGGGTCCGCCTGGCTCAGCACCTCGCCCACGTCCAGCGTGTTGCGCTTCTCGGGGGGCTCTGCGGGCAGCGCGGCGGGCGGGGAGGGCGGCGGCGGCCCGGGCAGGCTCCCGGAGCTGCTGTGCCGCCGCACCCGGGCCGGCTCCCCCGCGCCGCTCCAGTGCCTGAAGCTGAAGCTCCGCCGCAGCAGCCCCGGCTGCCGCCGCGGGCTGTGCCCCCGCTCCGCCGGCGCCTTCTCCCCGGGCCTCCCGTCCTTCTCGCCCTCCTCCTCCTGCTGCTGCTGCTGCTGCTGCCCGCCGGGGGATGCGGCCGCGGCTGCTCCGGGCACAGGCGGTCCCCCGGGCACAGGCGGTCCCCCGGGCACAGGCGGTCCCCCGGGCACAGGCGGCCCCGCTCTCCGCGGCACCTTGAGCCGGCCCAGCTCCAGCTGCCCCGTGCTCAGCGTCCGGAAGGTGCGGAAGCCGCAGGGGCTCGGGACCCTGTCGCGCTCCTCGCCGCCCTCCTCCTCCTCGTCCTCCTCCTCCTCCAGCAGCAGCAGCCCGGCCCTGGTGAGGCTGGAGGAGCCGGGCGGGCGGCTCCTCCCGCGCCGGGGCAGCTCGGGGCCGGCGCGGCCGCTCTCCGGCCCCAGCAGCTCCTTCTTCACCATGGTCACGGAGATGCGGTACACCGTCTTCCTCTGCGGGGTGCCCCGCTGCATCCTCTCGGGGGAGGAGGCGGCGGCCGGCGGCTCGCTGCTGTCCAGGAGGTACATGGCTCTGCCCTTCAGGCAGCGGCGGCCACCGCGGGCATCACCGCAGGGATGGATGGGCGGACGGATGGATGAATGGAGGGGCGGATGGACGGAGAGACGCAGGCGGCTGGGAACGCGAAGCCACCAACCACTGCAACACGATTAAAAAATAATAAAATAAATAAATAAAAGACGCTCCGGTGTCACACCCCGCTCTGCGGCGGGGTCAGGCCGGGCTCCGGCTGCGCTCCCCGCCGGCCGGCGCCCCTGGCAGCGCCCTCCCGGGCACGGCTCCCATCCAGGCGCGCATCCTCTGCCCGCGGGTCCCGGCTCGGCGCTCACGGCACGGGAGCCGCAGCCGCCGCCGCCGAGCTCATTGTTTACGGCGCGGCGGCTCGGCTGCGGATCTCGCCTCCTGCTTCCCGCCGCTCCGCCGGGTAAATCCGATTCCCATCGGCGCCGTCCCCAGCAGCCCGGGCCGGGCGGGCAGGTCCGCTCGCAGCGGTGCCGGCGGTGCCCGAGCGCCCGGCGCACGCCCCGGGGCGGCCAGCGCGGCTCGGCTCGGCTCAGCTCGGCTCGGCGGGGCTCGGCTCGGCCGCGCCAGCCGGGACCGCCCAAGCGCCGGACTGGAGTCCCGCCCGCCGGGAGCGGGAGGAGGGCGCGCTCCCGGCACCGGGAAAAGGCGCTCGCGGAGTCCCTCTGCTGCATCCACCGGCTGATGGGCAGCGCTGGGGCTGCACCTCACCCTGCCCGGCAGCAGCACCAGGAGCCCAGCCACAGAATCGGTACGGGTCCCCACAGAAGGGACCTCTGGAGATCATCAATGCCCCTGCCAAGGCAGGGGCACCTGGAGCAGGTGGCACTGGAGCGTGTCCAGGTGGGTTTGGGATGTCTCCAGAGAGGAGACTCCACACTCTCCCTGGGAAGCTGTTCCAGGGCTCTGCCACCTCCATGGAAAGAAGTTCTTCCTCATGTTGAGGTGGAACTTGTTGTGTTTTAGTTTATGGCCATTGCTCCTCGTCCTATCACTGGGCCACACAGAAGAGAGTCTGGCACCATCCTCTGACCTCTCTGAGATATTTATATGCACTAACGAGATCCAGGACTGATCCAGACCCACAAACGGGCAAAGCACACAGGGCCCATCAACTCAGATCAAGACTCAGACCAACCTGGGGTTTGAGGCTCAGACTCTGCATGCAGGATGAACTGAGGTCACACTCCCTCCTTAAAAATAGTCAAAATTACCCAGAATTGATTCATTTTTTGGTCTGTGACCATCCTTAACAAATGTTTTCATCACAAACACCTTGCACAATTAAAAAAACACATTAGTACATGGTTAGTCATGCAAAAACCAACCTGCTCTACCCTTCCCAAGCAGTGGTTTCATCAGAACCTGGCTCTTGTACACAGCTGGAAGAGGCTGTGACACACATTCCTATCACTCCCAGCTTGCCAGTTCTCTACAGGCCAGTTCCAGAGATGCTGAGGTAGTGATCAACCAGTAAATGTCCACTAAAATAAAGTCATTTTTAAGCCAGGATGGCAGACAGAAGTCAAGCAACATTAGGAATAAGGTTTGTAGTTTCCATGCGTAACATCCTTTTAAAAGTCAAGCTTCAAAAACTCCCTTCAGCTGCCTCGCACATCCCTTCCAAGCCTACAGTCAAACGCCCTTCACCAGTGCCAGTGAGGGCCAAAAGCAATAAAGGGGTAAAAAGGAAGGAAAGCACTGCCAAGGCCATCACTAACCCATGGCCCCAAGTGCCACATCTACATATTTGAAATCCCCCAGGGCTGGTGACTCCACCACTGCCCTGGGCAGCTGTGCCAGGGACTGACCAGCCCTCCAGAGAAGAACAGCTCCAGACCACGAGCTGGGCAGGACATGCCCTCAGGAGCATTTCCAGGTGGGAGGTTGTACTCTCACAGGAAGGATGCTCTGGGTGCCAGCCCCTACACACGTTAGTTGGCTGATGACACTGGATTCCCACGACACACACCACTGTTCCATTACCAGTTGGAACACTGGGAATTCCCGATTTAACTCATTCCTCTAGATGACAGATGCTGTTGTCTTTAACACTGACTAATTAACATTGATTATTCATCATTACTCTATTCATCATGGAATAGATTTGTACATGTATCTCCAGCAGATACCTGACCAAGGCCAGCTCTGGAGAGAAAGTCTTAAGAACACAGAGCTTGGAACAACCTGGTCTAGTGGAAGGTGTCCCTGCCCATGGCAGGGGGATGGAATAACATGATCTTTTATGTCCCTTCCAACCCAAATCAGTCTGGGATTCTAGAAGGTCTCACTTGACCATCCTGAAAATAGCTTCCAGCTCTTTCTAAATGCTTGTTTGCTATCACAGAATGTTAGCAGATTTTTCCATTCCTCTCACATGCAAAAGGCCATTTCCAATAGGTATTTCCAAAGGGGAGGCAGGGGGGAAAGAGAAGGCGGGAGGGAAGATTTAAAAAGGGTCTAATGAGGATAACAGGAATAACAATTTTTTCCTAAGAGTCAAATCCGCAAACCCAGCAGCCCTCAACCCCCACAGGCAGGGCGGTGCGCGGGCTCGCCGATCGCATCCCGCATCCCGATCCAGGCCGCGCTTTCCAGCGCGCCGCGCGGGGAGCGCAGGCTCCTCACCCGGAGCGGGATCAACCATTTTTCATCCTCCCGGGATGACAGACCCCTCCAGAGGAGCCACTTTTAAGCGCAGACAAATCGCCGGCACATTCCTCCAGCCTTCTCTGAAGCATCCCACCCCCTTGCCCGCATCCCGCCCCGCTCACGCCGCGCCGGGAGCGCGGACACCCGGCACCGCCTCCGGATGCTGCAGCAGCTCTCCTGCGGGGAGCAAGGCGGGCTCCGAGGTCGCTCTGCTGCAACTCAGCACAGCTCTCCAACCTGCAACTTCTTCCAGGGCTTCTTGCGAAGGGGACTGGTTGTAGCGCGGCCGCCTGTGCTCCCGGTCCAAAGACCATCATCCCCTGGTGGCCCAAAGGCCATCATCCCCTGGTGGCCCAAAGGCCATCATCCCCTGGTGGCCCAAAGGCCATCCCTCTTCACTCCTGGACAGAGGAGCTACACCAGCCCTAAGAAACCTGCCGTTCGTTGTTCATATAACCCCGGCTTATCTCGGAGCAGGGACAGAACTCGCAGAGTAAGGGATGTGGTGTTTAATGTTCCGTCAGAGCTCCCAGATGCCCGCGGAATTCCTGAGCTGCCGGGGCTGTGCCCGCAGCCCAGGGCAGCATCGCTCGGCTGCGCCCACCCCGGCCGGGCAGGGATCCAAGGATCCAGCAGCTCCCTCCGGCCCGGCCGCTCCTCCCGTCCTGCAATTAGCACAGATCCGCTCCCAGAACAGGAGAAGTCCCTCAGGCCCTGGGACAAGAGCAGCCAGAAGCCACGGCAGCCAACCCAAACAAGTCCTTTGGCTCCAAGCCCACGCCGTGTGTCCTGAAGGGCCCTCGGCAGCGGCTCCCGCTCACCTTTCACTCCGCAGGCACTGGAGGCAGAGCAGGACACCCGTGCAAATAAATACGGGGCCCTGAAAGGCTCTGACACAGTTTATACCCTCCACTCATCCCCCCCACCTCCAAAGCTGCTCAGTGCTCTATGACTTCTGCCAGGTGCATGAAATGCCCCCGAAGTATTTTCCTTGACAAAGTCTTACTGCCCCTCCGAGACAGCCACAGTGAAAAGTGGAACCATGGAAATCTTCCATCCACGTGGCCATTAAAGGGTCAGACTTGCCACTTTTTACTCCACTGCCGAGGTCAAGCCTATTTACACTACTTGGAAGACCTTCATCAGCAACAAACCAAACCCCAGTGCATCTCTAGAGGCAATGTAAAGCCAATTCAGTATGTGGAATAAAATATTTTGATTTTTGGAATGTAGCATTTTGATTTTTCACGCAGGGAGCTCAACGCTGCCAGCAAACTAGCACAACCCAGCCTGATGCCTTAAAATGCGCAGACATTCCACGCAGGAAAAGCTCTCTACTAAAATTTAGAGGTTCACAATTCTCAGCAATGAACCCCATCATTTAATCAACACAGTGAAACAGAGGTGTCTCAAATACATCTTTAAAATGCTTCAAGCAAAACTCGTATGAACAGAATAAGTGCAGAGGGAGCCCAGCGAGTGCAACATTCACTGATGCCCATCCTGAGTGATGTTCTTGAGCTGAGTTTCACATCACTGCTGACACATCCCCAGCACACAGCACTGCCTGCTCAACGTGAACAACTGCAGAAATGGCCATGCTGGCAGGAGAAAACATTCCTGCCCTCCAACAACTTTAAAGCAAGGTCACTGTGAGCCACTGATATTACTGGTACTGATTTAATAGAGCAAAGACTATTTCTGTCATTCCAAGTGATGGAAAAAAAGGCTTTGCATTTTCTCTTTTCCCAAGAACTCTGCAAAAAGACTCTTCGATAATTCTTTAATTCCTGTTTCTTAATTGGCAGAGTTTCACATTTCACCAGCAGATCCAACACGGTCACTATTCAAATATAGAAGCCCAGACAAGGAGGACTTGATAATCTTAAAGGTCTTTTCCGACCTTAAAAATTCTATGAAATGCCTCAAATACATCAGTAGCATCTCAGCATTAAAATTTCCATCCTGAGACAGCCTAGACAGGTTTGCCAAAACCTTTAGGGGCGCACAATTCCTGTTTGGGTTTTTACCTGACAACCAGTCATTCAAATCTTCACTGCCCTCCATGTCTTTTTTTTTCCCTGTAAGAAAAGCAGACCTTAAAGTCACTGTTTTGCACACTGCAGGTTGAATTCCAGACACACAGTATCACTCCAAGTAGTTGTGCCTTTGACAAACTGATTGTGGAAGACAAAATCAGGTCACCTGAGCAATTCTTACAGCACTTTGGATGTGATTTCACTTCTCCCTACCAGAGAGGCTGTGCTCCATCCGCTGTTTGTCATCACACATCAGTGTTCAACCAGCAAACAAGGGAAGGCATCTGGACCAGAACAACATTGTGCTGGAGGGGACCAGCAACACAGAGCCCAAACTCCAGGGCTCTCTCAAGCCACGGGGTTTGCATTAAGCCACTGATCTGTGTTCTTCTGTCACTCTGCACTCGTCCATTACACAGGCCTGAATTCACTGCAGGCAAATCTTTGCTAAGACATCTCACAACAAAGCACAGAATAGGGGCTACCAGCAAGAAGTCAGCATTTGCCATCAATAATGATCTTACTGTCAGCACAAGGAAATCACATTCCTGGCCTAAAAACACTGGATGCCGAGCAGGAAGGGAATGAGGGCGATGGGATGTGTAGTAAACATGCAACTCAATTGTTTGTTTTTCTTTCACCAGGAGAGATACAAAATATTTACACGTCGGTATTCAGGGGGAAATGAGGTCACAGACAGGTCAGTCAAAGCCCCTAACACTGAAATATCCCCACAGAAGCACAGGATGGGTTGGGTTGGAGGGGACCCTAAAGATTATGCCTCCAAAGGTTGGCATTGCTGCTCCAGGAAGGCCACGTGCCTTAGTGCCAGGGATATTACAGCACATGGGATAGTACAGTTCACAATATTTCCATTTCTAAGCACAGATTACAGTCCTTCCTTTCATATGAGTTATGTCCTTCATAGCCTATAAGGCTCTCATTTCATGAGGATACATTATTTTATAATATAAATGCAAGAATGAAATACCTTTTGACTCATATCCATTCATTAGAAATGAGTGAACAGCAAATGGTAAAATCAGAGTTCAATCAATTATGATTTTTTTGTACCATAATACATGCCTAAGACACTATTTTTAAAAAATTCTCTTATTGGACAACTTCAAGCAAATTCCAAGTTGCATATAATTAACAACATATTTCTGATGCCCAAGCATAGCAGATTTCACCACTGCAATTTAAAGAACAGAACAAACTCCATTTTTTAAAGGGAAAGAGCACAGAAAGTCTTGAGTTTTTCTGCGTGACTAAGATCATCCTTTTGATTTCTGCCCCCAAGCTGATGGAGCTGTTAAAATTAATATAATATGTGCTCCTAAGCTTAAAAACAAAACAACACACCTGACTGCAGCGGAATTTCTACTCAATTACCAGAACTGTCCTAAGTTTTCTTCTCACTAAACAAAGAGGAATCCAGAGAATTAAGTCTGTGAGATTCATCTTCCCATTTTAAGTGAAGGGGACTAAGTCTGTATATTGTGTCACTTCAGTTTGTATACAATGTCACTTCAGAATCTCATTTTAAATACACAGACTTATTAATAAATAATATACTAACATAACGCCATGTTTGTCTTGATAAGAAGCAGGACGAGTTTCAAGAAATCCTCATTTTGGATATTTTTCCTTTTTTTCTACAAGCTAAGTGCTTTCTAACTCAGGCTATCACACATTTCCCTTAATCCCCTTCTCGTGCACAGTAAAATACTCTGACAGGCAGCACAAATACACACTTCCAGTCCCTCAGCCTCAGGATTTTGCTCATTACCCACAGTATTTCAGCACCCCCCAAGCAGGAAGGTTCCCAGATGCCTGCCAGCTCTCCCAACATTCCTCATTTTTAGGCAGGTTGTTTTTCACCTCAGATCACTTACACACTGGAAGACACTGCACTGCAGTAAGGCAAACAGCAGATCAGGGCTCAAAAGAAACCCCCACTTTGGGCTAAACTTTCAGCTCACAAATACTGGAGGGCTGTGAGTTTGTCATTAACAAAACCTGGGTGAGTGTTTACGGTCAGGGTACAACCTGCACCCAGCCTGGGCACGCCGGAGTGCCGTGGATTCAGAGGTTTATGTCTTTATGGACTACTGTAAAAGCATGAACTTCAGCCCACCAGTGCAGGAAAGAGGGATGTGCCATGACCTCTGGTACTGCCACAGCCATCTATGAAGTGAGCAGTGCTGCAGTGGTGCCCAGTGACAGACACTGCACCAGGGGGTGCCTCACTTCAGCACTGCTCTGCAGAATTAGGTGTCATGACACGGAGCATGTGTTTGAGTTTTTACCTGCAGGCAAGAAAATGAAGGAAGGAGGGAACAGGGACAAAAAGGGGAGGATGGTGTGCTCTCATCTGCAGGTGGATAACAGATGGACTCCCAGCTCTGGTGTTTGACTGCTGGTACTGTCCTGGACACAGCATTCCACAGTCCCACACTTCCCAGGGAAGAGAAGCCTGTGGTACAGACTTCCACTCCCTTTTACAGCTTCAGAAAGGGAGAGCTCCTTTCACTCAAACATAAGAAGAGAAGGCTCCAGGGAGATCTCAGAGCCCCTTCCAGGGCCTAAAGGGGCTTTAGGAAAGCTGGAGAGGGACTTGGGACAAGGGCCTGGAGTGACAGTACAAGGGGGAATGGCTTCCCACTGCCAGAGAGCAGGGTTAGGTGGGATATTGGGAAGGAATTCCTCCCTGTGAGAGTGGGGAGGCCCTGGCACAGGTTGCCCAGAGAAGCTGTGGCTGCCCCTGGATTCCTGGAAGTGTCCAAGGCCAGGTTGGACAGGGCTTGGAGCAACCTGGGCTAGTGGAAGGTGTCCCTGCCCATGGCAGGGAGTGGAGCTGGATGAGCTCTGGGGTTCTTTCCCACCCAAACCAGTCTGAGATTCTGTGATAATCTCCAGAACTATTTCTCTCTGCAGTTACACAGACCATCTCTATGGTGTGTTTTGCAGGTATAAATCAAGGTCATGCCAGGCCTCTGACTTTGTCTGGAGTTACACAAGCATTTCTGATTCAGCACAAAGCAGATGGAAACTGCTCCGAGCTCTGCCCCCCAGGTGCTGCACTCAATAAGCCCCCCCATGTTATGCAATACTTGCATTGAAAGGCTGCTCAGTGCCTTTGGAACTGAACAAATCCTGACGTCTGTAAAAGCTTTTAAGCAACACCCAAACTTCTTAAAGCTTCTCTCTTCAAAAACGCAGTACAGGAGTAAAGATGATGTGATGTGAAAAACTTGAATAGTGTTTTCAATCACTTCTTATCCTCAAGATAAGAAGCCAAAAAAGCTTAACGAATATAAAGACCTTAGTTTTGGATAGTTACTTTCCTGCAAACAACATACTGACCCAAGGGGCACTAAGGACATAAACAGGGTGGTAAAACAAACCCTGTAAAGCAGCAAACCCAAACAGGTTCAGTTCCTACCCAGGTTGCTCCAGCCTGTCTTCACCCAACAGCTACACCTGCACACCTACCTGCAGAATGGAGGCACCACCGTGCCTGGGGAAGAAGGGAAGAGAAGGGGAGGCTGGAATTAGACCAGAAATTAATTCCTGTTACAGATTACTGTTACTTGGATGTACAAGCAACTACCAAGGTGCAACACGAGACAGCAGTCAGGGAAGCTGCAGGGGCTCGGCTCTTTCCCCCCCACATTTGCAGGACTGTTAAGCAGGTGATGGGTGCAGGAGGCACAGATCCAAAACACCAGTTTAGATCAGCTGGGAAATGATATTAAATACCAGCACTCAGGACAGATTTAGAATCCCAGAATCCCAGACTGGTTTGCATTGGAAGGGACCTTAAATCTCATCTCCTTCCACCCCCTGCCATGGGCAGGGACACCTTCCACTAGCCCAGGTTGCTCCAAGCCCCGTCCAGCCTGACCTTGGACACTTCCAGGGGTCCAGGGGCAGCCACAGCTTCTCTGGGCAACCTATGCCAGGGCCTCCCCACCCTCACAGGGAAGGATTCCTTCCATATTCCAAACTTCTGTATGTTCAGCCTGTCTCTAATCAATTGACAAAGACACTACTTGAGCACGTGATTAAAATCTGAAGAACAGCGTTTTCCATTGATGGAAGACATTTCCTACAGCACCTTTTGAAATCTGTAGGTTTGTCTGAATGCACTAAGACAGCACACAAATTCTCCCTTACAGATACACATCTCACATACATTTTTTACATCATGTTTCTGTTACGGAGCATTTCAATGGACAATGTGGCTCTTATCTGAAGAACTACCCAATAGTTTTAAGGCAGAAAACTCATCCTTTGCCACTTGAGGAGATCTGCCTGAAACAGAAGCACTTATTAACTCAGAGACCAGCAGGAAACGCAGCTCTATATGAATTTTGATTAGACTGGTTCTGAAAGGAGAAGCTAATTCCGGAAACCAGCCCTTTCACCACACACGGGAGTACAAAACGTGCCGTTTCCTCTCTGTCCTCCACTTCTGCTCCTGCCCTCCCCTGTTATTCCAATGGTTTCCATGCCATTTCATTAACAGAACAGAAAAAAATTAACATAATTTTCTAACACGCCAAAAAAAAAAAAAAGGGGGGGGGGGGAAGGGGCTGGAAAATTCACTTCCTTGCTGTTGCTGTTTTAGCTCCAAAGCTAAGCAAGCCCAGCTGCTCAGGAAATACCATTGGAATGAACACATTATTGAACATGGAAGAATCAATCGAGATTGCTGTCAAAGTCTCACATGCTGCAATCAGGCCCTTACATACACTGCTCAGCCACAAGCAACAGCTCCATCCCTCAGACCTCGGGCACACCATCAAAATCACTCCCAAAAGAAGAAATCACACAGAAAAGAACCGAATTAGAGGAATTCCAGCAGGAAGCCAGGAGCTATTTTTTGTTATTAACACCTGACATAACAGCACTGTTCTCTAGATATCGTATCTATTCCAGACCAAATGAGGAGAAGGAAAGGTTGTGGTTAAAGATTACTTCCAAATAGCAAAGCCTACTCATTTTGTGACTGATTTCATCCTGGATTCTTTTACTGACACATCTGCTGACAACACACAAAACACACTGACTATTTTAAAGGGCAACTTCAGCCTATTTTGTTGTAAATACTTGAATACCATGGAGGTTTCTCTCAGTCAGCTGACAGTGATGAACAATTTGACAATGCCAGAGTTCCTACAGCTGCTCCAGGCTCTCCCCTACAGCCACAATGAGGAAATTTCCCAGAACACCTCTGGTTTTATGTGGAAATTCTGTAATTCCATGTGACAAATACTTTGATTTAATAGAACTTTGAAATTCTGCCATGTAAACTGAATTATAGATGGAATGGTTCTCCCAGCACCGCCTGTAACTCCTGACACAGACCAGGCAGAGGTAAAGCTGATGATGCAAAAACCCTTGAGTGAAAAAGCAGTGCCATATCCAAACTCTGTTCCAGCAAATGCCACAGAAATAAAGGAATGTTCCTTCTGATTTAGTGAGCATCTAACTATTGAATGATGTCTCAGTTCCCAGTAAAGGCCAGTTTAGTCTGTGTTACCTGTTGGTTCCTACTTGCTGGAGGACAGGGTTGCACAGAACCAACCCTGACCTTAGAGCACTTTTCCAACCTTAAATGATGCTGTGATTCCACCATGATTAGAAAAACATGCTAATGACCACCACTATCCATATTTGGTGCCTCAAACCACTGCCCTCAATGTATATTTGAAGACTGGTTTATACAAATCTCTGCATGAGGATGATGCTACCAGTGCATCCTTCCATTTATACCCCAAGACAGGGGGGTGGAGGAAATTTCTTACCAAAGCAAAGAATTGTGGAAAACTGAAATACTCTGCTGCTCCTATTTTGAACTCTTCTTTCAGCTTGAAGTCACAGCATTTGCTAATGATTTGGATTATTTAGCAGAAATTAATTCTGTCTTACAGTCTCTTGAATTAATGACCTCAGTGTGGAACAAGCTTTGTGAACCTGAGTCCTGAAGATCCTGCAAGTATGAGAAAATAAAGAGAACACAGGTTTTGAAGCTGAAGATTAAAAGGGTGCTTTAAAATTAAGATTAGTCATAACAGATGAAAGCTGAACAGATGATGTGTTTGCCTTCCCGAGCAGAGAGAATGCACTGGGTCAAAAATTCCCTCAAAGATTCAAAGTCGTGTCCACCTTGCAATACAGTGAATGGCTTTATTTTCCCTTCCCTTCTTATCAGAAAAGGATTTTCGAGTATGCTCCTTCAAATTCTACAATGGCTTTCATGTTCAAGTCAAATAGCTGGCTCTTGGCACCTGTGAAACCAAATACTGGCAGCTAATGACTGCCAGAGGAAATTCTTAATTGGACTATTTACACCCTCTTGATCCCAATAACCATTTTGTAGAAATGTTAAACCACACACAATTGCTTGCACTACGATTCCCATTTTTTATGATACAGCCCAAGTTCCCAGGATTATACCTTACCACAGCACAACTAGGCAGTCAGAAGTTTAGCACATGAACATTAAATGCTGTTACTTCAGCAGGGAATGCCACATGAGACAGTAACTACTTCTGACCCAAATATGCAGCACACTCCTCTCCATGCCTTCTACAGTCCCTCTCAGACTCATCTCACACTGCATTAATAGTTCATAGGTTATGCCAGTTTATTCAGGGTGCTTAGTACAGAGAGTTGTGTTAACAGCAGAGACTGTAAAATGTGTTGTAGGCCCCACCTGCAGTGCTGACCTCCAGCATTACAGGGATGTGGAGCTGCTGCAGAGTCCAGAGGAGGCCATGGAGATGCTCCCAGGGCTGGAGCCCCTCTGCTCTGGAGCCAGGCTGGGAGAGCTGGGGGGGGTCACCTGGAAAGGAAAAGCCTCCAGGGAGACCTGAGAGCCCCTTGCAGGGCCTAAAGGGGCTCCAGGAAAGCTGGAGAGGCACTGGGGACAAGGGATGGAGGGACAGGACAAGGGGGAATGGCTTCCCACTGCCAGAGAGCAGAGTTAGGTGGGATATTGGGAAGGAATTCCTCCCTGTGAGGGTGGGGAGGCCCTGGCACAGGTTGCCCAGAGAAGCTGTGGCTGCCCCATCCCTGGAAGTGTCCAAGGTCAGGCTGGACGGGGCTTGGAGCAACCTGGGCTAGTGGAAGGTGTCCCTGCCCATGACAGGGGGTGGCAGTGGATGGGCTTTCAGGTCCCTTCCCACTCAGACCTTTCTGGAATTCTAAGATTCCCTATGAAATATTATCAAGTCCCAGATTTGGGCTGTATGCACAGCCAGAATGGAGAAGCACTGATAAAACTTCCCGTTTTCCCTTCCTAATTGCAAGTATCTAAAAAAAAGTATTCAAAACAAGATTTCTAGGAAGGAAAAAAAAAAAAAAAAAAAGAGGAAAAAATATCACCAGTCTTCACTAGCTCATTGAAAAATAGATTAACTGGGTAAGTTTGTTCAGAAATTTATCAGTTTCTTCTACTTGGGCACTTTAAGATGTTTGGTATTTCAATTAACTTGTAAAGTTACGAGTTCTATGATCAGAATGCTTCTGAATAATGTTTGAGACCCAAATGCCCTAAGAAAGGTTATCAGGCAGAGGTATATTTAAAAGCATGTTTTACCTGTCAAAAATTTTTCTTGATTCGAACTGGGACGTGATCTGAAATTCAGTGGATTGGGGGAATTATTATTAAAGTAGGAGACATAGATCTTCTGAAGAAATACTGAGTTCCAGAACACTCAGTTTGAACAGTTGGCATAAATAATTCTGACCTGTGCCTTTTCCTTGTTCACTGGAATTGGGAAGGCAATAACATGAGGAATATTCTCAGGAGAGAAAGACTGTGACAGCTGCACATCGAGGAGGAAACTGCCAGGTGAAGAGTTCCAACTGGATTTGGGATTTTTTACAAGTTAATTCTGGTTTCATGTAGTGGTAAGAAAATTGACTGAATTATGTCCTTCTGTCCAAAAAAGAGTGAGGATACAGAAGGCTGCCAACTGCACCTTGGTAAGAAGCAATTTTTCTGTACAAAACTGCTTTACCCACATTAGTTTCCGTGGTATTTCTTCACCAGCCACAATGTCCTTAACGTGAAGAACCTGAAGCAAACCTGTCTTTGCAATTAATATCAAAGAAAAACATTATGTGCTCCCAAGAGGGTGATCTAAAATTTGGATTTTACAGCCAGGTTGGTGGCTGCAGCTCCTCTGACTGGAGACCACCTGAACTAGCTAAAGAGCACAAAAAGCAGAACTGATTGATGAGGATTCAATAAGCTGCATTTGGCATTTTTTAAGGTGAAAATTCGTCTTTGAGGTGAGTTTGGTTGGAATCAGAGGGGGGAGATCACACTGAAGGCAGACAGTCACCTGCAGCAGATGTTCTGCTCAGCAAGAGATGCAGGGACTCATCTGCCAGGCAGAGGCCAAAACATCAGGTGGGCAAAGACTGGCCCTCAGAAATGGAGACAGTAACAAATCCAGGGACCTTCAGCCCTGGTGAAAAGCCAGGCAGTACTTGGGAGTATTGGGAGAACAGGCCACATCCTCTGCCCAGTCTTTGAATTTGGCAGGTCCGAGTTGCCAAGATGCTCAGTGGGTGTGGGGAGTTCCAGGCTTTGCTGTCACCCTGGACCTGTCACCTCTGACCCTCCACTACCAGATGGGGCTTTTCCTGGAGCAACTGGGAAGAAGCACCTGGTGGCTGAGGCAGAAAAGGCTGGGAAATCCCCAGCAATCCTCCTTTCCTTGCCTCCAGCTGCTCTCAGGGGAGATTAAGATCCCATTCAAAGGAGTCAGGAAAACAGACAGGGAGAGGTACCTTGGCAGTCCTTCAGTGTCAAACCCACAGCTCAGTCCCCAGCTCCTGCCCAGGCCAGCTGGACCTCACGGGGGTTTCATTCCTCCTCCAGCCTCAGTTTTCATGGAGATCCCTGTTTATGCATGGGAGGGAAAACCCGAAGCAGCTTTCTGCTTGCAAAACACCAGGGGTGGGGCGAGAGCAGAGGAAGGTTAGAGAGTGGAAAATCAATTCCAGAAAACTGTGTCAAAGATGACTCAGGGTTTTTTTTTCCAGCTGTAGGTCACAAATAACACAGGTTTTACAGAGGTTTTGGCCTGACCTTGCCCTGTGCAGGAGGCTGCACTAGATAACCTCCTGCAGGCTCCCCTACCTGAATTTTCCTGTACAGGTGAAGGTTTCAGAATTGGTCAAATATAGTTTTGCTATTCTAAGTTTCATATCAAATGAAAATGCCTCAAAAATTAAGTATTTATATAAGGAAAAGAAACCCATATCTGCCTCCTTCTTAACATCCTCTGTGGTACAACAAAGTGCAAAATTTTCCAAAGAGAATAAAGCAGTTGGAGAGACTTTCTCCCTCATAACAAGGCCACACTGGATGAACGTTCAAGCTTAAGAAAACAAAAAAGGACTATTCATAACATATTAATGTTACATAAAAAAAAATCCTATTAAAGCCATAGTGATATTTAAACAATGCCTCCTGATACAAGTAATCATACATTAGTAAGCCTAAATCATATTTTATACTGGAATATCACTTTCAGAGGAGAAGAACCATGTTCAAAATAACATTCTTAAAAGACACTGAACCGTCTTCTTTAAATATTTTGGAAACAAAAACAAACAACTGCTGGGTAGCAGAACTAAAGGGGCTTTACATCAAACCCCAGATATTACTGTGTGGAATCAGAGGTCACTCCATGTGCTCCCCATGTGAAAGGCTCCTGGGTTGAGTTCCCAGCACCTCCCAGTGAGCAAAGCACTGAGAAAGGGAGAACTTGCATCCCTTACCTTTGGAACACCAGTACCGAGTGTTTTGGCTACAGGTAACCCCCAAACTGCTCCAGTTTTCATGGGATACTTCTCTCGTCCCCCTCTGTGCCTGATCTCTCTCCATTTCTCCCCAGAAAACACAAGTGTTAGACCAGCTCTGGAGCAGGGACACCACGCCTGGGTTTGATTTAACATGTAACACAGGTATGCCCTCATGCTTCAAAGCAGCCTACCCCCTTTACTCCCTTCTATTTGCCTACAGAAATATCCTAATTACTCAGCTGCACCATTTTCTGCAAAGAAAACCAGCTCCTACTGTGAAAAAGCTTGGACACTCCCATGTGATGCACTGGCTTGTTTAACCACTAGATAATAGAACCACGTAAAAGAGTCATCCTTCCACAAAAAGTCGTTTCAGTTGTATCACACAAGATGCAATTCCAAGATATAACTCATTCATTAGCAAAATTAATAAACCTAAGGTATTGATCCCCAACACTGCAACCTCAGGGACTGCCAAGCTTGCATCCCTGCAACAAGTTCCACGACAGCTTTCCTTAACTCGTTGAAATCTCAAGTACTTTCCAAGTAAAACAGGAATTCTGATTGCGAGTCACAAGAAAAATCACGTTCATACAACTACCAGCACTTCCAGGTCACTCCCCTTGTGCACCATTATTTTGTGAGGATGCCACAAGATCATTTCATTTTAAAAACAGATCGACTTAGGATTTTCTAACACTTATTCTAATCAGCACTAGATCCCAAAGACAACTCCTGGAAGAAACTCAGAGTTACTCCTAAAAATTTACCTAATCAGACCTAAAACTGTTGATCTAATATTACCATCAGATCCCTGTGGCACAAGTTTTCACACAGCTATGTTGGCAAAGGGCCATCTTAATACCAATTAATCTTTTGTTTATTAAGTCATTAAGTCTTGCTGGCTTGATATCCAAAATTTTAAAGACGCCTGGCAGAATATATCATGATCCAACCAGTTAAAAGACAAGCTGTGCCCACCATCTCCCCTCTGGCACAGTCAGAGAAGGTGAGGTTGGACAGGACCTCTGAACACCATTCCCTCCTTCCCTGCTCCAAGCAGCTCCAACCACAGCAGCCTGGCCCAGGCCACAATCCCTCCAGTTTGAAACATCTCTAAGTATGGAGATTCCCCAACTTCATGTATTTGGTAGTGGAATTTCAGGAACTGAAACTGCTCTCCAATTTGAGAACGTAAAGATTTTTGTGAGCCTACAGAACTGGACGCAAAATAAGTGATTTGTCTAAATATTTACGTTCTTTCAGTTGCTTAACACAGAGTTTGTTCTTCACACAGGCCTCAATGACCCGCTGACAGAGTGAAAGCTGAGGCTCACAACTGGCAATTTTCCTGTACTGAAAATGCTGATTCATGAAGGGTTTTACGCAGGTGCTTAAAAACACCTGATGAAGTGTTCACTGCTCCTTTCAAGAGCTCAGGTGTTTTCCAAGACATAGAGATCGAGCCTAAAATGTTACTGAATATATACATTCCTACTTCACAGCAAATTATAACCTTGTTCATCTATTGCTTTAAGTATTTATATTCACAATGGAAAGACCGAAAAAATCTTGTAGTTTTGACTTATTCATGATTTAACTGCTCAGCAGATACAATGCTAAAGGTTAAAGTTGAGACAGGGAACAGATGTTCAGTCAGAAGGAATCTTTTCTCAAGAGGAGATACCCAGGAAGTTTGTCTTTCCAATCTGCTCCAGCCCACAGAATTTCCCACCACACTTATCCATCTGGGAAAAACTGTGAATCAGCCTCCAGTTTAACTGTGTACAGAGGAGAAACACCAACTCTGAAGGCTGTAGCACATAACACTGGAAAGCACTCAAGGCACTCCTAACGTGCCCAAGCACTGAGGAGAGCATTAACTAAACATACACACTTCCTATCAACACATGATTCTTGTGACAAGCTTCAAAATAAACTTTTATTAGTCAAAAATACATTGAGGTGCTTAAGCTTAAGTGATAAACAGAGCACTCACTCTGGCTTCTAACCAGCAGAACATTTCACAGGTAAATTAAAGTGGATGAGCTTCCTAATCCAAGCCTTCTCTCCCTCCAGGCTGAGCAGTCTCAGCATTCTCAGCCTCTCCTCACATGAAAGATGCTCCATTCTCTTCATCATCTTTCGGTCCTGCACCAGATCTACCCTAGGAAATCCATATCTCCCTTGCACAAAGCAGCCCATAATTAATGGCAGGACTCCAGATGTGGCCTCACTAGTACTGGGGAGAGAGAAAGGATGGATCAGCTCCCCCTGCCTCCTTCAGTCTTCCTTCAGAAAAGGAATCACTTCTGAAACTGTTTTGGGTTGGAAGAGACCTTAAAGATCATTTAGTCCCACCCCCCTGCCACGGAGCAACCTTCCACAATCCCAGATTGCTCCAAGCCCCGTCCAACCTGGCCTTGGACACTTCCAGGAATCCAGGGGCAGCAACAGCTTCTCTGGGCAACCTGTGCCAGGGCCTCCCCACCCTCCCAGCCAGGAATTCCTTCCCAATATCCCATCTAACCTGCCCCTCTGGCAGTAATGAAATCGTGCCTTTCAGTTCTTACGGCCACTAGGAAGGAGCAATCCCAGGCTGAGGTGAGGGACCACAGACACTTCCTGTTTCCAGGAGGATTTTCCTTTATGCTGCTGAACGTAACCTCTTGTACTTGGCAGATCTTGTTTCACTCAGCATGAGAACTAACAATAAAAGACCTCACTTAGGCAAACCCACACTAACATTATCAGAACACACGTTGCTAACTCCAAGCACTCGGAAGTTCCCTCTGGCTCCAGCTCAGCGCTTTCCAATTGCCAAAATGAAATGTATATCCCTGGATCCATGCCTGGCAGGCATCCAGCTGCACATGCAAATCGCTTCCCAGTTATTTGCAATAGCGGGAGGCTGGGTTTCAAAATGAGGATAAAACATCTATCCCCCAAAAGAAGAGGATTAGATATTCATTTAGGGGTTTTCATATTAAAGCCAGATCCTGCTAACGACGGGATACCCTCTAAACCAGTCCTAAATCCCTCTGTGGCTCCAGCATGTCCTAAGATGTTTTTAAGCTACTCTGCAACCCAGCAGGGCAGAAGAGCCCTTCACCAAGACACTGTGTGTGAAGAGGGCAAAACCCCAGTTCCTTCAAAAGGAAAATTATTTGCAGGTTCATTTAAAACATAAAAGAAAGTCAGGTGTTACAAAAAGCCTGATACCATTTGTTAAAAAGCTGCTGACTTGGAATATTCAAGGATTCATGACATGGCTGCAGTATGACACATAAAAATGTTTAAGGCAACAGAACATACACCCTTACGTCTCATAAGAAGAATGTACAATTTTATTGGCTAAAAAAAACCAACCCTGGGTCCCACACTACTCCTGATGGAGTTTTATTTGGGCAAATCTTGCTTTCAGCCTAATCTATTAATGTGTTTTGGTTGCTCCAAAATTAAACAAGTGATCCAGATCAAACGTGATCTGTGTCAGTATTAATATCAGTTTATATATATACACAAATATATACACACACACATACATATGTGTATATATATACACAGATATATATAAATTAAAAAAAATACAGTATTAATAATGATTTGAGCTGGAAGGGACCTGAAAGCCCATCCAGTTCCACCCCCTGCCATGGGCGGGGACACCTTCCAGTAGCCCAGGCTGCTCCAAGCCCCGTCCAACCTGGCCTTGGACACTTCCAGGGATGGGGCAGCCACAGCTGCTCTGGTATGATGATATTAGTGATATTAATATAATTGACAGAAAGCAAACCAAATCACCTCAAGCACCTTTTTTTCCCAGGCTGAGCTGGAAAGACTAAAGCTATTGAAGTTGTCAGCAGAAGCAGTATTATTATACAAAAAGGAATGTAAGTGTTGAGGCAAAGGCATGACAGGAACATAAACCACTTTTATCATATTTACTACTGGGGCTCACTAACACCTGTAGCTTTTTAGAGGAAAATGGGAACCCTGTAGCACTGGACAGCTTCTAGATAAGATTTGTCTGCTCACACACAGAATTTTGGGGGCAACCACCAGCATTACACAGGCTTTGGACACACATTGTTAACACTGTCAACAGCATTGTGATCACTGGGAGAAATGTACCCAAAAGTTTCAGCTGTGTTCTGGTTTCTGACTGTCTTCAGCCAGAGCATGGCAGCTTCAGGCTGTATCAATCCCCCAGGGCAGGACATGGCTTGACTCAAACCTTTCCAGAAACACCTCATTAACAGGATGTTGGGAAGCTGCACTGTCACACTAATGAATGATGACCTTACTTACCTGACAAGTGTGTCTCAGCTGCCTGGTGAGCAGCTTCAGGTCCCTGATAATAAAATTATTGGCTGAGGCAGCAAGAGAGACCAACTGAACCCCCATGTGGAGTGTAAATCGTGCACCTTGACCTTGCTGAAAAGCTACAATCACAGTGAAGTATTTCTGACCAATATTTAGCACAGAAAAGCACAAGAACAGGGTTTATATTTATCTGAAAAAGACATCACTTGAAAATCCCCTTCCAAGCTTTACACGAGGTACTTCTGTAATCCTGGAATCATTAAGGTTGGAAAAGACCTCTCAGACTGATCCCAGCCATTAATCCAGCACTACTGTAGAGCTGCACGTCTACAGATATTGCAGGTATGCTGTGTGCTCTCCCTCCAAACATCCATCTGTAAAGTCAAACCCCTGTGCAAGCACAGTGACATCAAACCATGCTCATCTCCCAGGAAATCCACTGCAGGAAGTATTTGTTTCCAGTATTTGATACACAGAGAAACCTCTTAGCAAGGAACTGCTTCAACCCAAGCATCTATTTCCTTCAAATTGGTAATATACCTGCCGAGGCAAAAATTCCTCTAGTTTATGTTTTTCAATTTAGGCATCAGAGACTCTAAAGGAGCAAAGATTGCTATGACTGGGAGCAATTTATATCAGTGGTACAACGACTGCTGGTCCACTTTCCCAGGCAATCTGTACAACAGGCATATCTGTACAACAAAATATGACTGTTTGGTTAAAGATGGAAAAATCTATTTCCCAAGTGACTCACAAACTATCTCCTCAGGGCAACACCGACACCTGTGTTTTCCTCTGTTCACTATTTCCCTGTGGTAACATCCATTAAACCATCCTTGCTAAGGTTGTTACAGCACCTCCTGCCATCCGACCCTCATTTCTTTGGCAACATTCCATGATTTTACCCAGCATCCCCCAGACCGTGTTCCAGTGCATCACTTGGTCACATGTACAATGGAATATTTCCAGTCTTATGGGATTTTTTTTAAACCAGACAGGAAAAGTGATTTGTATTTCATTTTGCGCCATCAGCCCCTTCCAGGCAGGTTTTTGCAATACCAGAACAGTGCAGTAATTGAGATTCTCCTCCAGTTCAAACACTGCTACAGCCAACGTGAGGGGCAGGGCATATGCACTGAGGTGCCTGCTGGAATACCAACGAGCACTGTGACCTCCCCACCCACAGGTACTTTGTGACAATATTCCACAGCCACCAAGGCCAGATGAACAGATCAGCTCCATAAAATTACTTCCTCAGTTACCTGTCCATCGTTCAATCAGAAACCAATTCTTCACTTCCTTATCCACTTCCAAGTCCAGGAGCATTCATTTCATTTTCAGGTATTTTAACTACTTCAAGCTAAATTAACGATTTTTTTCCTGTCCTTCCTGCCAGCCCTTCAGAAGCCTCTTCTACAGTTAATTTCTGCAGGTCCCCCTTCCCATAACTAAACTAATTTAACTAACATTAACTGAAGGTTAATGGAATGGCTTCCCATTTTGTTCATAATACCCAGACAGAAGAGAAATGGTCACCTAACACTGCAATTATTTTTTTCCCAAGACCTACATCCCCACTGTCCAAAGCTAATTTTTAAAGTATTTGCAGAGGCAGAAAACAAACTGCAGGGAAAATATCATCATTCTTTCTTAAAGATATAAAATCCTCAAAATGTTCAAGTAGGGAAAAAAAAAACCAAACAGAAGTTGGGTGGGTTTCTTTAATTCGTTGCAGTACCTCCAGAAAGGCTCTTCCTCCAACCACAAGGGACAAAAGTGACACTTCCATTGTCTACAGGCAAGACAATTGAATTTGATGTCTGTTGATAAACACTGAACAGGAATAAAAAGCTTGCCCAAGCCATGCACTTGCTGGGAGGCAAATCTGAGGATCTGTCGGCCAAAATAAATATTCCCCTGTGCCCGTGACCACACACAGATGTCAAGATCAGGTGCTGAACAATGGATAAGGGTCCCAGATATTCCTACATCACTGAGGGAACAATTTCTTAGGCCAGGATACATTCCAGGATTTGAGATGTGCTGCACAGCAAAGATCTGAATGTTAAAATTACGTGACAATACACAAACCAGATAAATTCCAAGCATAGTTTTGAGCCACCAGGAGACAGTTGGCACCAAAAACTGAGAAAAATGGATTTTCTTACTGTTTATTGGAGAAAATACCACTCTGGTGAGCAACAAGAGGAAAATGATATTGGAGCAATTGCAAAGCAGAGCAACACATAATTCTGCTTCAGACATTTAATTACAAATGCACCAGTCTGGGAAAACAAGGAGGAGCTGCTGCTGGGAGGCCCTGGGTCAGCACTGGAGGGAGGGCCAGGAGGGAAGGAAGCAAAATAAGGGCTGATAAGATCGGCCTCCTGTGCCCAAGGATCTGAAGAGACTCAAAGACCACCTTTAACAGCCCCCCCGAACATCCACAGACAGAGAGCAGGCACAGGGGCAGGCTCAGCACAGAGGTCATGCTACAAAACTGCCCTCAGACTCTGCTCCTGGAAGGAATGCAAAGTCATGTCCTTATTCCTCTGCCCACTGCTGAGGCTGCAGTGCCTTCTGAGGTGTCACTGTGAGGAGACAAGGTACAAACAGGATCCATTTTTCAGAAGCAAATTGAGTAAACAGACCCATTTCAAACCCATTTAAGATACTGAAAAGGACAGGAACACACCATTTCAAAGATCAGAAGCATCATCATAATCCAGGGAGCTTCCCTGTCTCGAAGGATTTCATCCTCCTGGGAGTCCTGGTGAAAGGATATGACTCCTCAATGAGCAGAGCTGAGCAGAGCTGTGCTGCTCCTCTAATGAGCTTGGAAAGGAGCCCATCCCTCTCCGGAGCAGCGCTGGAGTGTCACAGGTCTGCAGCACAGTAATCCCCACGGTCCCACAGAACAAAGCAGATGGCAGGGATGGCGACAGCAAACCCAGACTCAGGGCCTTCCCTTTCCTGAACACATCCTGGACAAAGACATCCACCCCATCACCTTCTGGAAGGAGATGTTCTCTAATGCCCAGCAATGAAAATCATTCTAAGCACAGCCAAGCCAAAGACTTGCTCCCATGGGGCTGATTTGCTAACAAGGTCTCTTCACCTTGTCTCCTGCTTTGAGTTGATGGTTTGAGGTTTCATCCAAATAAAAACAATTATCCCTTTGAGACCTGTTTAGGGCAACTTCACAATTTAGCCATGTACCTCAGCACTCTGAGGTCTACTGAGCGTTATCCATCTCTTTACTATATAATAAAACCTCTACTACACCAGGAATTCATACCTCAACCCCATTGCTTTACATTAGACCAACACCTCATTCTGTCCTCATTCCATCCCTTACACTAGTTTAACCTGGTAAATGTTGTCCTTATTAAAATACAAGCTTCTCAAACTCAGCAAATATCCACACTGTCAGACCATAATGTTGTGGAAGGGATGGGTGACTACCCCAGGAATTTGTTACACACTTAAAACTACCAGGAACAACATACCTAAAGTCACATTAAAACATGAAATGGCAAAGTATCCCCAGAAATGATGGCATGAATTCAGGAAGAAGTGCGGATAAGCAAGAAGAACTAATGGAGGGAAAGAAGAGCAGAGCTTTGATAGAACTGGGAATCACACATCACCTCCACCCAAAACTGTGTTTCCTGATAATCCAGCCCAGGCAAGTCCTAAGTCTGTGCCATGAAATATAGTGTTGGCAAAGTTATCATCAAATAAGCAAGAAATAGAAACTCACTTTTCTTAAACAGAAATGGTAGTGACCTAATGCAGCGTAAAGAAAATCTTACTCTACAAAGATTTTGGTTGTAATTATTCCCTGTGCTCACAAAAGTAATTCCCACAGTTTACACAGCTGTTACTCAGGCCACACTTGCTTCTGTACAATAATAACTGTACAAACAAGCGGCATTTTAGTTGTGTAACATTTGAAATTACACTTCTCTTTACATTTGTACAGCATTAAACCTGAAAGAAGACTGCCTTTCCATGGAAGGGATCTAGGAATCCACAGACCCCACAGAACAGCCAGAAGGCAAATGCTTCTAAGAAGTAGGTCACTCCTGCTGCTTCAAAATTATTTACACTCCCCCAACACCCCGCTGTAAACACAGGCAGCATTAATGTTGGAGGCATTATGGGCAAACCAAGCACGTGCACTTAGAGAGGGGAGATAAAACCCTGTGTTTCAGAAGTCACTGTCAAATAATAGATACTGACTCCAAAACCCCTCTGCACTGAAACAATAGCAGTTCATGTAAAATTTAGGCCAAACCTTAGTTAAATGTGATACAACTGCCCAAAGCGTGTGATGCAACACTTCGAGGTATGTTCCATGAAAATGTGGGCTCCTGCTTTGGAAAGCCTACATTTGGGCTCATGAAAAGGTTGTATTTCACACTTTTCACTGTTTTCTAGGTAAGGAAAAGCTGATTACTTCCAAAGCTCTGATGCACAGTGGCTCAGACACTTTGCAGCTCCCCAACAGGGTCAGCTGATCCACGCGGGGATATCAACAGCAGCCTGGGAAGGACCCAGCCTTCACGCTTTGCTCTGGATTTTCTCCCAGCACTGTGACAAATCACTGTTTACACAGAGCCACCAGACACTGAAGAGCTAAACCCATCAATTATCCAAGCCAGTCCTTCAAACCCGTGCCTTTACACCTGCAATAACTGCTCCGTGGACACCGCGCTGGGCGTGAGTCCCAGCCCTGCCAGCCCCCTCGGAGCAGACACACTCCTCACACCAACAAACTGGGGTCAGCTCCCAGAACAAACATGACTTCCTAATATTTCATTCCACTGGCAGACTAAAATGCCTCTGCAGCTGTAATTGTCCTTGGACCTCGGCCATTTCTGTGCTTTCCCTTTCCAAATAAAACCAGCTATCATCCTTCCAGGATACAGTACCATCAACAAGGAAAAAACATGTCACCAGCACCATTTATCCTGCGTAGGATGTGTGCCTTGGGTTACCTAAAATGACCTTCCTCGCCACACTCGGCTCAGCACCAGATGGGATTTAAATACAACATTCCCCCCATCCTAATACCACTAAAGCGTTTGCCAGTGTGGAATAATGCAGGAATTAATATCTGCTACAGAACAAAGGAAATGTGGTTCAGACCAATGCCTTCCTGAAATGACTTCAAATATAAAAAACCACACAACTATAGTCATGCAGAAAACACAGGATAGTCACTCCAAAAAAACCAGCAAAACCCAAAATTCCTCCTTAATTCAAACCCAGATATAAAATGTAAAATTAAACCTGTACAGGGAGCACCAACACACTTTTTATTTAACATGTACATCTTCCCACAAGCATCTGAATAAAGAGTAACTTTCCCTATCTGGGTCCAAGCAGTTGCTATCACCCACTGCAAACCAGGGAGACTTCAGGGGCCCTACAAAATTCCAGTCCTATCTGTTCAGTTGAATAAAAATCACCACGACCTTGCAAAGGTCAAAAGCTGACTCTGTGCCAGGAACTCCCAATTTGTTTGCTACAGGTCTTACTACTTGCCACAGAAAAGAAGGTTTGGAAGGTCTGGAGGTTTGGAAGGTCAGGGAGGCAAACTACAGGTGCCTCAGAAATAAAACATGAGGCCCAAGACCTGAGCTACCACAGAACTACTTTTTGTAATAAAAATTACCCCTGTGTATGACCTTATCAAAAGGAAAAGTACTATCAAGGGAAATAAACATCAACTGAAAAAACAGATCTGGAAAATCCAAGCCCTTTTCCTATAGAGGCAGAGTAGAACATTCATTGACAGGATGCAGAGGGTCATGTGTGAAATAAAACATCCACTGTGTCTTGCAGAACACACTCTTGGAAGCAAAGCAGCACAGCACAGCTTGGATTTTAAACCAATTATTTCAGACTAATATTACTGCTATGAGCAGCTGACCTCCTGAAGTGGACAGTACTTAAAGATAATATAAATGCTTTTATTGCAATTACATCTTGATGGTTCTTTCATAGCAACAGAAGTATAAAAACCTCTGAAAATTATACAAGAATTCAACTATAACTTTACAAGTTAAGAATAACACAATTTATCAGTGGTGCTTGTAAGCCTCCCACATTACTTACACTCTGTGTATTTTTATGTTTTTTGAAAACAAGCCTAAACAGTCCACACCAGTGGAAAAGGAGCATTCAATCCAAAGGAACACACAGAGCACCTCAGGAGGTGAAGAGAGTTCCAATAAGTCAGTGTAAGAGATGGTGGGAGATTGTGCTTGCAGGAGAGGGTCAGGGAACGGCCAAGCAGGGATCAGACAACACAGGTCTGTCGTTTCATCCCACAGGCTTGAGTTATGAAAAAAATTAACACCTATTTGCTTCCTAACAAAATTTACCTCTGATGTAGGATATGCTATTGTTACCGTATTTCCTGAGGGAAACAATAGGCCCTAAATCTCCTGAAGGGATTTCAGAGCCGTGTGGATGTGGCACTTGGGGACAGGGCTCAGCGGTGGCCTTGGCAGTGCTGGGTTAAGGGTTGGCCTGGATGATCTTACAGGGCTTTTCCCAAACTCAGTGATTCCCTGACTCCACATGGCTGCAGCACATGAACTGTGTAACCATGCAAAGCTGAGGGATCATTCCAGCAGCAGGGGGAAAGAGAACAAAAACGATCTGGGACATTCTCTCAGGATACTCGTCATGCAAGCCTGGGATCTTCATTTTAATTTCCTGCTGAAGTGCTGTTACCCCTCAGCCCCTTTCCAAACCACAGGTGACCTCCATGGTGATGAGTTTGGTTCCAGTCTGAATGGCCAGAAGTCAAGTGCCTTGTGCTGTATTTTAAGTTATGTTAATGAAATTCAATCGAGCTCCTGTCACAGTCTTGACATGATTTTGCTCAGGTTCTCCTAGTCCTGCTCTGAGGTCATGTGCATATTCCACAGGGTGCCTGCTCTGTAAGCACAGCTGTATGTTAAATCTAAATACCACTTCCAAATCCCTAGAATGTTTTTCTAGCCTTAGCTAAAATACCCATGTATTCAATTATCACTTATCTCTTAGGAGTAAAATTTATTTTCATCATTAACTGAACCAGAAACCAGCTTGTGCAAACGTGTCCGTCAGTTTTTAAAGCTGCAGTCCTTCCAAGATGAGGACAGCAGCTGAAAGGGCTTTTATTTTCTGGTGGTGAAGGCACACTAAAATGGACAGAGAATGCCTGGCCTACTGCAGAGCCAGGTGTCCGATATTTTCTCTTAATGGCTGGAGGCAAAGAGCAAAAATAGCTTTGACCCACTTCTGCAGGAACCCATATGACCACTCCATGTTAAGCTCACATGAAAACAGAACATGTTCTATTCTCTTAATTTATTCTCTGTAGGAAACAGCTGAACCAGAGGGATTTTGAATTCGCTTCACTTGCTGCACACGCTCACCAGAGTTCGCTCTGGTAAAAAAATATAGGTATTTTAAAGGATTATTATTTTTCATACAGAAATTACCATAGCACAGGTCTTAATGGAAGAATATGGAATAAAAGAAAATAAAAACCAGGAATTTTTTCAAGCCAGAAGCACAGATAAAATCCTCTCTGTAGCAGCAGTGCCTGTACCATTCCCGCCAGGCTTACTTTGCTGCAAAAGCAACACTTACAGTGAATAATCATCAGCATACATATGGAATACTGATAAAGGCTTTGGAGAATATGGAGGTTTATCAAGTTAACAGAATTACGAGAATAAAGATGAGTTATTTACATATATTGAGCTACCCCTTCACATCCAGCTTTGTCTTTATTCCTGAAGCAACCCGTCCTCCAGCTCATTTTTTACCATTATAAAAGCCAAACCACGCAGCCACCTGCACACAAGCAGCAGAGGAGCTCATAAGGTATGTCCAAATTCAAGAAAAGCAATTTATCTTTTTACAGCACAGGTGAATCTGACATATCAAGTGTGTTTTCAACTTTTCTCCTTCAAGTTACAGGTGCTGAGCAGAGTCCCCTCAAATATCCTGCATCTCATAGAATCCTAGAAGGGTTTGGGTTGGAAAGGACCTTAAAGACCATCTCGTTCCACCCCTTGCCATGGGCAGGGACACCTTCCATAGCCCAGGTTGCTCCAAGCCCTGTCCAACCTGGCCTTGGACACTTCCAGGGATGGAACATCCACAACCTCTCTTGGCATCTGTAACAAACCCAGTTTTGTTCTCTCCACCTTTGAAGCCTCCAGAGCCTCACCTTTGCTTATCAGGTCAAACCCCAGAGCTGGTTTCCCCACACTGACCTCCCTGCCCCCACACAAGGTGTAAATTTTAAACATTCTGGAAGGGAAAACCACAGAACTCCTCTGGAATGCCCTCCCAGATCCCTGCACAGGAGACTGACAAGCCAAGAGCCATGAGCAGATGGTTTAAGGTTCAGCAGAAAGCACTGTCATATGCTAATTTGCTATTAATTACAGAAGCTGTCAGGATTCCTGCAGCACTGTGCACTAAGGAAGGGTGCACATCATTAAGGAAGATTTTTGACTAATAGCAGTTTTTGATAAAAATATAACATTTTTAGTGACCAAAAGAATAGGGTGGGGAACCTACAGCAGTTCTGTTTGCTATTCTACCCACAGAATCTGACATTCATTGTGCAAGGCAGCAGTAGCAGTGCTAAACCCAGTCCATCCTGGCTTAGGGCAGAATTCTGTAATGGTTTGGGTTGGAAGGCACCCACACACATGACTTTATTTGTCCTGCTGAAGTTTGCCTAAAGGGAAGAACAAAGTTAACCAAATCCCCATATTCCTAAAAGGTTCAATGGGTGTGTAAACACATGTTTTTCCACCAAAATTTCTGTGACCCTCTGAAAGTAATGAAATACCAACATCCTTCCACATATCTATCAACGTTCCTCCCTCTCAAAGATAATTTCCAAATGGATTTTGTAAGGAGCAGGTTGTCAATAACAGCATCATTTAGATTTATATCCCCACCTGTGTCAGTTCCTAGAGATTTTCACTCAGGGGTGGCAGTCATTCATCCTTCCAAGTCTTACCAGTCAGAGCTGCTCAGAGCTCAGGCAGATAGGGAAAAGAGACATCAAGAAAGTACAGAAACAACTAGAAAACTTAATTTCCTTCCCTTCAACACACAAATCCTTTTAGCAACTAAGTAGCTGTCAGTGTGAATGACTAACAGCAAATATTTCATATATCATCTGGAAAGAGCCGAGCCCCTGAGATCTCATTATCAGAACCAAGTGGCCCAGCTGACATGAATTATTTACTGCAAACCAGTGCTTTTGATTATGCATATGCATTATGTGCTGAAGGTGCATCTGTGCCCCAGTTTTAAAACCACCACATGGAAACAAAGGCAGAAACTGAGCTCGAATGTAACACTCATTGCACAGAAAAAGATGCAGCTCTTGGCTGCTAAGTTTGCCCATCACATGTGATAGCACACAGATGCTTTCAACACAACCTGAAGGCAAATGGTAACAGCCTGGAGAATACAGGCATTTTTCTTCCTTTTCTTTTGACACACTGACAGAAAAGAAAATTCTTGGTCTTAATCACCTGTACCCAAAGCACAAGGAAATCTATTTGAGTTACCTGAGTGACAGCACACGGGAGACACAGGGACAGCAGAACAGTTCTGCCATGCCCATCTGCTTTGGGCCTGTTTCTGTCCCCTGCAGTGGGACTGCAACAGAAAACCCAACACCCACCTGGTCAAACGCACCAACTGCAGCATCCAAACTGCAGCAGGGAGGGTTCCCCATCTCTTCTCCTTCTTCCCCCACAGAAAGCAGCTCTGAGTGATGAAACCACAGCTTCATCAAAACTGAGTGAAGCCTCTCTTGCTCCTTCTCTAACACCACACCATATCAAAGATCCATTTCATACTCCAGTGTCAATAACATCAAACTCAACAGGTGTCTTCACACCGATGCCCACAACAGCCAGGAAGGTGCCTGCCAAGCAGGCAGATGGTATTTTCCATTTCAGTATTAAATCCAGCCTTAAGTGTCTATAGAATTATTTTCAGGTAACAGGAGTATTCGTAACGCTGGTCTGAACACCAACCCAAGGACGCAGAAGACAAGACATGGAAAATGGATAAGGATTATCACACCAGTATTGGGGTGCTCATTCCCATCCCTTCATAAGCTGATTTAAGGTACCACAAGGGAGTTTTCACACACCTGAGTTGACTGAAAGTTATGGAAATTTCTGAAGTTACTGCAACAAATAAAATAAATGACAACCAGTCCCTAGACACAGGACAGTATCTCTTGCCTCAAAACCTAGGGTTTGGAGGCAACTACTCCTTTGCACAATTTTTCATCTCTTTACTCATATATACAGCATGAACCCTTTGCTTCTATACAAGGAATTCTTCTTCCTTGTGCTCCAAGTCCTTATCCCTTTTTTAATCAACAAGCACTGACCTGAAGGTAGGAATCACACATCTAACATACACAAAGAGCAGCTCTGCTCCCAAGGCCTATTTTAAAGCACAACTCCACCTCAGGAAGAATTCGGATACATTCAGTGCATATTTACATTTCTTCCTATTGTTCTTTACAGCAAACACAGAGTGGGGGTTTTTTTAGAGGGAGAAGGTAAAGGTTGTTTAACCCTGGTTAAGGAGGAACATCTGTTTACAGCACCTGTCTCTTACCAACCTGGAGATATTTATAACCAGAACCAGCATGGAGCAGTTACCAGGCCAACAAGGAACAGAAATGTGTCCTCCAGGGATCTGTAAGCATCCTACACTGGTAATTTTAACCACCAAACTACACATCTCACAGGGGATCTCTGAAAAGCACTGGGATTTGATGTCCACCAGCCCTTCTGAAAAGCTACATACAGGCTGGAAATATCAGCCAAAGGGAAATAGGATATAGCCAGGGAATAACAGCTGGGGTGACCTCCTGTCTGCAGTGAGCACAACAGTGCTGGCACCTGGGAGCAAACCAGCACTGAGCCCTGCCAGCTCATTTTCCAGGTTTATTGGAGCTAAGATCTATTGTTCCCTAAATCACTCAAATATGCATTCACATGCCAAGCAGTCACAAAGAACATTAGTTTGCAAACATAAGCAAAATAACAGTTTTTAAAACTGTTGGTGTGAATGCAAAAGAAGCCAAGGTCCCTGCTCTGCCACCAAAAACTAGGAGTGCACTTGAAACCAATGCCATAACCCAAATCTTCCCCCTTTTTGCCTCCTGTCTTCCAAATCTTCCCATTCCCACCATTTACATCCTTGAGCACATCCCCAAACGCCAGGTTTCCTTTAAAACCAGTGTGCCAAAGACCCTTCCCTTGAGACTGTTCTATTACATCCTCTCCTGCAAACAGCCACCATTTGTCTTCTCCAAGCTTCCTCCCCCAAATCCGAGGAGAAGGGACCCGGCACATCCGGCTGACAATCCTCGCACACACCAGGGGCTGGAATGCCGGATTTGGAAGGTACATTGGCACAACTGTTCCCATGGCACGCACTGCCTGTCGCTCTCCAGGCAGGAGAAGAGAACTATTGAGCTCAGCTCCTGCATCTGTCCAGGGCTGGATCTTTGCAGTTCACTGCTAGCCTTGTGTGAATCAAAGAGCATGGGTTTAAAATTCAAGGGGTAGTTTCAACGAGCTTCTCAGCACTGTTCAGCAGCCACGAGAAATACAATTTGCTACCAGGCTTAGTCAGTCTCAGACCAATGGCCAACACCCTCTGCATTGCTAATTTATCACTGCAAATTCACAAGTAAGTTTAATAGGTACTGTAAACACACAAGTCTTACAGATGAAATTGCTGTTCATAGAATGTCTGAAGCTGGAACAAGCCCAAAATACAGAAGCTGAGGTTATTTTGACTATATCCATTTCAGCTCTGGGTTTTGATGTAGAGAGGCAAGTCAGACAGGTATCTTTGCTTCAGCAACCCCAGACACCCACAGAACACAAGCATCACCAGCATCCTGACAACACACAAAGGACAAGAGAGCAGCATCCTCAAGTCACAATTACATCTTTTCCTGCTGGGTTAAAGTTACTCACACAAACTAATGACTCCAGATGCTATTTCCATATCAGCAAGCACTCCTTCCAGGGCATTGTTTTCCATATGGCTCCGCACAAACAAGCTTCTGGAAAGCTCACAGTTATTTTCACTGATGGGAAACAGGAGGATAGGAGAAATACAGACCCATAAACTGCTTATATTAAGTTCATTTATTCCACAGGCAGTGCATAATTGCCATCAAACAGTTCACCTTGAGTCCTAACTTTCCACAAGGCCTTATGACAGTCAGTTTACTGCAAGTTCTACTTTTGCACATAAGGAAAAAAGAGTTAGTGCCAACACCTCTGAAATTTGTGACAGTTCTAGGAAAAATGACACTTCCTTAGCCAGGTACTTTTCCTTTAAGAAAGGCCCTCTGAACTCACACATATCTCACTAAGCAAAAACATGCTGGGAATGTTCAAACATACTGCACTGGTGCTGCCTGAAATCTCCCAGCTCTGGGTTTCTGTTTTGGTTTTGTTCAACCTTGGCCTGCAAGCTTTAAGTGTCAGCCACATCTTCCATAGCTCTTCTCATGGAGATGTTTAAAAATTGGAGCACAGAGATCTGAGCTGTCTCTCCATAGCATTCACACAGAACAAAGCTCCACTCCTGCAACAGGTACTTATTCAATATCATTATTTCTGACACCTGTAGGCAATTTTCTAATTAAAATGAGGGGCTGAGAGATTCAGAAGCTCAAGTTTCATCCCGTGCAGTAGCAAGACAAGGTGAGTGTGGAATTATCTCAGGGTTTCCAATCCAAAACCAGCAGTGCAGCACATGGAAGAGTTGTTATGCATCAGGTTGCCTTATGGCCCTTTGAAAGCCTTCCCAAAACTATGCAACTTAAAATTCTTCAGTTACAGAACTGATTGCAAGTGTGTTCTTGGATATAAAGCAGCCATGGGAATGGCAACATGCAAACTTAATTCATAGGGGCATTCTCAAAACCGACTTTAAAAACAGTGTAATACTCTGTAGACAAAGGGCAGCACTATGCTCCTGCAACTACTGTCATTTGCTAGATTAATAATGTCCAACTATCAAAAAGGGGTTATAATTTGTAGGTTCTGAGGTTAACAGGAGGATTTGACACTGCAAAGAAGTCTCTCAGTCTTGTCCCACAAGATCAACCCTCACGAATCTCAGACACACACACCAAGAGCCTGGATTCAGCCAAATCAGCTTCCTTCCTTTATCTAATTTTAAAAACCAGGATGAAATTTTATAAACCAAAAGGCAAACTAGAAAACTGCTGTGAGAGAATCAATTCTCATCATGACTCATACTGTTAGAAGAGCCCCAAAACACTCTTCTAGAAAGAATACTAATTACTTGCATAAACCATGCAGAGAACGGAGAAAGAACAGGAAAATCCCTCTGATGCAGGAATACTTGCACAGTAGCTTTCTGAGTTCAGGTCCTGTTAGAAACAGGCTTTCTTAATCTCTTCTACGAGTCCCACAAAATGCAAAAGCAAACTCCAAGTTGTTCCTTCTGCTGCGGATCACTTGGCTTTTATCCCCCCCCTCAAAGGACTGGAGAATCTGGAGTTTGACTTGTGTATCTCATTACCTCCATCTACTGGCAAGAGCTGCTGCTTGTGTGTGAAAACCCTCCATACCTATTTCATGTTCATTAGCATTTTTTAAAGAAGTTAATTTCAGAAATATTGGTATTTAAGTAAGTGAGAGAGGAGAACACAAACAATTCAACTCAAAACAGCTGAAGGTACTGACCACCTTATAGACCTCACACCACTATTTCCTGATGTCCACAATTTATTCCTCCCTATCAATGTATGAAATTTATCTTTGGATTGAAACTTAACAGCAGGAGTCTGCCAGAGGTACCTTCTCCTACTTGCTTTTAGTGTAAGAGTCAGCTTAAGAGATCAGTGTGATTTCATATGAGGTTCCTCAGCTTTTAGTGGCAACACATTGGACATAAAATCATGGAATCACAGAGTGGTTTGGGTTGGAAGGGACCTGAAGCCCATCTCATTCCACCCCCTGCCATGGGCAGGGACACCTCCCACTAGCCCAGGTTGCTCCAAGCCCCGTCCAGCCTGGCCTTGGACACTTCCAGGGATCCAGGGGCAGCCACAGCTTTTCTTACCACTTAAGCCTCTGTTCATTTTTCAACAGGAAAGCACAGTTAGCCTTCAAAGTTCTTACCTGCTAATGCACATATAGTTTATGTTACTGACCTTACTCCAGACTTAGGCCTTTTAATTCTGGATGCTGCATTTCCCAAAGTGAGGAACAAAGCCCACTAAATGAAACCCAGCCTGCCAAGCTGCTGGTGCTGCTACTGCCGAGTAGGGATACCCAGGCAGTGTAGCTCTGTGTCAGCACTGCCAATCACAGCTGGGAGTTCTCTGCCTGGGAATTGAAATCATAGGCAGTCTTACAGCTATAACATAAAAGCTATGACATAAAAATGAGCTATTGCAAAATATATTTTTTTTTTTTTTTTAATAATCTGCAAACAAGCATCACCTTATTTATCTTGCTTAATTCAAAGCCCAGGTTTGGCTGTGAACAGCAGTTCAGGCACCTTCCTTACTATACTGGATGTTTCCACTCAATGCTAGATGTGTATTAGGACAGACTGTGAGGCAAAGCTTTACATTTTCATCAACAACCAGCACTGGCTGGGAACACACTTAATGCCAAGTGCTACCTCTGGAGAATCATGGAATCACAGATTGGTTTGGGTTGGAAGGACCTTAAAGCTCATCTCATTCCATGCCCTGCCATGGGCAGGGACACCTTCCACTAGCCCAGCTTGCTCCAAGCCCTGTCCAACCTGGCCTTGGACATTTCCAGGGATGGGGCAGAAGAGTAATAGAAGCAATAACAGCCTCCATTTCAAAAAATTCCTGGACTAGCACCAACATCCCAGCTCTCAGGAGCACACTCACAGCCTCTATTCCTGCACATGGCCACAACTCCTCCTGCAAAACAGTCCCTTAAAGGAAGTTAACAACAAAATAAACAACCCATTACAAGTCAGACAAATTAAAATATATCTTTAATACTAAATGAAGCTGGTAGTCTCCTAAATCTTGCTTCCCCCACATTAATTCTTACTAGGTGTCATCTTTATATGTGCCTGGAAACTTCCCTTATATTCAGGTCTTCTTTTTAAAGTATTACATTACTTTAAGACATCAAAACTATATTCTAATGCAAAATAAAATCCATGCTTCCTTTTTTCCCCAGCTTTGTTTATGTAATTTACTGTAGTCCTCCCCATACCCAGCTCTCAGAATTGTCAGTAACCAGAAGGGGGCAACATTTTAAATCGTATGCAAAACACCACCAATTTTACGAAGTGCCAATGCCGAGCTACTTGACATGTTTACTCTCACAAACGCAGAATCACCACGTTGTCTCAAAGCTCCTCACTTGTAATATTAGAAGGCAAATTTCCATTTCTTCTTTCAACTTACAGCTCCAAGGATTTCCACGAGTGATTTGATGAGAACACCTTGTAAGCAGTGAATCAAGTATTTCTCTGTGGTGTGGTGCTATGAAGGTCCAGTCTGAACACAACTGAACAACACTACTGTTAACTTCCAGTATTTCATGCACCGAATTTAGAAATCACACCTTTTCTGAAGCATTTTCAGATTATTTACCATACTGAGTTCCTAAATTAGACTCAGTTTGCACAGCTGCCCCAGAATAAGCTTATTTTTTCATGCAACATACTTAACTTGCACATTAAAGGCAAAATGTAATGCAAAACCTTTTCATCTCATGATAAATAACATGGGTTTAGCTGTTCTTTGAAATCCAGCAAGGGAAACATGCTCTGATCCAGCCAAGACAATTCACTGTTCACCACAAAATTCTCTGAGATACTGCTGGTGCAGTGATGCCTCAGGACTGAACAACATGCAGAACAACACTGTGGAAAACCA
Source organism: Pseudopipra pipra (assembly GCF_036250125.1). Lineage (NCBI taxonomy): Eukaryota > Metazoa > Chordata > Aves > Passeriformes > Pipridae > Pseudopipra > Pseudopipra pipra. Next base: position 3,872,092 of record NC_087555.1, on the reverse strand, counting down.
TGGCAAACAGCTCCTCTGGCTTTTAAATTGTAGTTTTTAATCTGGGGAGAGGAGGGAAATGTTACCATCATGGAAATCCGCTTTCAAGAGAAAATTTAAATGTTTTCAGTGAAAGCAAAGCTGGGATTCCCCAGAGAGGTCTGAGTTTCCTTATCTGGATGCCAACAGGCTGCATTTAACAGAACCAAAAAAGAAATATTTCCAGCTTGGATTGTTCTGGGTGTGAGGCTGTGAGGAGTATCAGAATTTTCCAAAATTTAAGCCCAGTTTCTGTGAGAACTAAGTACTTACTGTGTAAGTCACGCTGATGTCTCTAAAATTCCCCACCATTTCACAGATGCATTTTAGTTTTAAAACCCAATAAAATATTTTCAAGGTATGACATAAAAAAAAAAAAATTTACTTCGCAGTTAAGATTCACTCAAAGAAAAAATTAAAAATTTCACAAGAGGGACATAATAAAAAAAAAAAAGGGGAGAAGAAAGTTAAGTCATAGAAGAAGGGGAAAGGCCGCACCGATTTACTAATACTGGTTGAAATATTCAGTCCCAGGCTAATTTATCCCCACTAATCTCGGAGGAAACTGAGCACAAACTGCACTTTTATACCAACTCATGAATACCAAGAGTTGGGGACATGATGTGTCACATTTTTTCCAGTATGTCCAGATAAGCTGCCCTTTAGTGCCGACTAATTATGCAGCTATTTTAGGGAATCAAAGCTCATGAACCAAGATCAAACAGCTCTGTTTTGGATGTGTATGATCCCTCTCAGATGTTTTCCCAGAACTGCATTTCCTGTGCAGAAGCCGCTTTAAGCAAAACATTCACGCAGCCTGAGAATTTAGAAGATGGGTGTTTATTAATAAAATAAGCTTTCAATTTATCTTAATCTAAAATAAACTGAAGATGTAATTATTTCTACAATCATATATTAATTGACTGCTGAATTATGGCTTGATTTTTAGCTAAAGTAGCACCTCATGTGTAGATATATGGAATATCTGCTTCACTTCAAACACAACTCAACAGCCTCCATTTCTTCATTTACCAAAGTACCAACATGGCCATCATCTTCTGACTAAAGTACACATTTTTTCCCCAAAAAACCACATTCTTAACATGTTGGGAGTTCACGATCAGGACTCAGATGGATTTTTCTTCCCTTTTACACATGGCACAGACCTTATTGATACTCTCTTTCCCTGCTGTATATTATACCCACTACTTTAACTAGGGAAAACCAACTACATTTAGAAGAGAATATTGTATTTCCCATCAAGCTGTGTTCCCAGTTAGATGGCACACAAAAAAATAAGACCTTCAAGGCCTAGAACCAACAAAAGGTTTGTGGGATTCCAACGCTCTGGATACCCACTAGCAAGCAACATTATTCCATGTCATCTTCCTGGAAGATGATTTCAGCCTCACCTGCCAGTTACTTTTGGAGTTTCACAGCACTGACACCACAGCAAACTCCCACCTCAACATCCTTCTGCTTCCAAAAGTCACCAGAATTATTGGAGTTTGAAGTCCTCCTGTACCGACCAAACCTGCCTTTATTGGTACACCAGCTGTGAATGTTCATTAACTTGCCATATCCCTGTTTACAGAAGGTCATACCTGAGGGTACTGCAAAGGTAAAAGCCCACATGATCAACTGAAAATGAACACAGAGTAAGGCCAAGTGTTCACTATCTTAGCACGTTATTAGCTCAGGTCCTGAGAGCAGCAGGGGTAAATGCTGTTTGGGCAAAATCCTCAAACTAACATCATTATCCCTCAGGTAAGGAGATGATTCAAAACAGGAATCAACATTTCACCTTTAGAGATCCTGAACCACATCTACATCTTCTCCTCTGCACAGGTAGAACCAACTAATCAAGAATGACCTGGCCACTGCACAGCCTTTATCTTGCTGCTCTGTTCTGCCAATGGACACTGCTCATGGAAATACTGCCCAGGTGAAGGAAAATATTCAAATCCATCATTCACTTGCCAGACTCCTTGTAAGAGCATTATGAATATTGCTAATCACAGTAGAAACAATCTTGCTCCATCCCTAAGTGTGCAGTTTCCTCTATATTCACACAAGCAAGGAGAATTATATTTTCTTTCAAACATTAAGCATGCTTATTAAAAACACTCTGATAAAACTGGAAGGTGGTTTCCCTCACTGAAGAGCTCCTCCTCTTTCTTTAGCTTAATGCACAGTTCTCAGCACATGAGCACTTCCAATTAATCCCCAAAGTCCCTGCAAAAACGAAATGCTCCATTTACTGACAAGAAGCTGGTGGGCATCAGGCAAATCCTACAGCCCCATATCTCATACTTTTATAAAAGCTGACACTGGATCACACTGGCTGTGTTTCCAAACACAGGAAGTGCTATCAGCATGTATTTATATTTACCAAGAGCCCAATTTTTTTCTTGTGTTATTAATGATACACAACTAACATGTTTTGACTGGTACCAAGCTCAGCTGAGTTAACATTGTGCAGAAGTTAATTAGTGCTTAATGCCAATAGCAGAAAATGGAGCAGTCTGGGGGTAGGATTTATTTAATAGTTGCTGCTGCTGTCATGTTGGGGTTTTATAAAAGGTTTCCATTTTTCCGTCTTCACAAAGAGACTACTTGAAGCAAATGGTGAATTTTGTGTATTATCAGTTCTCTCAGCAGACAGCAAGCACTGCTCATTATCACCACCCTTGCATTTATTTCCACCCATTGCTCCTGGGATAACAGCAATATGCCTGAGGCTTACAACACATCTGAACTCCCAAAAAATGCAATTTCTTAATGTGGATACTCCATAAAGGAAAAAACCTGAAGTTAAAATGCTCAAGAGCACAGACATCAGTTTTTTCGTTATACAGATGAAGTTTATTCATCATTAATGACAAACTTTCTATCACATCTCATCTTCATTTTTATCCACTAATTTAAGCAAACATTCAGGCATTACAGAGTTTTAACTATTGCCACTATATTTTCAGACATTTTCCATACAGAAGATTTCTAAATAGAAGCTCAAACTGATGTCAGTTTGTCAAACTGCCTCTCGTCATAGCACTTCATGCTCTGCAGGGTGGTGTTTGGTCCAAACACTGGACTTGATGGTCTTGGAGGTCTTTTCCAACCTTACTGACTCCATGATAAGGAACAGTGAAACCCCAGCACTCAGTTCTGCCAGCAGAGTGTTTGGATTTGCTGTTTCCTACCTACCTAATGGCAAAATATAAGGATATTAATTGAACTCAGAGTCATTCAGACCATACGAGTAACACCAGGGACTTGAACTCTTCATTGCAAATACTG